>NC_048218.1:167645845-167867121 GCF_002007445.2 Ailuropoda melanoleuca
GCAATCCTTAGCAGTCTGCTCATGGAGTCAGGCACTGCAGAGATTAGGAGCTCTGTACCTACAGGGGGACCGCTCTGGCTGAGCTATTTGTCAAGGGACGCTTTGGTGTCAATTTCTTGGGCGGCTCGGATTCTCTAGGGCAAACTCTCCTAGCCTCCTGCCAGAGGATGAAACCCCAGTGCCCAGAATTTGGGGCCTCGGGCCTCACTGGATCAGATTCATAGTTAGCCAATTCCCAGGGTAACTCACATGCAAGTTAGTTTGGAAAGCCCTAGTCTCCTGGGCCCCAGCTAAAATGCAGTGTCCGGTACGCACAGAGAGACAGGAGAGCTCTGGCTTCGTGGAGGCCCTGCCTGTCCGAGGGTTTTCAGGCTCCTCTGGGTGGCCTGGCTCATGGCTTCTCTGCTGGATGACGCCTGGCAGGACCTCAATGGGCCCAAAGGTGGTCTTCATTCCTAAGGAATGCGGTGACTTCTGGCCTCCCTGCGCCTCTGCTGGCCGCTTTCTGCCCTGAACTGCCCTCTGGTGGCCTTGGGGTGCCATTGCCATCTCACATAGCCTCTCTGCCCTCAGGATCCCAAGATCCAGCTGCCCCTGGGAGGAGCACTTGCTATCGCTGATCGCTGATCGGGGACTTAAGACTCAGACACCCCCAAGAACACAGTGGAAGCACTTTGGAAAACACTGGGCTTGAGCGGCAGAAGAGCAAATGGAGGCTGCTCCTTCCCCTGGGCGAGGAGTCCTGGCTCAATCCTTTTCACCATTGCCGCTCTCTCACCGTGTTGGAGGCTGTGCAGAGCTAGGACGGAGGCTGCAGGAGAGAGTCCTGCGTCGTGAGGACATGCAGGTAGGAAGCTGCTGGACTGGTTCAGGGAGCCTTGCGTGGCGGCTACAGGCAGCGGCTACAAGGCAGCGGCCAGGTTGCAGGGGACTTGTGAGTCATTACGTGCTGGGATCTCTCTCCCCCTAGCCCTGCTCCACTGCAGGGCGCCCCCACCCGTAGGTAGCTGGGACAGGCGCTCGTGGCCCAAGGTTAGGGCAGGAATCTGAAGCTCTGGCTGGATGGCAGGGCCTGTGCGAGTGTCAGTCAGGATGTGGCCTCCCACTCCTCCTGCAGGAGACAGCGTCCACTGGGTCTGCGATGAGGGGGGACACCCCAACTCCATGCCCAGCTAAGGTGGCTGGAAAAGACTGCAGGCTCTGCCCTTCCCTGGGCCTTGTCCTCGGGAGGGTGACCATAGGAGACCGAACCTGCCTTTGGGTGGGCCCCAGGCTGAGTGGGGATACCAGACTCACACAGCTGGGGCTCAGATCACATCCCCCTTGCTGCCCCCAGGATTGCCACGAGGGGCCTGGTAGGACAAGTTCTGCACTTCTGGGCAGGCTTCAGAATGGCTTCTCAGCAGGAACTGAGAGGTCAACAGGGTCTGACTTTGGATTTAAAATGCTGGGGACAGTGACATAGCCCTGCCGCAGAGGACAGGGCCTCTGATAAGGGCTGAGACCTGAAGACCTGAGCTGGTGGGTTCGTATCTGGCTCAGCTGATCGAAAGGCAAGAGGATTTGGCGATGAGTGAGTGGGAGTGGGATCTGGGTCTCGGAGCAGAGGCCGTCTTGCACTCACCCGCTGGGGTGCCTTGCAGCATCCGTGGTGAGCAGGGGCCCAGAGGACGGGTGCCTGACTGCCAGCCAGCAGCTCTCTGTCAGGTGCAGGCCTGTCCCCCACTCCGCGTGGACACCAGCCACTCACCCAGAGAGGAGATCTGGAAGAGGTTTCCACGTTACATTTCAGGCTTTCCTTTTGGCAAGGGTCCCTGACTCAGAAGAATAGCAGGTCTTTACGTAGTCCTGGCGGTCACCCTCTTTCTCATGGTCCTCTGTGCCTGTGCACAGCTTGGCCTCCATTCTGGGGGGCGCTCCTGTCACGTCCCCCTGCTCCTGGGGCTCTGTTCCATCTACCCTTCCTCTCCCAGTCTCTTCCCAGCTTCCTGATTTCAGAGCAGGCCCTTGCTCTTTGGAAGAAGCAGAGTCCACACACAGGGAGCCAGGCCATAGGTAGCTTCTCTGGCTGGAATTTATCTGGCTGGTAACTATCAGGAGCATGGGAATGTTCCCGGGTGTTCTTGGCTCTTGGTTCCTGGGAGGTGATGTTTTGAGTGTAGCTGCTGCTGTGTGAAGCAAGGAGAGGGACAGAACGTAACAGAGGGACAGGGGCAGAGAGAGACAGACAGGTGGCCAAGGGAGAGATGAAACAAAAACTCAGAGGGAGACTAGGTGTCTCCAATAGGTCAGAGATGCTTTCCTCTTTGGATGTGGAGGGAAAACAAGAACCAGAGTGGAAAGACCCCAAAGGGGGAGGGAACAGGAATCAGAGATGGCTAAGGTTTCACTGGCCAAGGACAGCGAGCTTGTTCTTGGAAACGGTTTGTCCTGGGGGCACTTGGGTGGCTCAGTCGGTTAAGCACCGGACTCCTGATTTCAGCTCAGGTCATGATCTCAGGGTCCTGAGATGGAGGACCACATCCCGCTCCGGGCTGAGCGTAGAATCTGCTTAAGATTCTCTCTCTATTTCTCCCTCTGCTCCTCCCCAACCTCTCCCTCTCTTAAAAAGAGCTGGGGGGCGGGGGAGAGAAAGCAGTTTGTCCTGAATGTGGTTACATATTCCTTCCTATTTTCAGTCCTGTTTACTTAACTCGCTTAGTTAATACTTTCTTTTTGCTCAGGGCAGAAGTAAACAGCTAGGGCTTCTGAAAAGCCTGAGAAGCCTATGTTTAGATAAACTGTTTAAAAAGTGTTGCCATGTCAGGGCGCCTGGGTGGCTCAGTTGGTTAAGTGTTCAACTCTTGATTTCCACTCAGGTCGTGATCTCAGGGTCGTGAGATGGAGCCCTGCCATGGGCTTGTGCTCAGCCAGGAGTTGGCTTGTCCCTCTCCCTCTGCTCCTCCCAGCTGTCAAATAAATAAATAAAATCTTTAAAAAAAAAGTGTTGTCATGTATAAACAGAACACACGATAAAATTGCATAGAACTTAACGCACACACACACACACACACACACACCAGTAAAACTAGGGAAATCTGAATAAGATCAGTGGATTGTACCAATAACAATATCCCAGGTGTGATACTGTACTATTATTTTGAAAGATGCTACTGCTGGGGCAAACTGGAAAAAGGGGTACCTGTTTATTTTCTACAACAGGAATCTAATCTCAAAATAAAAAGTGTTATATAAAAAAATGTGTTGCCAAATCTCTTTCAAAAACCCACTTAAGAGCAGAGATTTCAGGTGAGAAACCTTAGCCTGTTTTGGCAATGCGCAAATTGGGGCCTCAGCCTGTCATGAGCCGCGCCTCCCATGGATGTTGAAAGAACAGGACCAAGAAGAACACTTGGTGGGAGGATAACGCCTATGGGGACCTACCATGTGCCAGGTGTCCCCTGGCTTCTGCCACCTTCACAACAAATCTGTAAAGTAGATACTGGCACCCCTACCCTGCCACAGGGTGTGCTTTCCCGAAATGTCCTCGGCGGCAAGTGATGGGTCTAGGTTTCAAGGCCTGTGTCCAAAGACAAAATAAAGACTGACTGCAAACCTATCTCTGAACCCATCACGCTATGCTGTCCCCCCACCCAGTCTACCTGTGTCCCTTAGCAGTGTTGCTCAAACTCGTGGGGGACACCTGCGGACCTGGTTAAAATGCAGATTCTGGTTTGGAGGCCATCACACTTTGAGTATTAAAGCCCCTTAGTCCTACTGCTCAGAATCAAAGAAGATCAACTTTTCTTTTTCAGGATTTCGAATGTCAACATAATATACACTTTGACTGCATTGTGTTCAATGCAAACTCCCCACCCTTCAGAAATGAAGAGAACCCGTACTCTGTGGTATTTCCATTCACTGAGAGAAACGTTGATTAAATGATAAATGGTGGTAAGACACGGGCCCATCTGGTTGGAAGAAAACAGTTAGACTTCTATCCAATTTGTTAAAAATGAATTTCATGTTAAAATTCAATTAGCATACATTCTAAGTGGATTAAAATAATGGGTGACGTTGAAAATATTATCTTTGTCTCAGTGTCTCTTACACCTGGACACTTGTATCTGAAATGTCTTTCCAGAACTCTAGCCTTGCTGAGTGTGTCCGTCTGTGCGTGCTTTGTTCTCCAGCGTTGGGTCAGTGTCACCTCTCTGTGTCACTCTAAAGGCTCTGGAAATGTCAGCTCTTAGTGCTGTGTCATCAGTAGTATAGGGAGAAGTTCATGTAAGTTTGACTTAACTGCTCCCTTAGTGCTCCCTTAGGGGTTGATGGCCAAGAGACTGGCAACGATTGTAAATCACGCTGAAATCAACATCCTTGCACATCGGAGTTTTCCTGTGTTTCGGATTCTGGCTTTAGGTTGGGTTCTTAGATGTGGGATTACAAAGTCAAAGTTTTAAAGCTTTTAGTACAGATAATGTAGGCTAGTAATTTAGCAAAAATAATTTAGGTGAATTATTGCCAGATCATTTTTCCAAAAGGAAAAAAATGTGTTTTGTCTTTTAATTTCTTCGGGACAAATATTTGTTTCATTTTTCTCTAATAAAATGTGTTCATGTTTTTTCCTTTGGGTTTTCTTGTACCTAAGCTTTGAAACCCCTTCCTTATCCAGAGATTTGATAGCTGTTCAGTTGCAATAGCTTCTGTGATTGATGGTTAAAAAAGACCTTTATCCTTTATTTCAGTGTTTGGTGTGAGATGAGACTCCGTGCGGCTGCTTACAACTCACCAGAGAAAAGTCTGCTCTATACTTGTAAGTTCTTCTCTGGACCTTCTTTTTACCTGCATGAGGTCAGGCGGCAAGAGCAAAAACAGGGGTGTCAGAGAGCGAGAAATGCAGACGGCAGTTTTCTTAACCTTGGGAAGGAGATCAAGCCTTTTCTCATCTCATTGACTCTCAAGCAGTCTTATTTTCTTGATAGGCAGCTTGAAAATTGCTCATTTTCTTGAAATTAAGGCAGAAGTCCCCTTGAATGGAACTTCCTTTGAGCTATATCCAAAAGTCATGATACAGAAAGGTGCTTAAGATGATGCAGACGTTCTTAAAAAGGGTCTGAAACTGCCCTGGCGTGAAGGAAGGGCTGTCAGATTGATACAAGGCAAACCTCAGGATAGTGCTTCTCAACCGGGGGTGACTTTGCCTTGCAGGGGACATCTGGCTGCATCTGGAGACACGTTCGGTTCTCATAACTGGGGAGAGGGTGCTGCTGGTGTCTCATGGGTAGAGGCCAGGGACGCTGCTGCATATCTTCCAAGGCACAGTTCAGCCCCCACTCCAGTAGAGAGTACTTGGCCTGACATGTCAATGGTGCTGAGGTTGAAAAAGCCTGCCTTAGCATCTGTTCATAACAGACTTGACTCTGAGCAGATGACCCTAGTGCTCTGAGGTCCCCTGGCCACGCCGAGGTCAGGATGTGTGCTGGCATGGAGAGGGCAGAACTGGTGGAGATGTCGTTGAGGACTGAGGGCAGAGGTTCTGGAATGCTGGAGGTGTTTGGATTCATTTCTCTGGGCAGCACTGGGAGGCACTGGAAACCCTGAGTTGGGGCGGGCCTCCTCTGTCTGTCCCATTGTAGCAGAGTAAATGGTTCTGGAAAGGGGGATCTCTCCCCACCCCCAGATGCCCACAGCCCACTGCAGGGGCTCTGGGTGTCCCCTGGGAGTTACATAGGTGTCCACGGCTCAGTTCCATAATTGTTAATGGGATGCCATGTTGGCATCTTCC
The DNA here is from genome assembly GCF_002007445.2 of Ailuropoda melanoleuca. Taxonomy (NCBI): domain Eukaryota; kingdom Metazoa; phylum Chordata; class Mammalia; order Carnivora; family Ursidae; genus Ailuropoda; species Ailuropoda melanoleuca. Next base: position 167,651,613 of record NC_048218.1, read on the forward strand.
ATGTGTCCCTCAATACCGCTCTCCATCCTTCTGCACCCTCTTGTGAGCCCCAGGAGGCTGACCTACGTGGACTCTGCTAGCAGCTCCCCTGCCCTCCGGATTTCAGCTGGGCTCAGTAGGATGGAGGAGGCAAGGAGGAGAGCAAGCTCTGGGTATTTTTTTCTTCAGCTCCGTTGCTGTTGGCTGCTGCAGGAGGCCCTCTCCATATGGCTGTCCCGGGTCTAGGGCAGATAATGCCTCCAATCCTGGAGTCCTCTGATGGGTGATTCTGTGTGTCAGTGGAGCTGGGCCGTGGTGCCCAGATATGTGATCTGACGTTATCAGGACTGTTTCTGTGAGGGTGTGTTTGGATGAGATTAGCATTTAAATTGGTAGACTTTCAGTACACAGATTGCCCTCCAGAATGTGGGTGGGCCTCATCCCATCAGTTGAAATCTTGACTAAAACAACGACTGCCCTTCCCTAAGGGCACGAGGGAGTTCTGCCAGCAGATGGTCTTTGGACTTGAGTTGGCTCTTGAATTGGCTCTTTCTGGATTTCCAGCCTGACAGTATTCCAATATGAACTACGGCATTAGCTCTTCCTGAGTCTCCAGCCTACTGGTCTACCCTGCACATTGTGGGCTTGCTTGCCTCCATAATTGCTTGAACAATTCCTTAAGACAACTCTCTTATATATGTGTGTGTGTGTGTGTGTGTGTGTGTGTGTGTGTGTGTGTATAAACATATATATGTGTATATACATACACACATCCTGTTGGTTCTGTTTTTCGGGAGAACCTTGATTAATATAGGTAACTTGTGGCTTCCCTCAACCCTGCCCCCACCTTTGCTAATGCCATCCCTTTATTAAATGCTCCTCAAATTATACAGCAGGTGAGCTCCAGCCTCCTGCCTGCTCTGAATGCCTTCTGTGGGCTGGCACCATGGTTCTAGGCCTCCTTGGAGATTGCCCAGGGACCCAACCCCTGGAACCAGGCATTGAATGACTGCTGGGTTTTCTTGCCTCTGTGGAGGACTGAGTCGGTTGGGCCCTATGGGGTTAGAATTGTTTGTTTATTTAAAGACAGAACAAGACATTCCTTTTTATGTTTGTTTCTTGTTTTTTGGGGTTTTTTTGAGAGAGAGAGAGAGCCTGTGAGTGAGCGAGGCAGGGGGGCGGGTGCAGAGTGGAGGGGCAGAGGGAGAGGGAGAGAGAATCTCAAGCAATGTGGAGTCTAATGCGGGGCTCGATTTCACGACCCTGAGATCATGACCTGAGCTGAAATCAAGAGTTGGACACTTAATAGACCAAACCATGCAGGCGTCCAGAATAAGACATACTTGTCCTTCCGACTACCAGGGCAGGAGGCCTGACCCCCAGTGCAGTAGATTCATTTGTCTGGTTTGTGGCCAAGTCAGTGACTCCCTGGTTCTGGAAAAGGGGGGGGGGCCGATTTTCTCTCTGTCTGTGGGAGGTTTCACAACCCATTCCCATTTTAAGGGATAAGAATACTGAGGCCCGAGGGAGGATTGGCTTACCTGGGGTCTCACGGCAAGTCAGCAGCCAAGAAGCCAGGCCTCCTCTGACAGTTTCTGCTTTATGACAGGGCTCCCTTGTTGCATTCACGGGAGATGGTGGCTGTTTTCTGATATCGCGGTGTCAGCCTTCCTTGTAAGAGTCAAGAGACCTGCATGCTAGGATTCTGGTCTCAGCCCTGCCACTGAGTGGCTGGATGACCTTGGGTGAGTCTTTTCCTTTCTTTGGGCCTCATATTTCCCTTCTGTGAAGTACGGGAAATGGGATCCAACTTAATAATCTACAAGAAAATTCCAGGAGCAGGAAATCATTGATGTGAAAGTGCTTTGATAAGTAAAAGATTTTGCACAAATGACTGTTGACATTATTTCCCCATAGGGGATCTGAAACAGCCCCTTGAAATGATCTAGTCCAATCTCTTTGTTCTATAATTCCGGAACCTGAGGTCCGGAGAGGGTGTGTGACTTGCCCAGAGACACACAACAAGCTAGTGGGAGATTGGAGCGACCACGCCAGTGTACCCTCTTTTCCACTAGGTGTCCCCACAAGCCTGGAAGAGCGCAGAAGCCCCTCCTCCCCTTGGGTCTCTCCTGCACCGGCTTGGTCAGCAAGGGTCGCTCCAGCCCTTCCCTCAATGTATCTATCCGAGTAGACCCCGTCCTGGACTTGTCTGGAGAGGCATTGCATATGGGGAGGTTCTAGAAATGCTTGTGACAGAATGAGCAACAGGCAGAAGGAGGTGGGGTGCTCCCAGTGAGACCCTTGAATTGGAGGCGGCATCCTCAGACATAGCACATGCATGGCCAACTATGCGTGTCCCGGAGGGCCCTGCTGGGTCTCACTGGACCCCAGAGAGGTCACCCTGCAGCCACCCTCAAGCCTCAGACCACTTTCACATGTTCCTCTGTGGGATCCGCAGGGAGCTGCGTGACAGCCTGTTCTTTGAGGTCAGCGCCTCAGCCTCCATCTCCAGTATGCACTGGCCTCCACATGACAGCTGCCTTGGACACCCTTGTGGGAAGACTGGGGGGGTGCTGCGTCCAGCGTGATGGTGGCAGGCACCCTGCCCAAGGCCCAAGGAGGAAGGGCTCCCAGCTCTCCTCGGGGCCTTCCTGGTGGAGTGAACTCTGTCTGTCTCATGTCAGGCTCCCCAGGCTCCTCCCGGGCCAGTTTCCTTCCCTGCCACCCCTCCTTGGGGGCTAGTCTCTGTTTGGGATTTTCCCTGCTTCGTTCCATACTCTTCTCTCCCCAACAATTCCATCTCTCCCTGTGAGATAGGTCGCACGAGTTCTGTACCTTCAGCCCTCCTCCTGCCCTTTCTAGAGTGTTCGTTAGACCAGGGGTGAACTCCTTCAGTGGCCACCCTGGAGGACAGGGACAGACGACAAGCACATAGGTCATGTGCTCACGTGCATAGCTGGCACCCTCATGACACTTATTAAGTGCCATCCCCTTTTAAAAAATACTTATCTTTAACATTGTGGTAAAACACATATCACGTAACATTTACCATCTTAACCATTCTAAAGGTACAGTTGGGTGGCATCGAGTATATTCCCGTCATTGAGCAAACTGCGCCACCGTCCATCTCCAGAACACTTGCAACTTCCCAAGCTGAAACCCTGTCCCCATTAAAAAACAGCTCCCCATTTCCCTCTCTCCCCAGCCCCTGGCAACCACGATTCTCCTTCCCGCCTGTATGAACCTGACTACTCCAGGTACCGTGCGTAAGGGGAGTCATGCAGTATTTGTCTTTTTGTGGCTGGTTTATTTCACCAAGCATGATGTTTCCAGCATTCATCCACGCTGTATGTATCACAGAATTTCCTTCCTTTGTCAGGCTGGACAATATTCCATTGTAGGGAATACCTACCCCACTGTGTTATGCATTCATCCATCAGGGGGCACTTACATCATTTCCACCTTTTGGCTATTGTGACTAACATTGCTATGAGACCAGGCACTTTGAAAAACATTTAATTCTCCCCATAGCCCCATGTGGAAGGTATTGCTTCTAATCCTCATTTTACAGGTGGGGAAATTGAGGCATAGACGTTAAAAGACTTGCTCAAATCGCACAGCTACCAAGAAGCTAAGCCAGGCTTCTGCATCCGGGCAGTATAGCCCAAGAGCTTCAGAGCTTCCCCTGTGGCCCACACTGTCATCTCGCAGGGTGCCGGGAGAGTGTGGAGCTGGTGCTGGGGGAATCCCAGGAAGGCTTCCTGGAAGTGACATTTGAGCTGGGTTTTAAGAGTGAGTCCTTCACGAATGTCTAACAGAGAGGAGAAGGGCTAGCCATTTCTGGCAGAGGGAAAAACTTGTGTGATGTGACTAATAATACAAGGACCCATGCCCACGTCACAGGACCCATGCCCACATCACTGCCCCTGCAGTGGCACAAATAAGGACAGAGAAGACGCAGGCTGCTGGTTATAGAGTCTCAGGAGATTCCCCACTCCCCACGCCTCCACCCTACCGTATTATGGGAATCAAGTACCATCCTAGGCCAAGCCAGACTCGGAGAGAAGCTTCCACAAAGACTCTGCAGGCTCCAAAAGCATATCAACTTCCCAATCTCCTCCCACCCCAAGACCAAAACACCCCACATGCTTGTGGGGGTGGAGCTGGAGCTGGTGGGTGGAGTGCGGGGTGAGGAAGAAAAGACACAGTGATGAGAGATCTGTGCCTGTTGCCATCTTTGCCTTTAAATGCAGACCTTTCCTGCCCTAGGGCATTCTGGGCAAGTGGTGACACTCAGGCTCCATCGGAAACACTGACAAGTCCTGCCATCTTGCTACTCCATGCTAATTTCTAACCCTCAAATCTCCTTTTCTTCCCCCAGAGCTCTGAACAAGCTCAAGGTCAAGAGAAACAGCTGTTTACCACAGGCGTTTTAATTTGCTTATCTCGGAAGGAAGGAACAAAGGTTGGATGTTTTGGTTATCTCAGTTTAAATCAGCCTGAATGTCAGTGGAGAGGCCGTGGGAGAGTTTCCCTCCGCTGCTGCCTCTCCTAATAGGAAATGGTATTGAGATTTAAAGTCGTGCACAGGCATGGGAGTGGGGTTGGCCCAGGCGTGTGTGGGGACCCAGGTCAGCAGGAGATGGGTTCTGAGCAACGGGCACGTCGAGGCACGGGATCGGGTATATTGTGTGCACCGTAAGTGTTTGAGGTGGAGAGGGTGCCATGATTTGAGATCCTAACAGAAAAGGCCAAGGGTGTAGAAATAGGCCATTTTGAAACAAAACAACACCAGTGTGCCAAAGATTGTTAGTTGTCCTCCTGTGTCCATTGTACCCATCATTCCTTTCATAGTAATAGAATTTTTTATCTGGCTGACAAATCAAAGACTACGTTTCCCAGCCTCCTTTGCAGCTAGATGTGACCAAGCAAGGGAGTTCTGACAAAGTGATGCAAGCAGAGTATTCTGCGCCAGCTTCTGGAAACCTTCTCTAAGATGTGGTACACATGGACTCTTTGCTTTTTATTCTTTACTCTTTACACCATCCTGCTACCTAGAACATGGGTGCTGCCATCTTGGGCTATGTGGTCAAGGCCACACATGATGGAGAAACAAGAGAGAAAGAAATGGGGAACCTAATCATGTGTGGCACTGCATGAGCCCTGGACTTCTGTGAGAGACAAATAAAATTTGATTTTGTTTAAGTCACTGATGTTGTTGTTTTATTGTTACTATTTCGGCAGGAATACCACTTCTGTGGTATTGTGTCTCTTTCAGTGCATAGGGAGGGACATGGTGTTGATCTGTCCCATCGCTGGTGATGGTGACTCTCATCACTTGGTTAATGTCATCTTGGCCAACTTTCTTAACTGTAAAGTGACAGGTTTTCCCCTTATAATTCACAAATATCTTACGGAGAGCTACTTTGAGATTACATAAATGTCCTGTTCCTCCTCAAACTTCTACCCACTAGTTTTAGCATCCATTGAGGATTCTTGCCTGAATGAATTATTATCCTGCTAGTTGTCAAATGCTAATTCCATCCTTCTTTCTACCTTATTAGGTGACATTCAAATGTGAGGAGGAACTTCCTTCCCTTCCTCCTTCCTTCCTTCCTTTCCCTCCCTCCCTCCCTTTCTTCCTCCCTCCCTCCCTTCCTCTCACCCTCTGGCTGGATGGCACTGCTGCAAGACCTGAGCAGCCAGCAAGACTGATCACCCCTGGTAACCAGGAGGTCTGGCGTGCTTTGGGCTGAGTGAAAGGCCAAATCTCACCAGGGCTGTGTCTGTCCCACTTCATCTTGCTGAGGCCTGGCTGAGGCTGGGTCTTTCTTCCACCACCAGTCTCATGTTGGTGGCCATGTGAAGTAGAGATTGGGAGGTGGCTAATGAGGTGGGGCTGTGTGGAGAGTGTGTAGAGGAACTGCTCCTTCATGTTGCCAAGGACAATGACCTGGAATGGACTCCTTGTCCTGACCTCTGGGAGTGGTGGCCAGATGGCTGGGAAGACTGAGGGTCATGTCATTAGAAGGACTTTCACAATATCCTTCCAACCCAGCTGGTCCAGACACGTTGCACCTGGTCAGATCCATGCCCTCACCTCTGTTCTCTGGAGCCCCCTGACCCAGGTAAACGCCCAGTCCTGCCCTGCCCCCAAGGTTGCAGGGGGATCCATTCAGTCAGTCTCTGTCCTGGAGCATCTTGGAGGAGGCAACACATGAACTCAACTCTCACAACACAATGCAGCAGCCCTGTTCCAAGGCCCGTTCTGTGCCTGCTGGACCCTGCTGCCAGAGCCCCACAGGGCACCAGGCAGAAGCCAGGGACCGCAGAAACTCTTGTGGTCAGACTCACACAAATGCCCAAGCTCATGGACTCGGATGCCTAGAGCCACTGCTGTACAGTGATGTGTAGGGTTTTACACATGCTCATGTATATATGCACACACACATCACAGAACCTTTTCTGTGTTATGAGACAAAGCCAACTAAATTGTCCCTCCGTTCCCATTCCCCCTCCCTTCCTCTGGACCTCTGGAGCTTAGAATTAATTAATTATATGCCTTGGTCCATGACATCTCAACATTGGTCCCTGCAAGGCCATCTTTTATTAAACTAATGTATTAATAGAAATGCTATAACAAATGCTTAAGAAACAAATGCCCTAATGACACCCAGAACATTGACAATTACTTATGTGTACCCATGTGGTTCTCCCCTACCCTGTGCCCCTTCCTCCCCCTCCAGAAGCAATCACTGTTCTGAATCATGTGGTCTTCACTCCCTTGCTCTTTTTACAAAGAAACTTCACTGAAGCATTATATCCCCACAAATTATGGTTTTCTGGCTTAAGTTGTTTTACATTTACACAAAGATATGCTGTTTGTGGTCTTTTGGGAGTTAAATTTTCATTCAATTCCATTGCTAAGCTCAGTGAGTAAGTGGCCTATTGAATTTCTGAGTAGGAGAAGAAATTACAGCTGACGGCTGTGAGGCCAATGCTCTTCTTGGCTAATGCTGACTTTATGCTAGTCTGTGGCATGGAGAAATTCTATTTGATGGGTCTTGGGGTCATGCTCTGTAGCTCTGATTTATTTAGCAGCTCCATTTTATGGCCCTCGGAAAAGCATATTTTTCTTTGCAAATGATTATAGATACTTATCATGATTGGGTCCTTATTTCGATGTCACAGGTATAAAGTGCTTGGTGCTCAATTACAGTCTCATTATAGGACAGCAAGCACTAAACGGGTGAGGGACTTGTCCTTTTATTTCAGCCCCGAGTTCACAGAGTCCTGGCCCCACGCAGTCCAGGCCAACCAAGGTCCTTTGGCCTCAGTGAGCCCAGCAGCCAGCTGCTGTGCTGTGGTGGCCCTCTCTGGGCCACTTCACTGCGGGTTTACTCCTCCAGGAACAGGAAGGCAGGCATTTTCCCCATTTTCCATCTTGGGCAATCAGGACTCAGCGTCGAGCAGTGGCTGGTTTTAGGCCACCCAGAGGTACAGGCTGGAGCCAGGACCAAGCCAGGACCGAGCCAGGAGCCCACGCCTGGCCCCTGGGCTGCCTTCCGCTCTCGGAAGCCAGTTTGAAGCACGCTCCTCCCCTTATCCCCGCCCTCTCAGCCCGCGGGCTCCGGGGAAGGGGCGGAGCTCTCCGCGCTCCGGTGACACCGTCACCACGGCAACGCGGTCATACTGGCCCCAACGGACCGGGGGCCTGGGCTGCGGCGGCGCGGCCTCGTGGGCAGAGCCGGCGGCATGGACAGCCTCTTCGTGGAGGAGGTGGCCGCCTCCCTGGTCCGGGAGTTCCTCAGCAGGAAGGTAGGTTGGCCGCCTCCGCCGCTCGGGGCCGCGGCCCCAGGGTGAGGGCGCAGTCTGGGGGTGTCGCTGCCAGCTCCGCGCCTTCGCGGAGGGAGAGGCGGCCTTGCCGCCCCCTGCCCCGGGGGATGCCCGACGGAAGCGCCACTTTCCCGGGCCTGCCGAAACTACATTTCCCAGGAGCCATAGCTGGCCCCGCGCAGCGTCCGCCCGCCACGCCGGCCCGCGGCCACCGCCCTGCGCAAGCATCCTCCCCTCCAGCGGGGGACGGGGCACAGGGCGGTGGCCATGGGCCGGGGGCGGGGGCCTCCTCCCGGCCTCTTAAAGCGCAGCCGCCTCGTCGCGGCAGAGCCGGAGCTCGGCGCGCAGGCGTGGTGCTCGGCCCCATTGCCCGTCCCGGCCCCTCCACCCTACCGGGGAAGAACGTCCCCCCAGAGGGAACCCAAGGGGCCCAAACACGTTCCCGAGAGTCGAACCGTTCAGTTGTGCTCCTCGGCAGGGGCGAGCTCAGAGGTTGCAGCCGTGGTTGTTTGAAACTTACGTTGTGCTGCATCGGGAGAGTTTTCGGAGTACTCAAAAGTTGGGGAGGCCCTTAGCAAGCCATCTGCAGTGGAGGTGGGGACGCCGTGGGAAAGAGGTCGCTCTAGGTTACTGCGTAAGTCGGTGTAGGGACGGCACCTATTCCATATTATAACTCATTCTGTCCAGAGTGACCGACGGCTTGGCACTCACGGTGTCCTGTTGAGCAGGGGCCGTGGGCAGCTGTCTGGATTAAACATACACACAAACAAAATCATTTTTTTGAACGGAAAAGGGGAAGGGCTTTGGCCCAGGTGGAGCGGTTCAAATACCGGCAACTGGTTGGCAGTGTGAGCTTGGGTCCGTTACTTACTGCCTCAGTTTCCTTGTCTGTAAAACAGCACTATTAAGACCCACCCTTTGCAGATTTATGATGAGGATTAATAATAGTATATGGGCAGGCCCCAAGCATCGTATCTGCACGTAGTAGGTACCTGTATTCAGGATTGTCTTTACCGCCCCCATCTCTCATGTGCATCTGTTTTGAAAGTGTCTTTCTTTGCTTTCTAAAAAAATTTTTTTTTTTTAATTTAGAAAATGTTTAAATGCAGCGTGGCTTCATTGTATTTGCTCTTTTTATGGCCAGTTGACCTTCTGTCCCCAAGTCCTGGCTGCACGTCAGATGTCAGTGACATGTCGTGTGAGGCTGCCCACTATCATCATTTCTCTTAAGTCTGGGCCACCAAGCAAAACTCTCAGAGCTTTCCTCGTGCCTTGCCTTCCTTGACTACGAAAGACGTCCATGATCCTCACCTGCTAAGGCTCCCTACCTCCCCAGCATCGGTTCCAGCTTCTCCCACAGGCCTTCCCCTGTTCCACCCACAGCCCACCCCCACTCTGTTTCCTTCAGGAAGTCTTCTTGGATAACTCCAGTTGGAATACCTGGCTTCCCTTGTCTGTGGCTTGCTCACTGGCGCTCACATTATAGTTGATATGTCTGCCTGTGTCACCCACTAGACCAGTCCACAGAAGTGACCCCTGATCCGGGTGGAGCCTTGGCAGTGTCTGGTTCATGCGGCCTCCTCTCCCTCCCATTTTTTATCCGGGCACACTAAAGCTTTGACCTGACAAAGGAATTGCCCACAGTCACTCAGAAAGTTGTGGACTGTAGTCCAGATCAGCTGCTTTCCTCGTCCGTCACCTTCTGTTTCTGCACTGAGACCATGTACTCCCCTCAGGGCTTGGCACAAGGCAGGTGTAACCTAGACAGTTCCCATCATGGTATGAGGTACCTTCTAGTTGCCTGTTTGTTTTCTCAGATCCGCATAACAGTCCTGAAAGACAGGAATACTTATTCCCTTTCATGCGAGACAATCATGAGACTAGGGGGTGAAGAAACTTGCCCGGGGTGAGCAAGGTAGAGCTTGTCACTCCTCTACTCAAAACCCTCCACGGGCTTTTTACTACGACCAGAATAAAATCCAAGGGAAGGCCTCACGTGGGCCTACAAGGTTCTCTATGACCCTGCTGACCTCACCTTCCACTACTGCCCCCTGTGCCCTCTACCCTACATCACACCCAGCTACACTGGCCCTCGTCCATGCGTGGTCTGCCCTCAGGGAGAGTCATGCCAGTCTCCTGCAGGGTCAGGGTCCTCCAAGGGGACTCCCATCGTGCTCCAGCCTCCCTCTCCTGCAGCAACTTGTCCCCATCCTACCTCTGCCACCCTTTCCAAGTGGTCATGTCCTAGGCCCGTTGTTACCAGCATTGTACCCTTTCCGTAATCTGTGCGAGCATTCTGTCATCCTCACTCACAGCTCACATCCCTTAGTCATAAACTGTTCTTCGGTCTCACTCACATCTGCATTCCAGAGTTCCTGCCAACTTCTCCCGGCCCCTGGCCACTTCTTACCCACCTGTCATTATAACCACACCCTCAGCAACACGCTCACCTCCCTTGCCCTTCTCTTCTTTCCTCATGTTCCCCTGAGTTTTCAAATTAACCTTGCCCCCCCCCCCCCCCCCGCATGCCTGCCCTGCAGCGCTGGATGGGGCTGGAGAGAAACACACCGCCTGAGGCTTCAGGCATGCCTGCCTCCCTGTTTATAGCTCTCCAACCTGCTCCCTCTCTCCACTCTGGCATGGCCGTTTCACACCTGCCCTCTCCTCCAACCCCACAGCTTCATCCCTGTTCTCATTTCACCAAGAAAACAGAAGTGTCCTGAGAAAACTCGCGACGGGCTGTACCACCACAGTTGCGAACCTTCCTGGGCCAGGACCCTCATTCTGTCTCCCTCCTGCTTTTGTGAGCGAATTTTCCATACTCTTGGGAGAAGCCCCCCCTTCTTGCCCGTCCCTTCTCGCCTGCTTGAGGGCACTGCTGCTGTCCTCCTCTCCCTGTTGCATATACATTTTGTCTTCTCTACTGTTGTTCCTGCAGAATCCCGTCTTGACCCCCCAAGACCCTCCAGCTACTGGCCTATTTTCCTTCTCCCACTTATAGCCAAACCCCACGAAAGAGCTGTGTGTGCTCTGATTCTAATCCTTCTTCCTGCTTGCTCAAAGCCATGGGGAAACCCAGATTAAATGGGGGTGCTTGCTATGACCCCCCTCCTTCCAGTTCATTCTCCCTAGAGCACCCAAGCATGCCCCTGCCTTTCCCCCAACATGTGCACCATTTCTTTGTGCTCTCCCTCCTCAACACTTCCTTTTTATTCTCTTTGGTGCCAGGTTGTGTTCATCCCTCTTTTTCCACAAATTTTTCTTCCCTCAGTTCATGGCAGGCAGCAGGTTTTGTCTTGTTTTCCCATTAGTGGGAGTCTCTGTAAGGTTGTGAACACAAAGCCTGGGGGAGAAGTTGAGGCCTGGCTAGTGTGAGGGTCTGGATCCATGAGGAGCAAGGGGCTCCCTTAGCGCCAGGCTGAGCTGTTTGTGAGATGTCTATTCTCCTCCATGTTTGGTGATCAACATGGCCCGGTGAGGTGGGCAGGTAGCAGCTTCTGTGGTTATTTTTTGAATGAAGGAGCCAGGCTCACAGGAAATAGCATTCGCCATTGCCAGAGTATATCTTAGCTGGGCCTTCTGGAAGGTCAGAGCTGGTTGATGGCAGTGGCCTCACTGGGAACTCAGCAACTGTTTACCACGTGCTTCCAGGGGGCCTCAGTCCTGTCATTGCCAACTCACGGGCCAGGATAGTCAGAACCCCCTGCTGTGTGATTCTCCTGTGTTACCTGGACAATTCAACCCTTGCTGTCACCTGAGAAAGGAAAGGAATCATTATTGGCCCTTTGCTCATTTTTTCCCTTTAGTTTATTTTTAAAGCTTCATATTCCAAATCTAGTGGCTCCAAATCTAGTGTCAAACCCAGGGCTCCAGCCTTGCGTGAGTCAGTGACCCGCACCTCACTTTCCTTTTCTATAAAATGGGCCAACAGCTCCAACCTCAGCTCAGCCCATGGAGTTATTGTAAGATTCAGAATAACAATTGTGAAGACATCAAGCGTAAAGGTTATATAAAAATAAATCCTTAAGTCAGTTTTTGGTCCTTGCAAGATCCTTGCAAAGAAGGCAGGATAGGAATGATCACAGTGAACACCAACAGTCTTTTATTTATAACCTACATCAGCGAGTGGAAGGCTTTGATTTAAAATGAAAATAATGATTCAGATTTCTTCCCGCAGGGCTTAAAGAAGACATGTGTGACCATGGATCAGGAACGCCCACGCTCTGACCTCAGCATAAACAGCAGAAATAATCTCCGCAAGGTTTTGCATCTTGAATTTCTCTACAAGGAGAACAAGGTACGTGCTTTGAAGGTGTGGTGTAATGTTCTGGAACGGAGCTTGGCAATGTCAGAGCCCTCGTGGGCCCTGCCAAGCTGTCGGAGATGGGTGGCAGGAGGCTTGCTGTGCCTGCGGCCAGGGAGAAACAGACCCAGCCAAGTGCTGACAAATCCCAAGTGTGGACTGGGTTTCCAGGCTCAGTCAGGCCCCAGGCCATCCCCGTGGGCCTATTGCGCATGTGTGGCTCTGAAGCTCGCTCTGAACCTGGGCCCTTAAGGGTTACTCCCTGTGCTCCCTCCTCCCCTAGGAGGCTGTTTTTAGTCAGACTGTACTTAGAAATATAGTATTCAGTTCTACTAAAATTTTCCATTCCCTGCCTGTGTAAGATTTTCCTTCTTCAATTCTGAGCAATAGCTTATTTTTAAGTCTACTGTGACATTTAATTTAGGCAGAAATGGGGCTTGGGTTCAGCTAACCCCGGTGCATTGGAGTGGAGATAGCGAATGGTTGGGGGTGAGGGTGGGGCTTCCCAGATCCCTCCGCCTCATTCATCCCCCACCACCCACGGTTCTAAGCCTCCGTGCACCCTGTAGTTTTCCTCTGTTGTGCTCGGCACACTTATAATAGAGTATGTGTGTGGTTGTTTAATTAACATCTGCCTCCCCACTACCTTGGATGCAGCAGGAGGCCAGAGACTGGCATTTTTTTGTTCACTGTTGTAGCCTCATACTTAACATGTTGCCTGAGGACGTAGTAAATAGTCTATAGGTGTGTGTGGATTATGTGACTGGCTGGCTGACTGACTGAATGAAGCTACAGTTCTGGCTTCGTTGTTTTTTCTGCTATGAAGACAGAATCTTCTCATCTGATTGAAGAATGGGCTCTGCAGCACAGGTTGCCCTGTTGTAGGGCATAGCGTCAGAGTGGAAAGAACCTAATGATCCTGCGGCTTAGCATTTGTTATAATTTTTTGAAGGAGGAATAAAATGATATTTCCTGCAGAAGTCCAAATATGTAAAACCAAGAAGGGAAGCCCCATAGTTGAATTGGGGATGAAGAAGACTTGCCTTCTTGGCCTTTTGGAGCAGCCCCTCAGGACTGGGCTAAGCAGCTTTTAAACTACCAGTAGAATGAGGGGCCCCACCTGGGGGAGCTGTGAGCGAGAGGAAAGTGGCTTGTCAAGGTCTCACAGTGAGTTACGGGATAGGGGCGAGGCTAGAACCGGATCTTCTGATCTTCAGTCCTACGGTAGCAATGGTGGTCAAGTCTCCTGTCATTGTAACCCTTTACTCAAATGAAANTTTAGGGGTTTGGGTTGGAATGGGGGGGGGCCCCCCCCCCCCCCCCCGCCCCAGCCTCCATGGCTGTTTCTGAGACACCTGGAGGACCTCAGAACAGCTTGAAAACCACCCTCATGCACATCATAGCCCAGTGGGGAGCTCAGGCTGAGTTTCCCGCAATAAAGTAAAGGATGACGTCAACCTGAGGGAACATTCAGGCTGCCAAAAGCTCCTATGCCCCACTTTGATGAGAAGAGGGCAGTGGCAGCCAGGTGCAGTCTTAGCATCAGCTCAGTAAAGACGTCAGATTGATGCCCTTTGTCCTTGGTCCTAGGGTGACAGCAGGGCCTCTCTGCCTCCTGCACATGTCCAGCTGGAGTCCTGTAGACCCAGGCAGCGGATAGCCAGCACATCTCCTTTAGCTGCATTGTAAGGCAGGAGTGTGGACTGTACATTTTAGAAAGATTTTTTCCACAGAAAGTGAGACAGGTGACAAGAAAATCAATTAACCATGCTGGTACAGTGGGAACTTTATGTAAATGCAACTTTACCTAATTTCCTGGAATCATCTTTGCCATTCAAGTGACTTTTACTTCTCCACTATAATATAGTCTCCCTAAGGTAATGATTATTTGAAGATAAGATGTTTTCATTAGGTCTTGATAAGTGCCCTGATTATTTGATTTATACAGTTTTTAGTAGTTATTATGCAATGAATTGAGCTTATATATTACAGAAAAATAGATTTACTGATCTATCTATTGCATAATGATTTTGACATTTGACATTTGACAAAGCTAGCCTGATTCTAGGAAAGCCCTGCAATTTAATGTAAATTCCAGTAACTTGTTTTTCCCTGTTAAGCATATGATATATAAAAATGCCTTTGTAAAATTGAGATTTTGAAAAATGGTGTCCATATTCACATAAAGGCTGTGTCTGTTCTGAGCAGAGTGTTATGAAAAGCCATAAAATATAATTCAGGTAATCTAGGGCTATAAATCTCTCGTATTGAAAGAAAAAGCAAGAAGGTCAAAATAAATTATATAACATCTCTCCCCTGACTCTTTTCCTTGAGAGTTTCACTTAGACTTAGACAAAATAGTTTTTTTTGGGTCCCATACTAAAAAAATAAAGCTGTCCCCTGATTCTGACTGCCTGATCAATCTGTTGCTGTTGGTCAGAACCATTTGGCTGTGGGTGTTGTTGGCAGGGTTCTGCTGGACGGATCAGGGGAGTAGGGTGGGAAAGGGCTGGAGGTGCCTGAGGGTCCTCTCTGCGCCAGGTCCTCAGTCAGGCGCTTTATTGCTCGGACTGCAGACTCACCAAATGTCCCATGTCTGACCACACTTCCCAGCAGCTTGATGTTCCTGGACAAGTGGGGTGGGGACTGACACAGTTACATGGCCTAAGGTCAGCCTGTGGATTGCTGCTTGGATAGCTATGTTTGTCCAAATTACTTAGGGGAATTTTAAGAGAAATCAGGACTCCAATCTTTGCAATTCTGGCCTAATGAGACACAGTAGGGCCTGGGAATATATATTTTTAAAAACCTCCAAACATGATATTTGGCATAGTCAGGATTGGGAAATATTGATGTCATTGCCTTCTTTCTTTCTTTTTTTGAGAGAGAGAAAGAGAGAGAGAGTGTGAGTGCAAGTGGTTGGGGGGGAGGAACAGAGGGAGGAGAGAGAGAATCCTAAGCAGGCTCCACACTCGGCATGGAGCCTGACTCAGGGCTTGATCTCATGACCCTGAGATCATGACCTGAGCTGAAATCAAGAGTCGAACACTTAACTGACTGAGCCACCCAGGCACCCCTGATGTCATTTATTTCTAAAACCAACTACAATAGAGTTTCAGTTTTTTTAAGATTCAGGTGTAGATTGAGTCACTCCTGACGGCCTCTCTCTGTTCTTTGCAGTAACCTGCTGTTGTCCAGTGTTAAATGCAGAGTACACAACCTAAGAGAACACTCAGGTCCCAAGTGTTTGTTATCTTGTAGAGTTAATGATCCCTAAAGATTTCTTTTTTTTTTTTTTTAAATGAATGGCTATATATTTTCTAAAGTTATTCCTAGGAGAAAAACCAAGGGAAATTTGCTTGGGATTTTTCTCTCCATGTCATATTTTATTACAGTTGTTCATTAAATCGCCTGACTCATGCATTGGTTGTTAGTTCTTTTGGGGTAAAGGTTTTTGTCTTCATCTCTGTGTTGTAACACAACGCCTCACATATGATAGGCAGTCAGTAGACATTTGCTGAAAGAGTGTATGAATGAATGAAAAGCTGATAAACTATGTCAGAGAATTGGAATAGCCATCTTTTTCACCCTTCCCCTGAAGCTGTACATATAATTAATGATTTTTGCTTTCTCCTTATGATAGGCAAAGAAAAATCCTCTAAAAACAAACCTTGAGCTCATTACCAGATACTTTCTGGATCACTTTGGAAATACTACTAACAATTTCACTCAAGAAACACCAATCCCTGCACTCTCAATTCCAAAGAAAAATAACAAATTACCATCAAGATGCTCAGAGACCACACTGGTAAATATATACGACCTTGTAGATGACGATGCAGGATGGAGAACATCATTGTCAGAAACAAGCAAAGCCAGGTATCTCTTCATGTATTTACAGTACGGATTAGTTTCTTATCGCTGCTGTGACCAATGGCTAGAAACTGAGTGGCTGTAATAGGGTTTTCCAGAAAAACAGAACCAATAGGATGTGTGTGTGTGTGTGTGTGTGTGTGTGTGAGAATGCATGTAAATATATGTGCAAATATTATATGTATTTATATACACATGTCTTATTGGATTTATATTTCCTATATAAAGAGATTTATTAATTTCTTTTTTACATTCTTTTTTTTTAAGTGGGCTCTATGCCCAGTGTGGAGCCCAACGTGGAGCTCGATCTCATGACCCTGAGATCAAGACCTGAGCTGTAATCAAGAGTTGGGTGCTTGACTGACTAAGCCACCCAGGTGCCTCTATAAAGAGATTTAGTTTAAGGAATTGGCTCACATGATTGTGGGAGCTGGCAAGTCTGAAATCTGTAGGGCAGACTGGCATGTGGGAAACTGAGGCAGTGCTCTGTGTTATAGTCTTGAAGCAGAATTCTCTGGGAAACCTCAGTTTTTGCTCTTACGGCCTTCCACTGACTGAATGAGGACTACCCATATTATCTAGGGGAATCTTTTTTACTTAAAGTCAACTGATTGTAGATGTTAGTCATAGCTAAAGAATACCTTCAGGGAAGCATCTAAGCTAGTATTTGACCAAACAGTGAGGCAACATAGCCTAGCAAAGTTGACATATAAAATTGAAGCATCACCGTGTCTTAAAGCAACACAAATTTGTTATCTTCCAGTTCCGAGAAGTTCAAAATTGGTCCCATTGGGTTAACAGCAAGGTATCAGTAGGGCTTATTCCTTCTAGAGACTTTTGGGGAGAATCTGTTTCCTTTCCTTCTTTGGCTTCCAGCGGCCTCCTACATTCCTTGGGTTGTGGCTCCTTCCTCTGTCTTCAGAGCACATCCCTCCAGCCTCTGTTTCTGTCATGGCATCTCACTGACCTCCTGCTTCCCTGAAGCAAGGAGACTTGTGACTCTAATGGGCCCTCCCAGATAATGGACAGTCATCTCCACAAAGTCCCTTTCCATGTAAGGGAACATTCCCAGGTTCTGGGATCAGGACACCTTCGGGGAATAATGATTCAGCGCCCACATTGTGTGCTCTCAGATTCCCTGTTGGGGAGCACTGTTCCTTTCCTCTGGGGGCCGCGGGAATGTAGGAGACGCGAAGGAGGATGCTGATGATTTAAATGTTTAAAGTTTGTCAGCATCAAGGGCTTGCTTTGTTTGCATTTTCTTAAAAAAAAACGGGTATAGAATTCTAAAAGCAATGCTGTAGAAATGGAAACATCTGAAAAATAAGGCCTTTTGGAACTCGTGGGAAGAGAATGAACTGCTCTTCTTGATTGAACCTCTATTACTTGGAAAGCAGTTCCGTTAAATTACAGCCTTAATATGCTGCCTGTAGTCACTCGAGAGTCTAACTCTCTGGGGCTGAGTGTTTCCTTCCGGCTCTGTTGAGAAGGCTTTTCTTTCCTGAGGGTAGCCAAGGTGTAGGGGCTGGGCTTCGAGCTGCCCAAGGATCAGGACCGTTAAAAACATTAACTCAAGGCTTAAGATGTGAAAGCGAATCCGGGTAGTGTGGAGGAAGATGGTTCTTCCTTCAAAGGCACTTAGAGCCTGGCTGGGAAAATACATATTTCTGAGGCGATAAAGAACCAGCAGAAAAAGTGGAGGCTCCTGAGCTTCACCCAGTTACCCAAGCTACGAACTTGGGTGTCATCCTTGACCTCTCCGGCTCTAATATTTTTGCCTCTGTGAGTCCTTAATGACACTAGACCCTTTCCTGCTCTCTCTGCCCTGAGAGCAGTGGCTCAGTTCATACCCGCCCCTCTTGCCCGGGCTAGCTCCCACGGGCTCTTCCTCCGTTTCCAGGCCTCTGGTGATCTGCTCCAATTCTCCCTCCACCTAAGATGGTGGGAGCTTCCTACAAACAAGTCTGGCCATGCTGCTCCCTGTGGAAAGGCCTTCAGATGCTTCCCATGGCTTCCAGGATAAAATCCAAACTCCTAAGAAGAACCTGCAAAACTGTTTCCGTGATCAGCCTGAATGGCTCACCTGGGCCTGGCCTGCTTTCACAGGCCTCTCTGCTAGTGCCTGGGCATTCTGGTTATCTCCTGGCCACTCATTCCTTCAGACTCAGTGCAGCCTTCTCTGCAAGTCCTTGATTTCCCCAAGCTGGTGCTGGCCCCTTCCTCTGCTGGCTGTGCCCTGTCATAGCACACACATGACCGCTTCTCTATTGTGTGACCCAGTGCTTGGTAATCAGCAGCTTGGCACAGAGCAGCAGTCACTGCCCCTTTAGGCCAGAGTCTAATGGTAGAAAACCTGCCAGCCTGTGTCAGAGGAGTGCTGGGCTCTGGCTAACCCATTACAGATCATAGGTAAGAGTCCTTTTTACCTGGGTCTCTTGCTCTCTTACTCCTTGTCATTCCTCCTTGCTCACCTCACTGTGTCTCACCTTCTTTTGTTCTCTCTCTCTCTTTCCCCTACACACACACACACACACACACACACAATCTATCTCTTTCTTTCTTTCAATGCCAAGCAACCCAAGAAGAGAAGCCATTGGCTTACCCACCTTAACTGAACCTTAGCAGAATAGTTGGGAAACACAAAGCTTGGCACACATCTCCATCTACTGTCAATGATGTGTGGTGAGGCTGGGCTCCACGTAGCTCAGGACTGTATTGAAGGGCTATGGTTTTCTGCAATCACTTGGGTCTGGAACAAGGATGCTCTTTATATTTGAGGATACAAACTATTAAGGATATTTGAGGAATCCTATCATGGATCATCAATTCTGATTTTGTTTCTTGCTTCCTGGTCTTATTTTGTAGGTCAGACTTGCCCTGATATGAAAGTGTTTTCTGGGGCGCCTGGGTGGCACAGTGGTTAAGCGTCTGCCTTCGGCTCAGGGCATGATCCCAGCGTTATGGGATCGAGCCCCACATCAGGCTCCTCTGCTATGAGCCTGCTTCTTCCTCTCCCACTCCCCCTGCTTGTGTTCCCTCTCTCGCTGGCTGTCTCTATCTCTGTCAAATAAATAAATAAAATCTTTAAAAAAAAAAAAAGGAAGCGTTTTCTATTCTTTATCTTTAATGATAAAGCACTGGCTGGGTAGAATCATCGCAGATTTATGAGTGGGCATGCTCTGAGTTACCTGTTGAATGTGGGATTTATTATCACTGTTAGCTATTGGGGAATCTGTTTTAACGGAAATAATCTCTTTTTTTGCAGGCATGACAATCTTGATGGGGATTTACTTGGTAATTTTGTATCATCCAAAAGGCCCCCCCACAAAAGTAAGCCCACACAGGCTATCCCAGGTGAAAGCCCCACCGTGGCCCCGGCGTGGGAGAAGATGGACAAGCTTCAGTCGTCAGAGCCTTCCTTGGACACGAAGAGGATGGGAGAGAAGATCAGGCCAAAGTCTGGCCTAATTGTCCGGGGCATGATGGCTGGGCCCATTGCCAGTTCCCCACAGGTAGG
This sequence comes from Ailuropoda melanoleuca, assembly GCF_002007445.2. Lineage (NCBI taxonomy): Eukaryota > Metazoa > Chordata > Mammalia > Carnivora > Ursidae > Ailuropoda > Ailuropoda melanoleuca. Next base: position 167,671,121 of record NC_048218.1, read on the forward strand.
TTGCTGCCCTCACCACTATGATGAGAGTAGAAAGTGAGAACCAGGCAGGGCTTAAGGGGTTTATTTGAGGGTACCCCACAAGACAGTCCAAGAAGAGGGGATCTGTGTTCAGATGGGAGGAACACCTGCCTGTACTTTCTCTGGTTGTACTGTCAACTCCCTGTGGGATCACGGGCAGGCCTCATCTCCTTCCCTGCCCTCAGTTTACCCATCATGTCAATGAGGTGGATGCCATGACTTTATCTTCCTTTACCGAGTGGGGACACATCTACCAGTTTTCCCTTTGCCATTCAGGAGTCGGGGCAGGCCATCAAGTCCAGAGAACATCTTTTTTATTTTTATTATTTTTTAAATCTTTCTTACTTTTTTTAGAACATAATAGTTAAAAGGGAAAAAGGAATCCCAATACTTATGCTTTCATTTGCTTTGCTTTAAAAAGAAAGTCTAACAATGTTCCATCATTGTGTTATAGTCTTTTTTAAGGAGGGGCTCTGGTAGGGTCCCATCAGGTGTGGGGGCTGAACCAAATGAGAGAATGAATGTAAAAGGAGTTTGTAAAACCACAAAGAAACGGAAAAACAAAGGACAATCAAATACCAAACTCACAGTGTGGTATTAGTCCAGTGAGAGAGCCCAAGCAAACCCACATAGGTCATGTGTGTCTGCGGTGTGTCACCCCCTCTCCCGCGCTGCGTGGCTGGATGTGGGCTGTGACTGTGGAGGCCAGCGCTATTCTCCCAATTCACTTGGAATCAGAACAGAAAGAAGCTGACTGTCTCCCTGTCTCTGCCTACATCATGTGGGAGGAGGGGGGGTCTGGTCCTTTGGAAAATATTGGTTTACTGAGTTACCTGAATTAATGAGATCTTCTGAATGTTGACATTTCATTATAAATAATAAACCCACATCAAAAAAGTCACATTTCTTGATGTTACCATCCAACTCATCAGAAAAGTTTTTAGGTGTCGAGTAGCTGTCAGGCTCCCAGTGGCTGATGCAAGTTTCCCCAGATTTTAATTTTTACCTGAAAATTTGTCTTTTATCACTGAATCCGTTAGTTGTTTCCCTTAAGTGATAGGCTCAACTTATTTTCAAGAAAACACCTGCCGAATACCCAAGTCTGAATAACCACAGTTTGTTTGTCAGTTGTTCTATGGAAAAAACTAGCAAGTTCAAGTCACAACTCCGATGGTTGTGCAAGTGCTCTTCCTTGGGGCAGCTGTCGTCCTCTGCATTGGGCAGAGTGCTTATATATACCTCCCAGTAATATACCTCCCGGAATATTAAAAAGATGTACACCGTAGGGCTGAGATGGAATATAATTAATACTTTTTATGCTTCAGCATGGACAGTCTTTTTTTTTTTTAAGATTTTATTATTTATGTATTTGAGAGAGAGTGAGAGAGGGAGAGCATGAGCTAGGGGGAGGGGCAGAGAGAAGGAGACAATCTCCAGCAGACTCCACCCTCAGTGCCCAACCTCAGGACTCTTGAGATCATGACTTGAGCGGAAATCAAGAGTCGGGTGGGTACTTAACCGACTGAGCCACCCAGGCGCCCCCAGCATGGCTATTCTTAGGTGAAATTAACATTTTACTTATTTATTTTTGTTGCAAGTGGTGGCAGATACCTCCAGCGCTAGCTAGTAAAGTTTGGTGCCACTGCCTTGATTTGTGCTATGGGCGAGCAATTTTTCCCACCAGTTTATTTGCATCATTACTGCAGATGTCAACACAGTGAAAAAGGCAAATCATATCATATTATTATAATGAAAATAGGTTCGAGTGCCCTAAAAGGATTTGGGGATTCTTAAGGCCTGCGGACCACACTTTGAGAACTGGTGGACCAGATGAATGCCAGGGTCCTGTCCTACAATGACATCCAATCAATCACATCCGTGTAGTTGAGACCCCCTTCACAACTGAGGTGTGAGGCAGATGACTTGGATCTGCTTTACTGCTGGGAGATTGTCCCAAACTCCAGAAGGAGGAATGATTGCCTTGGGGGGTATGTTTTTCCCGTGGGGTATCCGAATCCTGTGAAGGGCATTGAAAGGTAGGATAGGTTGTTGTAGAATTTCCCCAGGTTTTCTAGAAAGTGTTTTGTGGGTCTTTGAGTACCTTGGCCATACTCACTTGGTTGCTCAAGAGAAAAAAGCAAGCTTTGCTAGGTATTTCTTTTTCTTTTTCCTTTTTTTTTCTTGCTACTAGATCAACTCTGCCCTTACAAAGGATGAGTAAGAGGCTGGGTTCCCTGCCTTTGGCCAGAAGTTTGGGTCTCCTTGGGAATGGTGACTAATATTTTCTTTACTGTGTGGAAGGGGAGGCCCTTGTGGCTTTTGGAGGTTTGTAGTGCCTAGTAATTTCCACTAGGCAAAAATACTACAGAATTAGCTGTTTCTATTCCAGCTCAGGCTTTACTGTTTGATTCAGGATTATTTCTGGAAATGCTGAGAGATCCCAAATTTTAAACCCAGGAAAAGCTTTGCAGGTCTATTTTTGTCCGCTCTACCTCCACTTCCCGACCCTAGGTTGGTAAACAACTTGAGTTCCCATTTTATCAGTTAATCACTGATGGTAAGAGAGGACATTTCAGTTGACTTCTTTGAAATTCTTTCATTTAGCCTTGAGTGCCTACTAGGGGTAGGTCCCTGAGCTGGGAGCTCTGCAGACCCCAGAGATGAATGAAGACTGGCCTCTGCCGTTCCTGGTCTGTTAGCGGGAGGGGTTAAGGCCCTGTGTGAGCGGGGACTGGGGAGAGGCCATAGAGCGTGGCTGATACCGGTTAACCGCCCTGATGGGTCTGGCTCTGTACCAGTGCCTTCCACGGGCCTCTCCTTTAATGCCACCATCTTGCGCAAGATAGATACTACAGGTCCCCAATCCCTCATCCAGCTTTTGGACCAGATATGTTTTGGAATTCAGAATTTCTTTATCATCAGAAAAGCAACACAGCGCAAAAACCACATACCACCTAATGCCTGCAGTCGGGTGCGGGGTAGCACCCCGTAAGCAAAAACCTTAACGTTTCTACAGCTAAAGATATGAATTTTCACACTTAAAAAAGGACTGTGAGCAACCTCATAGCAGTTAAAAAGAATTTGCCAAAGGATTCCCAGGGAAACTTGTTTTGGGAGATTTTAGAAATTACAGATGGCAGACTGTGGGCTGGTTATATTACAGGTGGGGGCCGGGAGGGACAGAGAAACGAGTAAGTTGGCGCAGGGGCTATTGCTGCTGGCGGTGGTGGTGTAGGGATTAGAAGGCAGGCCTGAGCCTGGAGCTACAGCTGTCTGTGAGGGCTGCAGGAGAAGGGCTGAGCACGCCCCTGGGGTTCTGCGGGTGGAGCACAGTGAAAGCGTGACAGAGCCAGGAGCCTGTAGGTAGGATTGTTGGGGAGGGAGCATCCTGACAAATGCTTGTAGTGGGATGGAGTATTTCCCCGCCTCCCTCGAAGGGGATCCTTACTGCTCTCCTGCTCACCCCTTTCAGGATTCGCTCCGCAAACGCTCCCTGAGGCGGTCCCCGGCCTTGAGCAGCACGACCCAGGCCCCCGAGGAAGAGAGCCAGAAAGTGCCCGAGCTCTCCGCCCATGCCCCAGCGTGTCCCATGGCCCAGGAGGGCCTGGCTTCGGGAACTGGCTCCATTTCCAGGAGCCCCCTGGGTCCGCTCGGTGAGCTGACCTCAGAAAAGCGGAGAACCATGCCCAGCAGCCCCCCTCACTTGTCCGGCAAAGGGCTGCTGCAGAGGCGGGGCAGCAGGTGGCGTGACCTCGCCGAGGACAGCCTGGCTGTGGACGGCGGCCCAGAGGCTGACGGGACGCCCTTGAAGTTCTCCTTGCCAGGTGGGAATGCCAGGCTGACCCAGGAGAGGCTGGAAAGAACATTCACAAGGCCGGAGAGCCAGCCCCTGGCCCTAAGGTGAGCATGCTTTGCTGAGGCCACGGCCCAGTCCCCGGCGGCTCCTTGGGCTCGCATAGCAAGCCTGCACAGTGGAGAAGGTGGGTACGGCCCCTCCACCAGGGAGCAAACAGCCCAGAGTGCACCCAGAGCACACCCACACAGGGAGCTTCAGGGAAGGTTTCCTTGGTCCTTTTCCCAAAGTCAAGAAGTCTCTAGCAGATGGTTCCCAGACTGACCTGCAGCAACATGGCCAGGCTGACACGGTGGGAGAGGCGTTTCCTGTTGGGGGGCCCCAGGTGTGGTGATGCATCAGCGCCCACAAGCCTCTTCTGGGGCATTTTTTTTTTTTTAAGATTTTATTTATTTATTTGACAGAGATAGAGACAGCCAGTGAGAGAGGGAACACAAGCAGGGGGAGTGGGAGAGGAAGAAGCAGGCTCGCAGCAGAGGAGCCTGATGCGGGGCTCGATCCCACAACGCCGGGATCACGCCCTGAGCCGAAGGCAGATGCCTAACTGCTGTGCCACCCAGGCGCCTTCTGGGGCATTTTTGGCCCCCCATCCTTCTTTTATGCTTTCACGATAGACCTTGATGATTCCTATGTTGATTGATTTTTCAGTGTTAAACCAACCGTGCATTCTTGGAATAAATCTTACTTGGATAGGATATATCTTTTTATATATTGTTTGATTCAGTTTATTCATATTTTTATGTAAGGGTTTGTATGTAAATACAATTAGAATGGTCTCTAAATTCGTGAAGGAGATTGGCTGGCAGATTTCCTTTCTTGGAACAGCCTTATGAGGTTGTGGTGGCTGGGATATGCTAGCAGGGGTGCCCCTTTTTTCTATTCTCTTCAAGAGTTAGGCACTTGGGCGTGGGTGGTACATGGCATGCTAAGTAGATACAGTCCATGAACTCCCTTCGTGACCCTAGGGAAGCTGGGCGTACTCTGCTTAACACATTTCATGGCTACGTTATCTCATGCATATACGGGTAGAATTTTTATATCTTCGGGTTGGATAGACTTTTCCGTCGTTATGAAATCTCTTTATCTCTAGTAATGCTTACTGCCCCCCCCTTCTATTTAGGTAGAGCTACCCCGGCCTTCCTTTGATTATAGTATATCTATGGGATGTCTTTTTCCATCTTTTTACTTTCATCCATTCTGTAGCCTTTTACTTAGGGGTTCCGCCCTAAATCCTGTGGGGTTTGTGCTTTGTTTGTATCCCAAGAGTTCCTATGTTCATCCTATACATTCATTTGATTTAGTTTAAATATTTTCTAATTCCTGTTGTGATTTCTTCTTTTGCTCCATAGGTTATTTAGACATGTATGGACCAAAACAAACATCTGGGGTGTTTTTCTGATTTCTGCTTTTGATTCCTGGCTTCTTTTCCCTTCAACCATTATACACTCTGTGTGATTGCAGCCTTTTGATATTTGTTGAGATTTCTTTAGGGGCCAGTATATATTTAAAGCTTATCTTTTATAAGCAGCATAAATTTGGAATTTTTAATCCTATCAGATAATTTTTCTCTTAGTTGGGATAATTATTACATTTACATTTTCCTTTTGCGTTTGCTAGGATGAAAAGATCCACTTCTGTTTTTCTTCATAGAGTAAGTCAGTTTTCCCAGCACCATCTACAATCTGTTCTTCACCCCGTTGATTTTATGAAGCCACCTTTATTCTTTCCTAAGTTCCCTTTCAACATGGGTCTGTCTTTGAGCTCTCTAAGGTGTTTACTGTTTTTTGTCCTTTTTAAAATACTAAAACCACATAATCACAGTTTTTATTACTACGGCTTTGTAGTTATAGCTTAGTATCTTGGTAGGGCCAGTCTCCCTTCTTTCCCTTTGTTTTAGCATTTAAGTAGCTACTTACAGATCTTTATTCTTTCTATAGGCCTTTTTTCCTGTTACCCAACATGCTTATTCCCGCAAGAGGGAGACCTGGCTTGTTCCCTTGCTTTAAAGGCCCAGCTTCCAAATTGTCTTGTGACTGTCTCTTTCTTGTCATTCAGATGTTTTGGACTCAGAGTGGTTTTCTCTGACCGACTTCGCCTCCACCCCCACATCTCCAGCCTGTTTTGTTGTCCTCACAGCACCTCTCATTACCTGAAATTATTTTACTTACTTAACCATTATTTGTCTCCCTCATGATAGAAAATACATTTCATGAGAGCAGGGACCTTTACATTCCCTGCACCTAGACTAGTATTTGGTACACAGAAGGTGTTCAATGAATATTTGTTTAATACTATTACTCCTACCACTAAAAGCAATAACAAGATTAATAAACTTCTGATAGTGAGCTGTTTTGTGCAAGATATTGTTCTAAGTGTTTTAAGTAAATTCACTCTTTTTACTTCTCATAAATTTCACTCTTATGAGGGATATACTACTATAATTCCCATTTTACAGATGAGGAAACTCACTCAGAGAAGGTGCTTTACTTGCCCACATTTATACACCCAGTAAGAGACAGAGCAGGGGTTTGAACCCAGGCAGCGAGCTCCAGAGTCTGGTGAATATGTGAATGAATGGTTTCACCTCTCTCCCTGAATAGAAATCCTTTCCACAGCCTTTAGATGGTGACTGGTATCCACTTGAACACCCCCAGCGATGGGGAACTCCCCACTTCCCACAGCAGGTTTGCATGATTCTGACTGCTAGAAAATTCTTCTTCACATTTAGTTAAAACCTGCTTGCTGCTCTTTTGCCCTCCAGTGCCAGAACCTGTGTGTGCTGGAAAGGGAACAATGCCTCAGACCTAACAGGTTGGAAGCATTCTCAGGCTGTGGTGGTTGGGGGGAGATGGCCGGTTGGGGAGCAAGAGGAGTGGCTGGAGTTTCAGGAGGCCTGGGTTCTAGTCCTCCCTTTGTCTTGGCTGACCTGGGCTGGTCATTTGTTTCTGGACTTCATTATCTCTGACTGGAAACTGTGGCCACTGGGTAGATGATTTCTAGGTTTCCTTCAAGCTTGTGCATTTGGCTGGCCTAAGATTCTTACTTCCAGAGTCACTCTGGGCCCTCTGCTTCAGTCATCAGATATTTATTGAGTACCTACTGTTTACAGCTTACTTAGGAGGTATGGCACCTGGGCTCTGGAATCTGATGAGCTGGACTGGCCAACCCGTTCTGCCCCTTAGAACCACTGTGGCCTTGGACTGGTCTTTAAACCCTTGAAAGATGGTATGAACTTTGTTTTACAGGAAGCAGGTAAAAGTGCATTCACAGCCCCTCCTCCCAATACCAGGCGAAGTATAATTAGGGGTGTTTAACACATGTTTAATAGTGTTTAATAGTATTGATCAGTCAACAAACATTTTGGGGACTTTGTGTTTGCTTACTACTTACTCTCTATTTGCTGGGCACTATGCTAAGTACTTGTATAGATTGTCCCATTTGTTCTTTATAATAATCCATTGAGGTGACTATTATCGTTGGTTTTCTTTTCTTTTGTGTTTTCACTAAAAAGTGTTCTCCTGAGTTCTGAACAAATTGACAAAACAAAGGGTGTCAATTGGACTGAAGTCACATACATATCATTTCTGTGATTGGTAAGGGGAAGAGAGAAGACACAGCAAATCATGACCATGAGGCCTGGTGGGCCAGCAGCTAGACAGACCTCAGCTCATGTCAGGCCGAGGGCAGGTCAGCGCACACGGCCACATGCTGGGAGGAGCCGCCCCCCAGGAAAGCAACTCCCTCTCGAGAGTAAAAGCGTGCACCTGAGCTTCGTGTCCCCACTTTCCTTCCCAAATTAGCCGGTCAGATAAGTCACACTTTCTCCCTTAGGATACAGTGCATAGAGGGGAGGAGAGTAAAGGTCTACAGGAGGGTAGACTAGTAGAGCTCCCTCTAAACTCCCAGAAGGCACTGGGAGTTGAGAATGAGCATCCACCCAACACTTATTATCCCTATGTTACAGATGAGGAAACTGGCCAGAGAGTTTAAGGAACCTGTCAGGGTTCTGGGTGGAAGCAGGTCCCAGGGCTCGCAGTTTGGTGGACGGAATATGGACTGAATTTCAGCTATCTCTTGTCCCCTCAGCTAGGCATCTTTGTACAGTGCGCATGCTGCATAGCTGTATGCAGCACCTTTGGTTTAAAACCAGGGCCAGCAATGTTCATAGCAGCATTGTCCACAATAGCTAAATCGTGGAAGGAGCCAAGATGCCCTTCAACAGATGACTGGATTAAGAAGATGTGGTCCATATATACAATGGAATATTACTCAGCCATCAGAAAGAATGATTTCTCAACATTTGCTGCAACATGGACGGCACTGGAGGAGATAATGCTAAGTGAAATAAGTCAAGCAGAGAAAGACAATTATCATATGATTTCTCTCATCTATNGTGGTGACTAACATAATATAATAAAAAATCGTTAAAAAAATAAATTTAAAAATAAATAAATAAATTATCAAAAAAAATAAAATAAAACCAGGGCCAGGGGTGCCTGGGTGGTGTAGTTGTTAAGCGTCTGCCTTCAGCTCAGGACGTGATCCTGGAGTTCTGGGATCGAGCCCCACATCAGGCTCCTCCGCTGGGAGCCTGCTTCTTCCTATCCCTGCTTGTGTTCCCTCTCTCGCTGGCTGTCTCTCTGTCAAATAAATAAATAAAATCTTTAAAAAAAAATAAAAATTAAAAAAAAACAAAACCAGGGCCAGAGTCATCTCCCTGCCCTTCCCAGCCCCCCCTCCATCAGTCCTGCCCACTTGCACCCTCCTCCCCATTTATGTCATTCAATTCAGTAAATGGGGATGTGAGTCCTAGTGTGTAGCAGATCCAGTGAGGCTCTGATCTTCAAGGTGAGGGAGACGTGTGCGTACGTCGTCATTTTAATGCATGACAGAGGACAGTGAGGCGTAGCAGAGCTGGCTTGTATGTGCAAAACTGCCCCACCACCCAGGCCAAACGGAGCCGAGAGAAGGTAGCCACGCGGAGCCTTCTCTGGGCTTTGCAACATCGGGCTTGGGGACGACCATGGGAGTCCCAGCTGGGGGCAGAGGCAGGGGCAGGAGCGAGGAGCATGCGTCCTGGGAGAGAGGCGGCAGGTGCACCATCTGACCTGCTGAGATGTCAGGGAACATGAATTTCTGTGCCTCTGGACTCCATGGACCTGACTGTGTTGCTGAGGGGACTATTTCCTGCTTTAATTTTTGTTTCTTTCCTGTGTCCTTTGATCTCAGAAGACACTTGGGAACCATGTTGTCTGGGCTCCCACTTTGCGGGTTGTGGCTGTTTGGGACCATCTGTTGTTCGTCCCTGGCCTGTTAGGGCTGCCCTTGTGGGGTTCCTGTGATGATCAGTCAGATCTGCTGGGTCTCTGGCCCTGACCTGGGTGGGCCTGCAACCCGTGCCTCTCTCTGCTTCCTGCTGTTGCGCCGTGTCACGGGCAGGGCCTTCCTCTGCTCCTTTACAGATCTTGCTGTCGCCCACACGCCGGGGCCAGAGCAGGTCCTCGGAAAACCCTAAGTGCAGGACTAAGGACTGGGAGAGGTGTTCTTTATTTATCAGTCCCCGGAGTTAGGTGTCCCAAGCCTGGTGACTCCCCACGTGGCGCTTGGTGAAATTTGATGGTCTGGTTGAGGGTGACCTCACTTGCGGTGCTAACAGATGTCTCCAAGGGCATGCTGGCCTGTCATTTGTGTGAGAATCCCTCGGAGTGGCTCTCTGGGCCTTTGGACAGCTACGTGGACTTTGCCGTGGTGGTTTACTGCAGATTAGCTCAAAACCCATCCCGCTGGGTATCTTGCAGTAGGAACTGGCTTCAGCGTCTGTGTTCCGGGTATGCACGGGCCACACAAGCTCCGGCACTTACTGTTTGCCCGGTCTCCTTTGGAACATGGTGTGTCATCATGGTCACAAGACTGAGAGGTGTTGTGGGCCTCCCTTGGGGATTCAACCCACGGCAGTGGCCACAGCAGCAGTCTCTAGGGGCCAGAGCCCCCTGAGCAAATGTGTGTCCCCTCAGGCAGCTTGAGCCATGGGGCCTTGAACTTTGGGGGTGAAGCCCGGCAGTGTGTGTGTGTGTGTTTTAAAGATTTATTTATCTTAGAGAGAGCGAGAGACTGAGTGTGCATGAGCGCGGGTGCAGGGAGGAGCAGAGGGAGAGGGAGTGAGAAACTTTAGCAGACTCCTCGCAGAGTTTGGAGCCCAATACAGGCCTTGATCTCAGGACTCTGAGATCCCAACCTGAGCTGAAACCAACAGTCTGAGGCTTAACGGACGGTGCCACCCAGGGGCCCCCAGGAGTGTGTTTTAACAAGTCCTCCAGGTGGTGTGCTCCAGGCTGAGGTTGGGGAACCAGTGCCCTAGAAGCCAAGCCTGAACCGGAGGGTCAGTTGCATGTAATTACTGGGGGTGCTTTTAGGAGAAAGGCAGTGGGGGAAGCAGGACAGGGCAGGGGAAGGTCTCAGCCAGGATGTGGGGCCTCAGTCGGACCCCACAGGGAGATGAGAGGGTGAATTGACCCAGAGCTGCCCCACCACTACACTGGGAGAGGGCTTTTTCCCGTGTCAGTTGTGGGCTAAGGGTTGCCCATCCTGGGGTGGGGTGGGCAGCGTGCCACCTCCCGGGTGAGTCTGGCGAAGGGCGATTCTGTGGAGACAGACGCAGCTGTGAGCTGTTAGTAGCCGACATGGACAGCAGCTGAGATGGGCATGGGGATCCGGGCGGGGCACCAGTGTCTTCTCCGTTGTCCTCGTGGCTCCTTGTACACTCGTCCAGCCCCTGACGTTACGATAGACAAGTTGCCGAGCCTGTTCATGGACATCACCTCTGGTGTCCAGGATGCGCTGGTGAGGCAGCCAGGCAGTCAGACCCTGGAGGGAGACTGGAACGAAGCCTGACTCAGGCCCCCTGGGAGCCCCTCCCATCGTGACACCACAGCCCCCGCAGGCAGGAGTGCTAGCCGAACTGTCACTGGCTTTGTGACTGGTAACGTCCTGTTGTATCAATCAGATGGGAGGTACCTCTTGAGCCCTCTTTGGTGCCCAGCTCCAGGGTGAGATGGCTCCCTGTCTCTGAAGCCCAGGGCCTGCCGTGAAGCGTCCCATGCTTGGTGCTAGATTGTGGCCTTCTCAGAGGAGCGGATGATCGGAGCGGTTAGGCGCTGCTGACAGATCAGGGGACCTCGGCCTGGGACAGGGCACATGTAAGGCAAAGACTTCACGGTGAAGCAGTAACATCGGGTGAGGAATGTGATTTAACTGCCTTGTTCTGTAGCCGAGACACTGCCGTGGTCCCAAAGTCTCAGTGTCCCTGCCTCCGTGTCGGTTGGGGGATTTAGTGAGGAGCATTAGGGCTGCCCCAGCGGGTTTTTCGGGTTTTGCAGAATGGACAGTAGGTGGCAGCAGAGCTTCATCAATCTTTGGGACCCACGCCCCTCGCTGGGGATTTCATTCAGCAGATACCCACCAGACCCCTGCCAAGGACAGTGCACTCTGAGGAGAGATGAGTGAATCCCCGTCCTTCCTGGGTCCCTGGCCACTCCCAGGCTCCCGATTGTGAGCGGCTGGCAGGCACACAGATGCGTGGCTGCGTCCCGATAGGGAATGAATAATGCCATCTGGGGCTTGCGGGGGGTTCAGCCGAGGATGTGGCATTTGTGGTTTATTTACTGTTCCCCAGACCTGAGCATCCCGAGTCTGACAACATCTGCACTGCATGGGATGAGTAATGGGTGGAATTTCCATTTTAATGTATCTCTGCACATTATTTGGACTTTATGTCAGACTGTAAAGGTTCGGAATTAGCTGACTCTTGAAACGTACACAACACGCAGCAGCTTGCTGTGCGCCGGCGGCCCCGTGGGAACAGGTGGCCTGCCTGGGGCTCCCATGCTGGGCCAGCTTCCCCTTCTGAGGTGACTCCGGGGACCTCTCTTCTGCGGTGGGTATGGCTTCCCCGTGCTCTCTTCTGCTGTGGGTATGGCTTCCCCGTGGGTATGGTTCTCCCTCCCACCTCTCACTTACATCTCCCCTACCTGTGTGCCCCCCCGTCGACGGTGGAATACCAGTTCTCTCTCCTGAATGCGGGCCTCTTCCTAGCATGTGCAGGAGAGTAAATGTGGGACACTGTTCCCGTGCACGTTGCAGGCCACTTGGAGCTGTGCAGGACGGGGCTAGATGCCCCTACCCTGTGTGGTAACTCGAGCTACTAGGTACCTTCAGCTCCAGAGCACCTGGGTCTTCTGTCCAGTGCATCTTCCGGGGCGGAGAGACTTCTCCAGATTCTCTTTGGGATCCTCAGAGTGTGGCTAAAGAGGTGAGAGCACATCCACACCTCTCCTTTCCTTGGAAGGGTGAATGGTCTCATTTTGTCCATCTCTGGATATCGGAGTGACAGCTCCGAGATCCTCCTCTGACCACATCTGGGCCTTGCCTGCTCTGCCCAAGGCCCACATCCCTGGCACGCAGACCGGGAAGCTGTTCTGTGCAGGGGAAGCCACTGCTGCTGGACGGAAGGAGGCTGTTAGGGCTCAGGGATGATTTCTGGGAAATGATTGGCAGCAGGGAACGTAGAAGATTCTTCTTTCCTGGGTGCTTTTTTTCCCCTCACTCCATCTTGCTTGTTTGCTGGTCTGCCAGTTAGCTCACTAGACCCTGGCTACCAGAACTGCAAAGAGAGGCCTATCCAGAGGTCAGCAACAGGGCCAGGATGAGAGGGAAGCAAGTGAGGCATTTTGGTTGTGGAATTTAAGGAGCACGCATTCTCAGGTGGCTCATCTGCAGCGTGGGCGCCTGCGTGAACCTGGGAGTGAGCGCCTCCTTACATTTGGCGCCCTAGGTGTCGCGTGTGTCTCGCCCTAATCCTGGCCTCGTCCACACGGTCTATATGCCTCCCTTCTGCTCCTCAGTATCACAGATAACCCTCAATATAGCATAGTGACTTGATAAGTCACCTTCACTTCCATGAAGTCCTTGAGACTGGAGTGGGCTTCCCTCCCTCCCTCCCTTCTCTTCCTCCCTCCCTCCCTCCCTCCTTTCCTTCCTTCCCATTTTTCCAGCCGTATTCCTGGACCTGGCAATAAATATTGAGCAAATAAGAGACCATACATAGCAAAGAGAAAGGAAGGGAAAATTATGCTGATCTGCTTGGAACAGTGTCGTAAAACTTAGACTGGTCATTTTAAGTACAGTCGGAACAATTCAGACTTTATCCTCAAGTTCATTTGTTGGTATTCATTCATTCACTCTTTCATTTTTTCCACTCATATATTCATTTAACCAACCATCCAGCCAGCCAACCCGCCAACCCACCAACCCACCAACCTCACCCATTACAACTGTGATGTCCTATATTTAAGTCCTTTTGAATGTTGCCTTCTTTAGGAGGCTTCTTCAGATCTCTTCCCTGCTCTGACCCCCGGACATGTACCCTTTCTTATACTTCTCATAGCACATGCCACACTGCAGAGACCTGACAGGTCACCTTGTTTCTCCTGCTGTACTGTCCGCTGCCTGAGTATGGCGGTGAGTTCTCTGTGGCCCTTCCTCCCTCAACGTTGCTCAGAATTATTCCACACTTATTGGGTGGAGCTGAATTATTGGCTTTGCCTTGAGGAGTGAAGTGTGAGGTCTTCCTTCACTCAGGGAACATGCAGAAGAGTGGGATTAGTGATCTTGCAGACAGAAGAAGACCTAAAAGCAGCAGCCAGCGTCTGTCCCAGGCCAGGTGGATGGTGCCCGTTCAGGTGCCACACGGTCTTAGAGGAGGGGGTGCTCCTGGGCTGGGCCTCGAAGGGTGAGCAGAGTTGGACTAGTGCAGCTGGGGAATAGCCAAGGGCCTCACTTCTGTGCCTGGACATACTCATTGCTCTTCTCCACTTGGATCCAAGTTTGAGATTTCTTGAGAAAAAGCTTGCTGGTGTCCCTGGGCATCTCATTCCTCAAAGCTAAAGCAGCTCTCTTCGTTTTCCTCAGCCCTTTGTTTCTGGGGCCTGTCTCGGGTCCTGTTGGATTTGCAGACAATTTTGGATGATGTGCACGTATGGGGCTTATGGAGAAAAGAGCCTAAACTCAGCTTTCCCTCAGGTTGGGGAAAGCACTGTGATTTAGGGAAAAGGTGGGCATCCTTGTTAGACCCCGAGTATAACTCTGATAGGCTGACTGCCTTGGGGCCTGGGCCAGAGAGAGCTGATGTCTTTCCCCTGCCAAATCCCTTTCTGTTCTGATGGAGTGGACCCTCCCTCGTGACCCCCAGCTGGTTTTCCCAAACAGCGGCTGTGGGTGGAACCCTGCTGTGACTCACTCAGGCTGGTGCCTCTACTGTAGAAAGATGGTCTTTGATCCTGAGTTCTGTCAGGGGCATTTTGGTCAGAGCTCTTCAAATCACAAAGATGACATGCCAGGGCAGTTTCCTGTATAGCTGGATTCCATGTGTGTGTCTCATTCCAGAAAATTCTACTTTGTTTTCTCTGCTCATTCCACAAGAAGTTACTAAAGCCATAGGATTCCTTCCATTTCCTGTTGAGGCCACTTTTGTAACCTTGGGCCCCTCAGAAGTGGAGCCTTTTCCTGATAGAGTAAACAGTTTTTGATCTCAATCTAAATACGTGTTATTTAATTTTATTCAGTTCAACAAAGCATTTATGGAGTGCCTTGCTTGCTCGAATAGTGTTGGAGAGAGAGGTGACGGATAGGTTCCTGCTCCAGAGAGGCTGAGACACCTATGCAAATGACTGTTCTACAGGATTCAAAAAAGGCAAGTGACAAGGGGACAAGGGCAGCGAGCCATGGAGCTAGGGTCTGGATCGTTTCAGGGATAATTAAGCTCTTGATATTTATTGAGTACTCACATTTGACAAGTCCAACGGCAAAAGCCTTAGATGTGTTACCTTATTGAATCCTGATAGCCACACTGGGAGAGATTTGGCTTCATCTTACAAGTGGGGAAACTGAGGCACAGAGTGACTGACCAGTCTGAGTTCATGTAGACAGTCTGGCTTTGGGGGCCTCAGCCTTAATGACTGCCCTTAGGTTCCTGTCTTGGGAAGAAGGGGTTTTGGGATGCTGACATTGGCGAGGACTTAGAGAGATGGTCTGGCAGTTCAGGGAGCAGACCCATCCCAAGCTGAGGGGACAGTGTGAACAAAGGCAAAGAGGTGGGCGCCTTGGTATAGCTGGAACCCAGGGAAGGTGCAGGGACCAGAAAGAGAGGAGACTGGAGGACTGGACTGTGTTTTGAGAGCCAGCTCATAGAGCAATAGAGGGATAGAAAAGTCTCTCGAGTTTTCAGTTATGTGGGTGTTGTTTTTTAAAATCAGTTAGAGCTGTGCTTCAGGAAGATTAGTCCAGGGGCGCTATAGGCCTGAGTAGGACAACTGGTTGCAGGAGCCAGACCTAGAAGGCGGGGTAGGCTCTGAGCTGACTGTGCCAGAGGGGCAAGGAGCAGGGCACCTGGGAAGAGAACCCATAGGACTTAGCTGTGGGACAAGGAGGCCCGGAAGCCTGGATGTGCAGGGAGCGGAGATGGGGAGCCAAAGCGGAGGCACTGGCTGGGTCACGAGGTGCTGAGGGGTCAGATCCTGGGCATGTCCAGCTGACCTTTTGTCTCCACAGTCAGGTGTGGGGCAGAAATGCAGATCCTGGGAAATGTCAGATGAGAAGTATCTGGGAGGGAATGGCATGGGATCAAAAGCTGACGTCCTTGGAGGAATGGACACCGCCAAGGGCGCATGATAAAGGCACCTGGGTCCAAATCCTGCAGAGGGGAGAGCCATGTGTTTGGTGTGATAAGGCAAAGCAAAGGTCAGAGCAGGAGGAGGACTGGGGAGGTGAGAGAAGAGAAGGTCTCTAGGAAGCAGGAACTTGACAGCTTTGGACCCTTAGGGGAGGTTGGACAGGTCACCAGGTCCAGTGACGGAAGTAGCTTTGGAGAGAGTTCTTTCAGTAGGATACCGGGGGCAGAAGGTCAACTACAGCGGGGTGAGGCATAGTGTGGGTGAGGTCAGATACAGAGAATACGGAGCTTTTTAAAAGTGTAGAGGTGAAAGGAAGCATAGGGACAGGATGGCAGCTTAAGAAGGGGAAGTGTTAGGGAACAGGGTCCTTTTTCCAGGATGGGAGACATGTGAGCATGTTTGTAAGCCCAAGGCTGGGTGCCAGCCGCAGAGGAGAAACTGGCCATTCACAGAGACTCTGGGAGGCAGGAAGTGTGTGCTTGGGGGGATCTGGGAAGGGCTGCACGGACAGTATCAAGATTCATTTTCTGCCATGCTCTGTAACAGTAATTGAGGTTGTGATGATGGGCCTGGGGCATTACAAGTTCTCGAAGTAGCTTTTAAATCCCTATTGAAAGAACCAATTCTGCTCAGCAGAGTTTTTGAGTTATTTGAAGTTTATTCCAATTAAGCAAAGCTTTGTTAAGTTATCAAGGACTGCTGTTTGGAAAACATTGCATTTTATTGAATTCTGAGACTTTGAGACATGGCTCTCCATCTTTAACAGATTTAATGACTCAGCGTGGTAAGCTTGAAAGAACCTGAGATTTAGAATCGGACAGATTTGCCACTTACTAACAGGGTGACCTTGGGCACAATGTTTTTGTTCATCTCTTTGTGGCTTAGTTTCTCCATCTAAAAAATGGGATGATATGCCTGTCTTAATGGGATTATTATGAAGAACAAAAGAACGAGTATAAAATACTTGGCCCACAGTAGTTAATAAATACTAGCTTTCTTTCCTACTCTTTGGTTATCCAAAGCACCCTGATTCTTAAGTGGATGGATGTATTCCTGAATAAATGGAAATTTTGTAAGAAAGGGATGGGAAGTAAGATTAGAGCCAGATTATGGGAGGTTATGATGATCAGAGAGATATGTTTAGATCTATTGTATGGGCCGTGGCCAACCGCAGTGAAGACAAGAGCGTGGCCTTGTTCCTGTGCCTCAGGACATGTCTCTCTCATGGGGCCAGACACCTAGTAGGTCTTCATGGAGCATTTGTGGATCAAATTTGCCTTTCATTAGACATTTCTTCCCCTTTGAACTGAAGGCCAAGGTGAGGCTGGGCCTCCATTTGAAAGCTCTGGAGGTTGACACAGGTGTGCGCTCCTACCTTTCTCTTTTCTGGAAATTCTCCCTAGGCCAGGTATGGACAGTGGGCTGGCACGGTAAGCTGCCCTTGGCTGGGCGCCTGTGACTGTGGTCCTCCATGTCTAGGCTTCGGCATGGGGCCCCAGGGCTTCACTTGCTTCTGTGAAGGAGTAACGAGAAACAGGAAGTCCACGAGAGGAGGATGGCAGTCCTGTCACTGACAGTGGTGCTTCCTTTGGTCCCAGTGTCACTTTGGTCAGCTTTTCTGCCTTCATGTAAAATTTCTTTTGAATGAGAAAAAAAAAAAAAATCAACCAACCAGAAAAGTCTCTGAATGGAAACCATGACCAAGTTCTCTGCCACCCTCTGAGACTGGAGGCTCTTTGTCAGGGCTTACAATCACCTTCATAATTTCATGTTCATCTCCTCATGGAGCAATGGCATACTGAGCATTCACGTTCCAGAAGCTACTCTATAGAGAGCAGATGAACTTATAAGGGCATTTTGATAAGTGTCTAGGAACCAGTGCCAGCAGAAGTCAAGGAAATCTATCTGGGTTCTACAACCCAGAGTCTGTCCCACACCCCAGGCCCCCTCCCAGCTTCCTGACAAATCTCAGGTCCCTTTCTAGCCTAGATGTGGATGGTCAGTCATCCTTTAAAACCCAAAACCCTCCTGGGAGTATTTTAAAAGAAGAAAAAAGAAGTTGAAAGTATCCGTTTTAGATAAAATCCAAAAGCAGGGCTGGCCCATTTAATAAAGACATTACGATGGATTTATCCATCTTTTTAAAGAAAATAACTCCAAAAGGTACACTTACCAGATGCTGGGATATGGGAGAGCCTAAACAAGGATCTTTGTTTTAAAAAGTGTTCTCATGCAAATAAAGCCCACACGGGTTTTGTAGGAGACTGTCCTTGTTCTTAGGAGATACAGGCTGGACTCTTTAGGGATGATGTTGTAATATCTTCAACTCATTTCAGATGGTTCAGCAGAAAAAAAAAAGTGTGTTTCTGTGTGTATACATGTGTTTGGAGGGAGGAGGAGGGAGAGAGGGAGAGGGGGAAAAGCCAATATGGTAAATGTTAATTGGTCTCTATAAGTGAATGGTGTTATTCTTTCAGTTTTCCTGTAGGTTCAATATTTTTCAAAATAAAAATGGAAAATACACATAGGAAAAATAGGAAAAATGAATAGTCAATAGAATCTATCTTTTATCTCTCAGTAAAGGTCCTAAAGATCTCTGTGACAAGGTCATAGGGTGTCACTCAGGGTTGGAATCTGGGTGAGGTGATGATATAAAACACAAGGCTGGCTCAGGAGGCACCTAGGGAACACCCCAACATGCCTGGTGAGTGGTGTGGCGGTCCCTTCCCTGTTACCCATGGGCATCCTCAAGCCCTTTGACCTCCAAGGAACTGTTCAGTGGCTATTGTGGAAACAACAGATTTCACAGAAAGCAGACTCTTCGGTGTTGTCCTGGTAGAGATTCCTACCCTGTCTCCCCAGACCCACCCTCCCCTTCGCTCGCTACTAGGACTGGAATCCATACACCCACAGCCTGGCAGTACAAGCTGGCTGTGTCTTCCCTCTGCCGACCCTCTGGATGTTTTCTCGAAACCTCTAATCCTTTGATTACACCCACATCGTGAGGCTCGACGTGACATTTCCAACAGGAGACTGCCTGACTTGGGTCCAGCTGCTTCACATGGTTTTTATATTTGTTCTGGAAAAAGCTCCAGATACCTTTGGTCAAAGCTCTTCCTGTCGGCTGTGTTGCTGGGGCCATTTCTCGCCCACACGACCCAGAAGGGGCTGCCGTCTGTAGGCCCCTGCACACCCACCCCACTGGGGACAGGTAATGGTGGCAGAGGGCTGCAGCCTGGAGTAGCGAGGGCTTTAGGGGTTTCAGAGGGTGCATGCTGTCGGTCTCATTCTGGTGTTATTTGAATTCAGAGCCTTAGAAACCAGGGAAGCCAGAGCCTTGCCAAAGGGCATCATTCGGCTTCTGCTGAAGTTTCTCTATTAAGTAGAAAAGAGAGTGTGCTTTAAATTCACATTAATGTGTTACCTCTTAAGGAGCTGGGAAGAAATACTTGCTCTGTGCTAAAATTCCAAGTCCCCATCTCCTGACTTCTGTGTGAGGTGGGCCCTGTGCTCCTCTGTTTTAGGGCTCGTAGAAAGTTCCTGCGTGGATTCCCCACCTTTGAGCAGCATCCTAGCTCCCCACTGAATACCCCCACCTGCTGGGCTCCCTGCCCAGGGGCCACCTGTGCGGAAGAGCTGGGAACTCTCATTAGAGGCAGAGGGGGTAACTCCAGGGGGTGGGGAAGGAGGGGACCCACACTCTGGTTGGTACCCAGGGACCCTCACACCTCATTTCAAGCGACAGCGGCTTCCAGAAGAGGCACAGGGAGGCTGCCTAACTGGCTCAGGGACACATCTAATTTTAGCTCAGGGTGTGCTTGTCCTGAGTTGGGGCTGGCCCACCCATGGAAATTCCACTGCTCTCTGGTTTTATGTGTGTGAGTGGTGTAATGCTCAAAGTTAGCAAAGCTAACTTGGTTTTAAAGCAACAGGTTTCTTTCTCTTTTTTTTCTAAGAAATTTCCAGACAACAACCTGTCCTCTGTGCTTTTGGAGTAGGTCAAAATTTCCTGAAGATTCCTTTTTCGTAATGGGGCAACACAGGGTGGAAGAAAGAGATGTTCTGAGAGCCAGTCTTAGCCAGGCCTTTGTCTATATGAACTAGGGGAAGACAATGACAGGGTCTCTGGGTCGAAGGAGACTTTGTTTCAGGCATCTGGTACAGGGGGTTACGGGGAGTTCATAGGTCAGCAAAATATAAACAAATGCAGAAACAAGAAACAAAACCCCGGGGGACCCACTTGGTTCAGCTCCAGAGGTGAAGGGCCTGAAACATCCACAGTTTTCATGGCCTCTTTAAGACAAAGAATGTCAAAGTATCTCATTCTTGCAAATTCTACAAAAATAGAAGAGCATGTCAACACATTGCTCGGGCCTCTTGGCATGGGCCTGTCCAAGTGAGGGCCCCTGAAATCGGAGCCCTGTTAACTTTACCATAAATCAGATGCTATTCAGCCTGTTGTTGCTGCGATGGATTTTCTGGCTAAGAACATTAAAACCAATTTCATAAAATTTAAATATAGATATAATCTTGAAATGAAATTCCAGTATTTAAAATGAACACATCAGTCCGTGTGAAAGATGCACTGTGTTTTCCTCACTTCACATGGACCCTTGTGTCATGGACTGGTTTGTGTTGGACTATTTCCAAGTTTCTGAGCCTCACTGTCCTCATCTGTGAAAATGCTTCTTCTTACATGGGCCTTTGGTAAGAATTAAGTTGAGAACAGTGGTTTGCAAGTGGTTGGTGAAGTAGATATAGGTACCCAGGTAACTAATTATTATTTTAAGGACAAGACTAGAGAACATTTAGAACCTTTTGAATGTCACAGGAAGGAAAATGGATATTCACCAGGGAAGGTGGGGGCAAGACATGAGCTTCAAAAATAAGTGTTATTTAAGTATAAACCTCCTCACCTTTTCTAAAAGTAAATGAACCCAAAGTTCTCTGTTTTAAGATTGATAAAAAGTTAATGCACCCAGACAATGTTGTTTCAGCCTGATGGCTCGTGGCTCTTTTACTATTGCTTATGCAGGGGAGAGTGTTGGTGTGAAAATGGAAATCTTTCATCCCAGAAGTTGTTTTAAGCCACTCATCAGCGTATTTAACCAAACAGAACCTAAGTGGATTTCACTGCTTAATGGGACTCTGAGAAAGTTGACCTCTCTCGTTGGGACAGCTCCTTCCCTGGATGTGTTGGCTTTTATTAGGACAGTAACAGGGCAGGGCCAGTGCCCCAAAGCAGCTTCCCCTAGCAGCTAAGTAAACATCTCCACACAGCTTTCCAGTCCATCGTGGAAGCCGGTGGCAAGTCTTATGTAATGTCTTTCAGGCGGCATGTCAGAACCTTCCCTTTTATAACTCCAAGTGTGACTTTAGATGCCCTGGCACAGGGCCAAGGTTGTCGAGGCAATCCTTTCCATCCTGGGCTCTCATACCAGCCTTGGGGAGGGCAGGCCGGGGCTAATTTTCATCTCTGGTAGAGACCGTTGGGTCCTCACTCCGATGCCAGGAGCCCTAATGAGAAGTGGGCTTGTGATCCCACTTGCTGGGTGTGCAGTCTGGGGCTTAAGTCAGGGTGGGGGGGCGTGGCACGGGCCAGGTACCACATCACATCTCTAGCTCTGGCCCTAGTCATTGGGCTCATCCAGCATCTCACGGTGGTTGGGTTTGGCTGAGCTGTGCAGCCGCGTGCTGGTGTGCAGAGGGGAGGAGGCAAGACCAAGGGAGATCATGGGCTAGCGACCTTCTGCTTGGGGAACTGCATAGCTCAGGTGAATGAATGGTTCAGTGGACTTGGCCATGCGCCAGAGAGTTGCTCCGCAGAGATCACTTTCCTTCAAGAGGCTATTTTTCTTTTCCTGGAGAAACATCGGCTCTGCGTACCTTTTCACTGCCTATTGAGCAACATCTGCCCCTCCGCACCAGTCTCCTTGTGGAGCTGAGCTCAGCCACACCCAGGAAAGTGTAGCCTGTGGAAAGGGCAGGGAGATAGGAACTGGGAGAGCCACAAAGCCCTGTTAGCAGCTTTAAGGGGAGAGCAAACAGCCTGTCCTAATGCTTTTGGGTCATAAGGAAGTGCGATCCGTGCTTCCAACATCCAGTAGATGAAAATGAATGGAGAGGAGAGTCTGGAGCCTGACATTCTATTTCTGGCTTTGCCCATTACCCAGGGGGCCTTGGCAAAAGCTCCACGCCCACCCTGCCCCTATCCCCCTGACAGGGCTGCAGGATTAGACTAGATGGTCTGGATGGGCCTTTCCAGCCCTTCCAGATGGACGAGCCATATCTAGGTGAACTGTGAGAACTTCTCAGCTTTCAGAGGGGGCATCCATTAAACACCAGTTGTATGCTAAGACCTTGTGCCAATTGAGAGAAGGGGAGAATAATACGAGGGAAGGTCACACCTAGTGCAGTTTTGTTTTGTGAAATGTGTGCCCTTAAAGGAACCCTCCCAGTCTGATGTCTTGGTAACTGGGTAAATTTCTTCTCTGTTCCTGGAATGTGCCAGAATCCGGCCTGACTCAAGGAAAGAGAAATGTTGGACTTGGTTTCAGATCTTGCTCTGGCTCTGCACACTTCTCATCAAGGGTGCCTGCCAAAGCCTGTGGGGAAGGGCGCATACGGAAAGATAGTTAAGCTGAGAAATCATCATCCCAAAAGAACAATGGTCTGGGAGGCCAGAGTACGTGTGTTCTCTCCAGCTTGACAGGCTGAGCCGATGACTTTTCCAGGAGGCTGCAGGGCCATCAGTGCCCCCTCCCCTTCCCCCAAATCTGTCCTCACTGGGTGATCCTATCTTTGTCCAACCTTCGTCATTATGGACCCGGATGAGAGAGACTTGGTTATGCAGCCCAATTCCCAATTAAGTGTTTTCACTAGTTTCAGGAAGACAATTTATTTGGATTGAATTGTTAAGGCAGATTGCTTTCACAGTATTCCAAGCAGAATGCTTTCTCACAGGAAATGTCAGACCAGGCAATTCTAGTCAAGTTTTCCACATCCTTAAGAAAAAAGAAAAGAGAGAGGAAAAAAAAAAAAGATTGCTATTATATGTTGAAGGTCAGCAGTTCGAGCTCTGGCAGCTGCTGGGTATGAAACTGTGATCGGTTAAACATTATGATAGTGCCCGAGATGACTTCTCAACAGTCCGACCTTTAACGAGGCCTCGTGTTCTTCAGGGCTTCATTTAAAAAATGCCTGTCAATTGGGCTGTCCACGAAGATAGAGCGCTTTCCAAGGTTGGGACGTGGGTCTCACAGGGCTGAGCATCTGGGAGGTGGGGACACTGGAGGAGCTCCCTTCCTCTCCCCAGAGCTCAGTTTCCTCATCTGTCAAACCGAGGTTATGCCAGGTGACTCCCCAGCTTCTTCCCAGCCTATGTCGCCGCGGTTCTGATTCTGTACCTTTATCTGGGGGAGCTTGCTGAGCCCCTGTAGGAAGCTGAAGAGAAACAGCAGGAAAGGAAAAAGAATCTTTTCTTCTGTGGAGAGCTTCAACTTTTTGGAAAAGTTCTTTTTAAATCAGCTTGCCCTCAGGGATCTGCCTTGTTAGGGCTTACTCCTCCTGAAGTTCAGTCCTTAACCACAGCCTTTAAGCACCGGGCTATGGGAAGTCACTGTGAGGAAAGGAACGTGACACAGCTGCTCCTCCGAGAGCGCCCCCTAGGGACTTGCTACCGGCTCCCCACCCCCACGCCTCTGAGAAGTGGCTGCGGCTGGGGAAGGGCTGGGTCCCAAGAGCCAAAGCCAGGAATCGCTCAATGTTCTGGCCCTTGTAGCCCCTCAAAGATGATTCTGGCGAAAGAGAAGCTGAGACTCAAGGCAATTACAGCTCAAAGTGATGCCAGTCTTCTCCGGGGCGAGCTAGTCCTGTGGCTTGTCTGTCCAATCCCTATGTGTCCCTTGACAGTGGAGCAACTCTCTGGTTCGTTACCATCTAGCCCTGTCGTTCACTGCAAAAGGAGGTTCTGTTAGAGGCCGGTTAGTAGCGAGAGTGCTGAACCTACACCAGGAAACCTGGCCCGGCTCGTCAGTTTCACTTGTCTTGTAGCACTGCCTCTAGTGTGTTTCCGGGAGAGTCTGAGTCTTGTGGGATAGGACAGCCTCCTGTGGCTACGGCCTCCAGCAGGGATGCTCGCTTCAGGGCTGGTATGTCCTGTCGGGTTGAAATATGTACATATCAAGTAAAGCAAAACCCTTCTTGTCCCTTGAGCTTGCTAAAGTTTTTATTTTTAAAGTGCATCTGAGTATTTTTTTATCAAATGCCTTTGCTGTGTCTATTGAGATTATTTTCCATTTGTCTCCTTTGTTGGTGTGAATTCCATTATTAGATTCTCTAACATGAAAATATTTTTGCATCTCTGCTTGGCCAAGATTGTCCTCAAACTCATGGCCGATGCAGTTGTTTGTTGTTTTATTTCATATTTTTGTTTGGAATCAAGGTGCTACTAGTCTCATAACCACCATCATCCTCATGTCAGAGAACGTGGAGTGATTCTGTGTTGGGCGCTATTCTCAGCACTTGATGGACTGGCCTGTGTAATGCTCACCACAGGCTTTTGAGATGGGACTGTTATGAACCCCATTTTGTAGAGGTTCAACATGGCCGAATTCTGTTGCATCGTTCCTTTTGTTATTCTGTAACAAGTAGGTTTATCACTAATAATGCTTTTTATCCCAAAGTCTATTTTTAATCTGATGATACAGTATTAACTACATTGGCTTTTAAGTGCTTAGCCTGCAGGAGATCTCTTTTCCCCCACACGGTTCGGTTCACCTTTCATGTTGCATACCTTGTGAAACTGCATATTGTGAATTAAAAAAAAAAATCAGTCTGGGTGTCTCCGTCTTTTAACTGGCAAGTTGAATTTGTTTGCTTTTATAATAATTACTGACACACTTGAATTCGTCTGTATTCTGTGCTTTCATTTTGCCGTATGCTTTTCCTTTATTTCCTTTCTCCTCTTCTTTTCCTTTCTTCTTTTTTAGTGAACCATTTTCAAGTGAGCAATTCGGGGGCACTTAGCACATTCACAGTGTTGTATAACCATAACTGTCTACTTCCAAAACATTTCCTTCTCATCACAGTAAAATCTCTTCCTACCAAGCAGTTTCTCCCCATTCCTCCCATCCCCTCACCCCCAGCAACCCCCATTCTGCGTTGTTTCACATAAATGGAATCATATCACATGTGACCCTTTGTCTCTGGCTTCTTTCACTCAGCATCGTGTATTTGTGGTTCATCACGTCGTAGCACGTGTCAGTACTTCAGTCCTTTTTATGGTGGAGTAATAGGCCATTGCGTAAATATACTGCATTTTGTTTATCCGCTCATCCATTGCTAGACACGTGAGCTGTTTTCACCTTTCGTCTGTAGATAATAGTGCTGCTGGGAACACGTGTTCCTGTGTTCACTTCTTTGGGGTGTATACCCTGGAGTGGAATTGCGGGGTTGTGTGGTGATTCTATATTCAACTTTTTTGAGGAACTGCCAAACCATTTTCCACAATGGCCCTTCCTCTGAATCGAGTGGTGTTTATATTTTCTTGTTGGGTTTCTGATTTGGACATCATAGATCATGCTTTTACTACTATAGCAGTTAGTCTTAAATTTTTTTTTGTCAGAGTTGACTTAAAGTTTCAGTTTAATCAGTCTCTCTACGCCCTCAAAAAATACAAGGATTTTAGAAAGATTCAGCTGCTCATTTCCTGTTCCCACATTTCCTGTGGATAATCATCATCTAGTATTATCCCTGTGTTTTTATCTACCCCCTAATTAGTTGCTATTGTTATTTTTTCTATCATCAGCTCTCATTTAGGTTTATCTACATGTTTACAGATTTCTTTTCTCGTCATTGCCTTGGTCCTGCTCTTTTCTCCTGGGTTCACTTTCTTTCTTGCCAAAGTAAGTCCGTGAGTGGTTTCTTCAGTGAAGGTCTCTGGTGGTAAACTTTTTCAGCCTTTGTCTGAAAATGTCTTCATTTTGACCTTACCTTTAATATCTGAATAAAGATATCTTTTTTAAAAGTGATTTTTGTTTATAGATAATCTGCCTTTCTGCTAAGATTTTTCTCATTGTCATTAATATTCTGTCATTAATATGTCATTTCAAGATGACATATCTAGGTGTGCGTTGATTTCCACATGTGCCATTTGAGGCTTCTTAGGTTTCAGTGAGGATTCATGCCTGCTAAGTTTTTAGCCATTATCTTTTCAATAATCTCCTTTCTCACACCTTCTTTATCTTTCCTTCTGGAACTCCTTTTAGATGGGCGTTGGAATTAAAGTTTTCTCCCTCCACATCTCTTCTTTGCTCTTTCACGTATTTTCTCTCTTGGGGTTGAGTTGCATTCTGGGTCATGTTGTCTGATAGCTCCTAGTAATTTGTTATCTCTTCATTGTATCCCATCTCCTGTTAAAGCTTACCCCAAGTTTCCCTCCAATGATAAAGAAGATCTAACCTGTAGAAAAGTTGGAACAACAGAAAAATGAACACCCATGCTGTCTTTACCTACACTCAGCCATTCTAGGACTTTGACACACTTGTTTTTTCTTCTCCCCTCCCCACATATAGTATATGTATTTGTAACACACACATATTTTTAAAAGATTTTATTTATGTATTTGAGACAGAGAGACAGCGCAATCAGGGGAAGGGGCAGAGGGAGAGGGACAAGCAGATGCCCCACTGTGCAGGGAGCCCGATGCGGGCTCGATTCCAGGACCCTGGGATCATGACCTGAGCTGAAGGCAGATGCTTAGCTGACTGAGCCACCCAGGTGCCCCTGTGACGCACACATTTTTGATGATTCACTTGAAAGTAAAATTCAGATATCATGGCATTTCACCCCTAAATATCTCAGCTTGCATCTCCTAAGAACAAGAACATTCTCCTACATAACCACAGTACCACTAACACACCCAAGAAGTTTCCGTAACATCAGCTAACATAAAGCCCATAATCAAATTCCCCCACATGGCTCCCAAATGTTCTTTTAGGCTTTAGTTTTTTCTTTTATCTTTTCTTTTCTTTTCTTTTCTTTTCTTTTCTTTTCTTTTCTTTTCTTTTCTTTTCTTTCTTTTCTTTAAGAGAGAGAGAGAGAGAGAGCAAGTGAGTGGAGGGGAAGAGGCGGAGGGAAAGGGAGAGAGAAAGAATCTTAAGCGATTCCACGCTCAGTGCTGAGCCCCACATGGGACTCAATCTCACAACCCTGAGATCATGACATGAGCCGAAATCAAGAGTTGGATGCTTAACCGACTGAGCCACCCAGGCACTCTAGGCTTGAGCTTTTCAATCCAGGATCCATTCAAGGTTCTACCCGCATTTGGTTGCCATGTCTCTCTAGTCTCTTTTATTTTTTATTTTTTTAAAGATTTTATTTATTTATTCGACAGAGATAGAGACAGCCAGCGAGAGAGGGAATACAAGCAGGGGGAGTGGGAGAGGAAGAAGCAGGCTCATAGCAGAGGAGCCTGATGTGGGGCTCAATCCTATAACGCCGGATCACGCCCTGAGCTGAAGGCAGACGCTTAACCGCTGTGCCACCCAGGCGCCCCTCTAGTCTCTTTTAATCTCAAACAACTTCCCGTCCATTTTTAGTTTTTCAAGAGTATGGTCTTGTTATCTTATAGAATGACCACATTCTGGATATGTCTGTCACTCTATTAGGTTTATGTTAAACACGTTTAGGGCAAGGGCAGTACATATGTGATGTTGCGTATTTCCCATTACATCAGTCAGGAGCACAGGTTATCAGTTTGTTTGATTTTTGCTGATGCTAAATTGCATCACTTCATTAAGGTGGTTTCTGCCAATCTCTCCATCATTATATTTTTAAAAAAATTTTATTTATTTATTTGAAAGAGAGAGAGAGCACAAGCAGGGGGGAGGGTTAGAGGGAAAAGCAGACTCCCCACCGAGCAGGGAGCCTGATGTGAGACCTGAGCCGAAGACAGATGTTTAGCCGACTGAGCCACCCAGGCGCTGTCTCTCCATCATTATAAAGGGAACTTTCCCTTTTGCCGAGGAATCAGTAGCTTTCAGACTAGATGAATATCCCGTTCCTCAAGAACGTTTCAGCCACTGGCTTTAGCATCCATTGATAATCTTTTCCCGTATTAGGAGTTTATAAAATGGTGACTGTCTAATTTTTATCATTTTCTTGTTCCTTTTACATTTATGAGTCAGTGGTGTTCTACGGAGAAGAGCTTTCCATGACCCATCCCTGTCCGCCCACCACCCAGCAGCAGCAGGCGCATGGGGTTTAACATATATTTCATATGTCAGAATCACCATCCTTATGTGTCCATGAGTTTTTTTATTTCTATGACTGTATTTACTTTTCAAAACTGCCCGTTCTTTTCTTAGAGTATGTTTCTTTTCTAATGATTTCCATTCCTGTTTAAAAAGTCTCCCTGCTCTAATTACAGCCTCTCTTAGATTGCTGTTCTATTATCTCAAGTTCTTGGGAGTCCTTTTTGCTGTGTCACCTGGCTTTTCTTAAGGTGCCTGATTTTTCATATATTTACTAGTTCTTTGTTTTGAGCATATTTTCAGTGGCATTTAAAAAAAAAAATCTCTCTCTCTCTCTCCTGGGGAATCTTGTGTGACCTGCTTCATAGAAGTGCCCCTCCAGATAATTTTACATTGCTTTAGTTAGGTGTGTTGGGATATCCCTGGCTTGGGAAAATTTTGTGTTATAGTCTGGATTCTTGTGCCGCATGAGTGGGGTCAGTTCAGACTCCATTCACGCTGGGCTCTGAAGTGCCATCAAATAGAATATATAGTAAGTGGTCCATATCTTTATTCCCACAGGACCCCTTTCTTTCATACTCTGTAACTAATTTAGCCAAGTATCCAGTGCCGAGCGGTGAGGAAGGAGCATCTCCTTGTCTTCTTATGTTAAGAGCTAGTGAAATATTCCGAGTCTGGGGCTGCATAAGCAAGACAGCGTCTTCAAAACTAGTGTGGCCCAGGCACTTCAGGCCCTGCAGAGCCCCTGCACCCGGTCGTGTCCCACAGTGATGAGCTTGCCCAGACTTCCCCTGAGGGACAGATGAGGCACCTGATGCTCACGGAGGGGAGATGACTTGCCCAAGAGCACATGGGGGTTGGGGGAAGAGGGATAAGAACTCAGGTCTCTGAGTAGCTCCTCCCACCCGGCCAAGATTCAGTTATCCGGGATTGAGTCCAGGTCCCATGGAGCCCCAGAGACCCATGGTGCCCTGGCCCTGGCTTCTCCCTTGGGGCCACAAAAGGGAGTTTGGGTGGGAAGTGGTGACCTCAGACACGATAGACAAGCTGTGTGGCTATGGCTCGGCTCCCACGGATTTACTAGATGCACACTATGACACATGTCTCTGGGTTATCTGCACCATCAAAAGTGTTTTGAATCCTTAATTTATCTTTTTGTCATTGTTTTCTGTAATAGTTTTCACTCAAAGGCAAGAACATGCTTTTAAACCGACCTTTTAAACTTTGTAATGCTTGTGCCACAAAGGGACACATGAAAGGAACAATAAGCACATTCCCTAAGTGTGAGCGTAATTGAAGTCTCCTCTTGATGAGATCTATGGGAAATGGGCACAAAGCATCTGAGCTGGGCTTCAGATGATGGATGGCGCTCTGGGTGGGAGTCCCATGACCTGGGAGAGACCCAGCTGTGCCCTCTGCGGCGGGAACGGCATCTCCACCCTCTCGCCGTGGCTCTCGGCCACCCACGTGCCCCGTGGCTTTGCCCTCAGGAGCCAAGGGGACCACTTGGGAGGTTTGGATTTTGTCCTGTGGACTACAAGGAAGCCATGGAGGGTTCTGGGCAGGGCAAGGAAGCATAACATAGAAGAAGGAACAGAATAGAGCATTTGGAGTCAGCGGCCTGGCTTTGAGTTCTGGCTCTGGTGCTTCTAAGTTATGTGACCTTACGTGAGTTGCATGGCTTCTGTGAGGGTCTCTGTGGTCCTTAGCATCTATTTGTGGAGCGCTGGCCGGGTGCTGGGCACGCAGGGTACAGAGGTGACCGAGGGAATCCCATGGTCCTTCGTCCCTCCTTGTGATTTCTTTCACCGTGTGTATTAGTCTCCCGTGGCTGCTGAAACAACATGAATATATTATCTCACTGTTCTGGAGGAGCAGGGTCTGAAGTCAGTTCCACTGGGCTGAAGTCAGGGTGTTGGCAGGGCTCGTTCTCTCTGGAGGCAGCAGGGGAGAATCTGTTTTTTTGCTTTTTTGGAGCTTCTCATGACCACCCCCATCCGTGACTTGTGGCCCTCCTCTGTCTTCAGAGTGCAGCCCTGCAACCTCTGCTCCTGGCATCATGCCACCTCTCCTCTTCCGTGTCACATCTCCCTGTGCTTCCCCCTTACAAGGACACTTGTAATTACATTGCTCCCACTTGGGTAATCCAGGATACCCTCTTTCATCCTAAGATCCTTAACTTAGTCCCATCGACAGAGTCCTTTCTGCCATATAAGGTACCATTCGCAGGATACCTTTGGGGGCCATTGTTCAGCCTACCGTACCATGTCAAATTGCAATTTATGTCTGTTTATTTTACTTGCTTGGGTCTCCCTTGGGCAGGGAGACGGGCCTGCCAGATTACTGCCACAGATTTGCTGGATGAGTGGCTGAGGAAATGAATAGATGCATGTTCAGAGTTTAGAAGGAAGTGGCATACCACTTGGCCTGTAGGGGATGAGTGTGAGTTTGCCAAAGGATATTCTAGCCCAATTGAAGGGCTTAGGAAAAGGCATAGAGGCATATACCTATGGAGGCATAGCTCAGCATTCAAGGAATGTGCGTGGAGTGTGAGGGTGCAGAGGGAGAGGGGGCTGGGATGGCAGGTGGCCAGGTCAGAGGTAGCCCATAGGGCACCCTAAAAGGCCTGGATTTTATTTTATTTTAGTTATTTATTTTGTATTTTTAGGTAATCTCTACACCCAGCATGGGGCTTGAACTCACAACCCTGAGATCAAGGGTCGCTTGCATCACTGACTAAGCCAGCCAGATGGCCCATCCTGGATTTTATTTTTCAAGGAAGCGGTATATGTGGTGGTTGCTGCCTTTGTCTTTGGGGTCATTGCCTGGGTTTAAATCCCTGAGCCGCCACTGACTCGCCGTGTCCTGGAAGAAGTACTGGATCTCTGTGAGGCTCAGTGTGACACCTACTTCATCAGGCTGTCCTGAGAAGCAGATGGCTTTCGTTGCTTGCAAGGCACTCAGCCCGGTGCCTGGAACAGCCAAAGGAGTCAGAGAGTATCTGCTGTTATTATTGCTGTCGTTTTTATAAATATTATTGGTGGTGGTGGTGATGATGATGGGGAACCCTTGAAGCATTTCAGCCAGGCTGTGGCCTAGTCAGGTTTGTTTTTTAGAAAGGTGCTTTTGACACCCATGGGAAGATGTGGGGGGCCAGCGTGGGGCGGGGCATCACACTGGGGGTCAGGAAACCAGCGACGAGGCTGTTCCAGGGATGTGGGTGAGGGACCAAGAGGCAGAGAGCAGAGACGGGTGTGAGAGAGAGGTTATTGTCTTTGGGATGTTCCAGAGATGTCTCCTGCTGTTCCCTGCTTGGCTAGAATATCCTTTGGCAAACTCATGCTCATCCTACAGCCCAAGTGGCATGCCACTTCCTTCTCAACTCCAATGTTAGATGTCAGAGGCCATTTAGCACAGTGCCTCAAGCCTCGCTTTTCAGGAAGGGCTACTGAGGTGCAGGGGGGAGGCATCTTGCCTTAGTATCCGGACAGGAAGGGGCAGATAGAGGTCGGACTTGGGACCTCAGCCTTTAGTGGCAGAGTCAGTGGCAGTGGGAGAGGTACACTGACAGAAACTTCTGGTGAAGGTGCAGTCTCTCATTGTGATGGCTGTGATACAGCATCTGCACTGCCTCCCCCTTCACCCCCTCCAGGCCTTAGATCTCCTTTCCAGCATGTTCTTTTACCAGTCCCCAAGAGAACACTTGTCTTGCTGAATCCTGGGAGCATAGAGACATAGGAATTTTGCGGTTTTGCGTTGAGGAAAATGGGCTTGACTGGGTGGGGGAGGGTTAGGGCTGCCTGGGAGGGTGAGGGAAGGAGCTCTGTGTTCCAGCACTCTGGGCCAGAGCAAGAAACTCGGAGTCCAAAGCAGTATGTGCTCGCAGATTTGGTACCGTATGTCCTCCGCGGTCTTCTACTCACACCCCTTCATACATCTTCAGGAGGAAACCAATTCAATAGAACGTAGCACGGCAAGATTACGATTGTTACTTCAATCATATCTTACTCTGCAAGGATGTTGGAGGAAAATATATTTCAATGCCATGTTCAAAAGGGCTGTCATTTTTTAATATAGTAAATGGGTTTTCAGAGAGTGATGTAATATTGTTATTCTTAATACATTCTTCTAAAAAAAAAAAAAAGATTTTATTTTAGTCCAGACTGATGCATGCTGGAGGAAAGAAAATTTCCAAAGAGAGCGAAAATACAGGTGGGTCATGTTGAGAAAGTTCCACATGTACTTACCTGAACTTACAAATCAGGCTCACAGTATAGGTTTTTGGTACATTTTAGAGATTTCTTAGAAATGGCTGCTGATGGTTTTATAAGAAAGCTGGGAGAAAAGAAATAAACAGAAAAGAAAATAGAGAATGTGATAAAAAAAATCTGTTCAGTGATGACAAGCACTTGATTTGCACACATGTGCGTGCATGCACGTGTGCGTGTTTTCTAGTAGTATCACAGTGACATCAGTAAGACACGCTTGCATCTGGTTCTTGGCAAGTGTCAAACTACAGGGTTTATCCCTGTGTTGGCTGGTGTGCATATGTGTGTGTGTGTTGGTGAGAACATGGAATTGAAAGGCACCCGGGAGGCCATTTGGTCCCATCCAATGAAGGAACCTGTGGTGCAGAGAGGGAGAGTGACTGTGTGAGGCATACATGAATGACAGGGCCGGGCTGGAGAGAACCGTCCCCTGACCCCCCATCCAGTGCTCCCCGCATTCTTCTCTGCTGTTTGTATTTCGGGGTCATTTTCCTCTCTGTACATTGACTTTTTTTTTTTTTTTTCTAGGAAAAATCAGTTGCCAACGCCCAGCAAGGCTGATGGCGAGCTGGGTGTCCTACAACTTGGTAGGTGTCGCTGCTGCCTCTATGCTGTGCCCGGCAGGGTCCAGGGGGCTCTGTTTGCTCCGTGTGGAAGGAGGTGGGTGGGGGCTCCTTTCCTCCCACCAGACCTTAGGAAGGAGGGGCTGGCCCAGTGAGTAGAGCAGACTTCTGTCTTTGTGGTTGTGGTCTTCTGCTTTCCGTCTTTCTGTCTTGGAGAAGGAAGACTGGGCATTTCTGGACCCACATTGGTAGGGGGTTGGGGGGGTGAAGAGGAGCTTCTTTTGCATTTGGGGACTCTTTTAGGGCTATTCAGAACCTACAAAGGTCTCCAGAAGACAGCTCTGCCGGGGGGAGACCGTCCTTTAAAAAACTTAATCACTGTATTATTGAGGCATAAAATAGTGTGCAGGTGTGTAAGTGCACACATCTTCAGTGTTCAGCTCCGTGTAGTTTCACACGCGTGTACATCCATGTCACTGCTCTCCCAGATCGAGATAGAGAACATGTCCATCCACTCTTAGTTTTGAAGCCATCTCTGGTTTCCCCTTTCTGTGATTCTCTCCTCCCTGGAGACTGCTGTGTTTGCGGGGCTTGGCAAAGCAGCCGTACAACGGATGGTCGCGACCCAGCCACCAGACTTGAAAGGATGAGGCTTGAGTGCTATTGACATTTGTTCTTCTTCCAGAAGCCAGTGATTTACCTGTCAGGCCATTCACATACTTTTCCTCTCCTTTCAAGCACCCCTTTTAAACGGAAGGAAAAAAGCCGTGCTCTCTTTAGAAGTTACTTGTGTGAGATGTGAGGTCTTACGGTTTGCTTTGATGAAGTTGAAAGGCGGGGGCCCCTCTCTGAGTGCCGAGGCAGGGGTTTTTTGTTCTGCTCAGCTCACTTCAGACGTAACAGTTCCTTAGACTTGGAATCATCCGCGGTGGCCGGTGGGGACCGCTTGGCCAGCGCAGGAAGGGGCAGAGTCACGCACGTGGCCATGCAGATGCACGGAGCCAGCACGCGTTGGCCTCTGAAGCCTTCTGTAAAGCACCGCACTTTAAGTTTTTCCAGGGAGAGCCACTCCTGTCTGCACATAAAACGAAGCACTTCCTGGCCTTCAGAACCCAGCGGGCTTCTGTTGGAAGGAAAGCTTTTAGCAATTCTCTCAGAACCCAGTTGTTTGAAGTGTGTGTTTTCCAGAGGGAGGCAGACCCCTCTTTGCTAGTGGCCTAGCTGATGATTTAGAAAGGGGGAAGGAAATAAAAGGTAGGAGATCATGGAACCCAGTCATCAAAGAAAGGGAAAGAGAAGTTTTGGGGTGACGCAGAGACAAGGAATAAAATTTGGCTGGAGGAACAGGATTTTCTTCCCTACCCGATCCACTTTCCTTTGGTTCAGTACAGCAAACTTTTGTTAGCAATTACTTGCCAGGGCATAGATGAGGCTGTTGAAAAGTATATGAAGGTGAGTAGAAAGAGGCCTTGCTTTCTTGGAGGGCTGGGTTGGGTGAGACAGAGGAAGAGAGGTGTCCTCTGATAGCAACACATAAAGAGGATGGTTAGCAGTTCATCATTGCTTCAAGAGACGTATAAGCTGAGTTCTGTGGTGCGTTCCAGAAGTTTCCATAGTGAGGAGGTATTTAGACTGGGCTCTGAAGGTTGAGAAGGTGTTGCCAGGTAGACATGTGTAACAAGCCTCATGGGCAAGGCAGGGAGTATGAGAAAGAGTGACTGGCTTGAGGCGACTGGCCCATAGGAGAAGGGCTGGGGTCAGGGGGAGCGAGGCTAGGGAGCGAGGCTGGGAACAAAGGTGTGGCAGGGCCAGGATGACCTTGCATGCTGTACTAACGAGCCTGACTGTAAATCATTAGCCAGTGAAGAACACTTGAAGATTCTGTGCTGGTGAGTAATGTGTGCAGTGCTGTGGGTTTAGGGCTACCTCTGGATATGTGTGGAGGATGGATTTTAGAGGTAAGGGCCTGGATGCTGGAAGACCAGTGAGGGGGCTCTTGGAATAGTCTAGAAAAGATGTGATTGTCCCCTGTTCTGTCTGGCGAAATCCTCTGGGTATTTCAAGACCCTGCTCCAATAGTTAGCTCTAATGGAAAGTTTCTCTGACCCTCTAAGGCAGAACTATTTGCCTCTTCTCCTCTGCTCTTAAAACCTTGCACTATCTCTGTTTTAGTACTCATGTTACATTATTTGTTTGGAGCTCTGTCTCTTCTTCTAGGCAGTGAGCTCCTTGAAGGCAGGGGTGGTGCTTTACTTATCTGTGGACCTCCACCGTCCCACTGTCCCACACAACCCCTGGCACATCACGGATGGTCAATGAAGTGCTTGATGAACAGATAGAAAAAGAATGACATATTCCTGTAACAGTGGAGGGATACAGGGTGGGGGCGAGGTGTGAGACATCCTGGGGGCAGAATGATCTGGAGGCTGGATCATCGTGGTGTGTGAGACAGGGCTGAGGTCTCATCCTGGGTCCCTGGAGGAGGAGGGCTGGTGAGATGGAATCTGTTATCAGAACTGAAGTTTGGAAGGGTGCGGTGCTGAGATTCCTGAGTCTGGGGTGTTGGGGCACTTCCAGGGGAAGAAAGCTGCAGTCAGTGGGAAATACGGATCAGGCATGTGGACAAAGACGTATATGGACCTCTGTTATATATTACCATATGTTTTCCTCCAAAGGGTAAATAAAATGGTATGGGAAACAAACTCCCTTGCTTCTTTTCAACCAGATACTTAAACCAGGGCCTTAAAAATAGCATCCTCAAACCACCGGCATTTGCAGATGGTTTTGTCTGCTTGGCCAGCATGTCATTCTGGAGTGCTTTTTTTTTCCTTTGCATGGCGGTCCCACCACATCTGGGCCCAAGGCCTTCTATGTGGTCCTGAACCAAATCCCTGCACGGGGGCCAACTTCCTCCTGGAAGAAGCCGAGGATGGCTTCCTTCTCTTGGGGGGCTCCTCCGGATCTGCTTCCCCTGGGCCCCCAGCTTTCATTCTCAGATTTACTTCATGGAGCCCTGGGCAGAGCACGTTTCAGCCCCGGTTCCCTCCCGGACAAACTCAGACTAAACAGAAGCCTCCAAATAGGCTTAAATACTGCCCCTTCTGTGCCTCCAGGAAACAGTCTGGCCTGAGGCATTGCAAGGAGCCCTTCTGGGCCTGGTAGAGTCACTCAGGTTACTCTTCCCATCTGTTCTGGGCCTCAGCTGCCCAGGGTTGAATTAATCACACATCTCTGTTCCTCCAGGGAACATTCTCAGTATTGATCTTTGCAAAGCCTGCTCTTCGGCCTCTCTCCCTTTACCTCCCTTCCTCCTCCCTTTCCCTCTCCACCCCCTCCTTCTTTTTCCCCTCCTCCTCCCTCCTCTTGCCTCTCCTTCATTTTCCTGTAGCCCCACCCCCACACTCCAAGACCGTCCTCTCTTCAAGTCACCATTCTCGAGTATTTAGTCAATACCTGTCTGCTTGTGTGTGTTCTTGCAAATTGTGTTGTGTTTTTTGTGTGTATGTATTTGTCATGGTTATATATCATATTGCCTTATATATCTCATTTGCATTCTTGCTTTTGCTGCCCAGCACCATGTTTTTAAGACCCATGCACGTTGCTGAGGGAACATCTATTGGGTTGTTATTTCAGGGTACTTTTATAAGGCCATGGTCACAGGGTGACTTTTTCAGAGGCCCCGACTAAGAAGAGTTCTCATTTAAATTCAGATTCCCATTTCAATCCCAGACTTACTTTTAATTTTTTTTCAGCCTAAAGGTGGAAGGGTCTCCTTTTCAGTGGACTAGGACTCTGGGAGTTGGCCTCATCCTGTGCCTGGTCTTCCCCCAGGGAAGAAAAGGAAGCTGCAGAATAGAATATAAGATGTGTCCTGGGGATTTCAATCTCTGGATAGCATCTCCAGAAGATGTGGGGCAGGGACAGTGACATTTCTATAGTCCCAGATGTACAGAATTCTGGGAGATAGTGTTGATTTCTATGCAGTATAGTGTACTTTTTAAATAATCATTTAATCTTGGGAAAATGAGGAAAAAACATGTTCAACAAGCTCTCTGGAGACTGGTCTGCTCAGCTTTGCCAGCATAATTACCCTGGATTGTTTTCACTTGGGTTCCTCTGAGTGTTCTGGTAAATGCTGTGGCGTGGGTACAATGGCAGGAGGGAGACTCAGCCGGCTGGGAAGGCACAGGCCAGGGCTGCCCAGACCATGCTGGACCCTCTCTGGGCCTCCATCGCTCCAGCTGTAGGAAGACTGTGTGGCATGTGACTTAGTGTCCCCTTCTGGCTGGAGGTCCAGGGAGGTATGGCTGGCGATGGCAGAACGATTAGGAGTTGGCCTGGGTTTTATCCTGTCTCTGCCGCTTTTCCATCTGCATTACGTCAGGCCATTCCTTTCACTTCTCTAAGCTCAGTTTCTCATCTGTAAATGGGGGTGATGATAATTGCCCCGACATGGGGCTGTTACGGGACTTAGGTGCTAAAACACAAGTGGCTGGTGAGTGAAAGCCACGACAGTGATAATCTGTTATAATTGTTTTATCAGGAATGGTGGCATTTTCTTTCCTCATTCTGCCCTTTTTGTGTTTGTCCTCGGGCATGGGTTTGTGTGCCACACCGACCTTTTGTAAGAAACAGGTCTAGGTGAGGGTTTTCTGGGCCTGCCTCCATGGCTCTAGCCCTAGACTCTTGGTTCACTGCATGTCCACAAGCAGAACTTTCTAGTGGGCCAGTAGCCAAATCATGCCCACCAGCATCCTTGTGCCACAGACCAGCATGGGGCTGTGACAAGCGAGGGCATTCGGTCTGCCTTTTTTCCTTCCGGTGAAGGTCTGGGAACCCCAAAGGGGAGAGGCGGGTGGAAGATAGGAAAGCCCTCCTTTCATTCCAATTCATCCATGTCCTTGGTGTTAAATGATTTTTTTTTAAGATTTTATTTATTTGTTTGTTTGTTTGTTTATTTAGAGAGCTGGGGAGGGGCAGAGGAAGAGGGAGGGAGAGAATCTCAAGCAGACTCCTGCTGAGTGTGGAGCCAGATGTGGGGCTTGATCCAATGACCTGAAGATCATGGCCTGAACTGAAACCAAGAGTGGGACTTTTAACCCACTGAGCCACCCAGGAGCCCCAAATGATTTCTTATTCTGTTCTCCATGGGTCACATCAAGGAGCTCACATGCCCTGGTATTCTTTCAGAGGATGTGGACGATGATTTGATCAGGGAGGAAGTCATCCTGTCTCCAGTCCCATCGATGCTCAAGCTGCAAATAGTGTCAAAACCAATCGACTTCTCAGTGGCCAAGGTAAGCGTCAGCTTAAAAGTGTGCATTGATACATCTTGATTTGAATTGGTGTGAATTGGTGCGGTGTGAACTGAAGCCATCTTGGTGTGAATTGGTATGGGTGAGGTGACTTTGATCTCTCTGTCCCCATCCATCTTATGTCTCAGTCATGGTTAAAGTGGAAGTGGTGTGGTAGAGAAGGGCCGGAACTGAGAGTCAGGACAATGGGGGCCTAGTCCTCTCCAAGAAGAGGTGAAGGTACAACCTCCTCCCATTCAGACATTCCAGGGTCTTGTTCTTCTTTCAGCCCAGAGCTGCTTCCCCACATGTGCAACGGGCACTTGCAGAGTTGTGACGGCAGCGGGAAAACCGTCCTCATTAGACCTGCTCTTTAGCGCTCGTGCCTCTAGCCGGGCTCAGGCTGGATTGCAGTGAGGGAAGGATAGGTGGGTGTTAATAATTCCTCAGCACCATCCGGTTCACACCAGTGGCCTCCTGGAGGGACCTGAGGTCGTAGGACTTAGGGAGCAGGTTCCTGGCCTTGTCAGCCTCCTCTGCATGGAT
Organism: Ailuropoda melanoleuca; assembly: GCF_002007445.2. Classification (NCBI taxonomy): domain Eukaryota; kingdom Metazoa; phylum Chordata; class Mammalia; order Carnivora; family Ursidae; genus Ailuropoda; species Ailuropoda melanoleuca. The sequence goes on from NC_048218.1 coordinate 167,709,643, forward strand.
GTGCTGGATTCCTCACCATCTCAGCTGCCAGATGGCCTCACCCCTCCCCTTGGTCAGCAGTTCCTGGGGGCTGGAATTCCGCTCCTGCTGTCTTCTACTGGCTCTTTAGCCAGGATCCAGGAGGAAAAGCTAAAACTCCTGGGAACACAGTTGACCCCCTTTTCTTCCTACCTATAAATATTTACTCAGCATACAGATAAAAAAATCAAAGATTTTTCTAGAAGTTTTATCCTTTCCCATTCCTCCTTTTTCTTTTCTTCTTTTCAAACCATGGGGGGTGGGGGGTGGGGGGTAAGGTCAAACACTTTGTGGCCACAGGGCTGTGATTCTTTGCAGTGAGCACTCCTGTTTTGGGAAGGGCCCTTTGAGACCCCTAAATTTAGACCACCCAGCAGCATCTCCAAAAGCAGCTGGAAAAATTGAGGCCCACCCAGAGAAAAGGAGGGCCCATGGCATCCATAGCACCCAGGCTTCCAAGCTTGCAACTCTGTGACCTAACGACCACACTGTGCCTAGCTGGGGGCTGTTGTTCTGTGATTAAGAGGATAGACATGGGCTTTAGCAGAAAACTCCAATCCCTGTAGTTTCTAGGCTCTTAAAAAACTCAGTTCAAATACATGGGTTGTTGTTGGTGCAAGAAGGGAAATCAAGCCCCGATGGACGAATTCATCCAGCCTTCTCTCCTGTGTGCTACCAGCCCACATTTGGTACCTGTAGACAAATGCTTCTGTCACTGAGACTTTCCTGTACTTAATGAAAAATAAAAAAGAACCGATTCTGAAAGATAGTAATCTGAATCTGTACGAAAGATCTGACCTGGAGAAGTGGCAACAGAGCCCATGTGTTGGCCCTTCTGAGACCTTGGATGTAAAGTCATGGTGGAGAGAGAGGAGGTAGCTGGCATAAGGAGGGGGCATCCAGGGGTAGGCTGTGCCTTCCAAGGTGGGTCAGGGGGAGTAGTTGGCACTTTCCGGGGCTTGGGGGTGGTGCTTGGGCTTATACGAGATGAACAAGTGAGATCGGTATCAGCCAGAAGTTTAGAGAAGACAGAGCTGTGAAGAAATGGAGGTGCTGCCTTGGGAGGTGGTGGGAACCCCTTCGCTGTGTTGTTGGGGTTCAAGTTGAGTTTATGGGGGACCACTTATGGGTGATGGCATAGAGGAGAGTCTTACATGTAGTAAGGGGTAATGCTAGAGCAGGGGCGGGCAAACTTTTTCTATAAAGGGCCAGATCATATGGTTTTGGCTGTCTGTTGCAACCGCTAAACTCTGCCATTGTAATGTGAAAGGCAACGTAGAGAATATAGAAGCAAATGGGTGTTGCTGTGTTTCAATAAAATTTTATTTACAAAACATGTGTGGGGCCAAATTTGGCCCTTGGGTCATAGGTTGCTAAGCCTGTCTCACGGCACTGGTTTTCCAACGTAGCTGCACATCAGAATTGCCTGGAGAGCTTTTAAAATTACAGCCACTGGAGTCTGACACCCAGGGGTTCTGATTTCGCCGGGCTAGCATGTGGCCCAAGCATGGATTGTTAAATGCTCCACAGGCGAGTGTAGTGTGCGGTCGAGAACCTCCAAGTTCCCTTCTTTTTTTTTTTTTTTAAAGATTTTATTTATTTATTTGACAGAGAGAGAGAGACAGCCAGCGAGAGAGGGAACACAAGCAGGGGGAGTGGGAGAGGAAGAAGCAGGCTCCCAGCAGAAGAGCCTGACATGGGGCTCCATCCCAGAACGCTGGGATCACGCCCTGAGCCCAAGGCAGACGCTTAGCGACTGAGCCACCCAGGCGCCCCTCCAAGGTCCCTTCTAAAACTAAAATTTTGTGTTTCAGGTTTCCTCTAAGGAGCCTGAAGAGTCTTGGGCCTGGGTCAGCACAGGCTGGTTTGGTTTGCGGATGTTCCAGAGCTAAGACCCTCAGGGTCGCGGTTTCTCTTTTCTCAACTATGAGAAGAATGAGTTTGCGAAAGAAAAAGAAAAATCGATGAGCCTGCTGGAAACTGGGCTGCTCTGCTAGAGTGCGAGACCAGCTCCTGAGGGAGGATAGACACCGAGCAGCGTGTTATTCTTTGCCTTGAAGACAACTAATGAAACTCTCTCTTCTTTTGACAGGACATAAAGGCCCTTCTGTTCGGCTCCAGCTTTTGCTGTTTCAATGAGGAATGGAAACTTCAGAGTTTTTCCTTTAATGACAAAGCCTCATTAAAATATGGCTTCGTGCAGCACAAGGCAGGTTGCTTTTAATGTTTCCAGGGAACGTCGCTGTGGGCCCTGCACAGGGAGGGCCAGGTGTCCCACAGTTTGCTCAGCCCTGAGCGTGTTTCTTGAGCTATCCAGTGTGACTAGCCCCGTGCTTGCCAAGTTGTCACTCGGTGCTGGCAGAGCGAGGGCTGGGGAATGGGGCCCTTCCCCTACAAAGGCTTCTCCTCAGTGTCTAGAATCCTCTCGGAGAGGGGTGGAAGGAAGCCCTGTGTTTAGCTGGGCGCATCAGAGAGGGTCCTCAGGCAGAGTCGTGGGAAATGGTTTTGCAGGTCGGGCTGGGAGAGGACACTGAGGCAGGAGGCAGCATGAATGAAGGGAAGGCTTGGAGAAGCAGTGTGTGAGGAGGAGATGTTTTCTAACACAGGGAAATGTAGGTGCACCGGGGCAGGATTTGGACATGGTGTATACACTTTAAGGGCCAGAAGATACTCTAAATCCAGGAGCCCAATGGGGTTCCATTTCTCAAGCCCCAAGAGCCTCCCCTTGCCCCTCACTGCCTGTGGAAGAACCCGAAGACCATTTAGCCTCTGTCCCTAGTGTGGCCAAGCTCAGCACATCTTCTTACACCCCAGTTCAAGGGTACCCACGCCTGCTACTCTGATAATCCTTGTACTTGTTGAACAGGATTGAACCCCTCAAGGAGCCTTCTTCCTCTAATGTGGGAGTACAGAGGACAAAGACACACCTAATGGGTGCTGAGGCAGGCCACAGGTGGGCAGAAGATAGCTAACATAAGCAGAGTCTGCTAAAGCGGCTGCTGAGATGGTCAGGGAGGGCTTCCTGGTAGAGGAGGCCTTTAGGATGGGCCTTGAAGGCTGAATAAACCATTGACACCCTCAGCCTGTGGACATGGAAGCATTTCCTTGAATGACTGGGTGACATACTTGGTTTTACACCTGACTGACTGTGAAGGCCTGCTTTCCTCCTGTGAGACATGCGGACTTGCTCCTTTCTCCAGTGCTGGGCACCGGGGCTTTTGTCACCCCTTCTCTGTGATCAGGCTCGATGCTTTGTAGAAGGACTCAGCATACCAAGGGCCCATGTTTGAGAGGCCCTGGCTTGGTGGCCCTGTGTCTATAACCTGTGGGCAGAGGCTGGTTCTGGAGGAACAGACAGCTCTGCCTTGGGTCGGTCCTCACTGGCACTAATGTGTGTCCTTCTTTGCAGGGGGGTCCCTGTGGGGTTCTGGCGGCTGTCCAAGGCTGTGTCCTACAAAAACTCCTGTTTGAAGGAGATAGCAAAGCTGACTGCGTTCGGTAAGTCAGCGCTCATTCTGGCAATATCTTCTTTTCCCAAGGCTTCTCCTCAGTGTCCAGAAAAAACAAGCAAGGAAGCATGTGTGTTCCCTGATATTTCCTGTCTTCTGGAAAGGGAAATGGCGACTGGCTCACAGGGCCAGCGCTGTCCAGTTTAAATGACCTGCATGCATTTGTCTCTAAGTCCCATTCCACGTGGCAAGTAGCTGCTGGAATGGCATCGCAACTAAGGCCACCCCCTCCTCAGCAGTTGAGCGCAGCAGCTGCCCAAATCCCATCCACACCCACATCAATCTGCTGACCCTTCAACTGAGCCCAGGTCTCCCCTCCCTCCCCATGTTACCTCACCTCTGCCAACAGCCATTCCCACACATTCCAGCCGGCCCCGCAGTGCATTGCTTCCACTCCCTTCGGCCATTTGTTTTCCACCTCACACATTAAGTGTTTGCACATGGGCATCTCCTTCTCCTTCTCACTCACTCCACAGACTTTTCTGGAACATCCCTGTACAGGCAGAATGCTCTGTGCAGTTGAGGGATGGATAGAAAACCTTAATTGTATACCGTGTTGGTGCTAAGATAGAAGGATTGGCAAGGTGCTGGCCAGGGCCGGGGCTAGATGGCCCATTTGAGGAGATGGCCTTCTTTCGTCTCCCCATGTGCCCAGTGACTAGCTTGTGCTCAGTTACCCCCAGAGCTACAGAACTGGCATGTGTTCTTTGCTCTCTTTCTCTCTCTCTCTCTTTTTAGTTGAAATATAACACGCATACAGAAAAGTACAAGTCTCCAAAAAGTGCACGATTCACATGTGTTCTGCTCAATGAATTATTGCAAAATCCCCCACCCATCATCCTATCAGCCAGATAGAGAAAGAAGAATATTTCCAACACCCCAGAAGAGTCCTCCTGCCTAGTAGATGCCTCTGTTCTCCTCCCAAAAGTTGTGATTAAACAGATTCTAACATCACAGCTGAGTTTCGCCAGTTCCTGAATTTTAATCAAATAGACTTGTTCTTTGGTGTAGGCATTTCAGTGCCTTAAAAAAAAAAAAAAAAAAAAAAAAAAAAAGCTTAGGTGTTATAAAGACAACAAGGCCCATTCCGCATTTGTCTGCGTTCAGATTCCTGGGAGGGACGCTGGCTCCCCAGATGTCCTGCCAAGCCCAGGACAAATGAAACATCTTTTACCAGCTTAGATGATTTTTGCCTTAGATAGGTAGCTGTTCATGCTCAGCATTTTAGAATTTGTCTAATAATATAACTTGTCTAATTACAAAGTAATCATCAAGGGGGTTTGTCTCAAGCTAAAAGATGCTAATTAGTAGCATAGCCCAGCTATATACCCAGAGCAGAGTGACCTAACATTTCCACAGCGGGATCTCACCTCGTCCTTACTCTTCTCTGTACCTGCACCCCCCCCCCAAACCAGTGCAAACATAACTTCTCCTGTCTGTGCAGGGCCTCTGAAAGGCCAGCCAGCAAAATGCTGCCCACAGTGTGGGCAGAGACCCTGCTGCTGACTCTCCTGGAGAGCCAGCACAGTGCTTGGTGTTCTGGAATGCTCCAAACTGAGTGGAATTTGCTAAATGAGGGACCTCTGGCTGCCCTCAAAGGGTGCAGGGACTGTCCCCAAGTGCATATACACCCGCCTGCCCACCTGCCTTCCTTGCCCTGGAAAGAGCAAGCTGGAAGGGCTTGGCAGGTGCTTGGAGGGAATCCAGGGCTCCAGAGGACAGCCAAGGCCTTGCCTTTGCAGGACCTACGATTGAGCATGAGAGCCAGACAAACAGGGGGCTCCCAGGGGTGTGCCAGACGCTCAGGGTTCACCTGGACCTGAACGGGGTGGGGCAGGCCTGTTGGAGGGCTGACATTTGAATCTCGCTGAGGTCTGGAGATCATCAGGACCTCCAGCTGGCTTCACACACATCCTTACATGTACTCGTTTCCCCCTTCCCAGCACATCCCTCAGGCTTCTTCCTGGGCTCTTTACCGCGCAGAGGCCTTGACGTCGGGGAGACCTTCCCTAGTTGAGATGCACCCCGGGCCCGCTCCAAGGCCTCCCCTTGGTGCCCTTGTTCCCTGACATCATTACCTGTCCACGTCGCACTCCCAGCCCCCCACCCCCTGGGAACACCAGCCCCATGAGAACAGGGACCTTCCTGAGCTGCCTGGTTCACAGGCTGTCCCTGGCATCCATCCCAGGGCCTAGTCCACAGAAGAGGCCCTCAGAATTTTTGTTGAATGAACGCACGCACAAATGCATGAGTTATCCAGACTCACAGGGAGGGGAGGGAATGGTGTTCCAGTAAGGAGAACAGCATGTGCAGAGAGAGGCCCGAGGGCAGTGAGAGCAGGGCGGGGAGGGGAGTTGAGAGCTGACCTGGGTAGCCGGGCAGAGTTGGGGGGGGGCAGGGTGAGACCTAGGGCTGGTGGATGGGTCAGGGCCAGGCTGCCAGAGGGGCCTCAGGGCCTTCACCAGCTGCTTGGGTCCAGCTTTGGCCTTGGCCCTCATGGGAGATGTCTCATAATTCATTTCAGCCCTCTTCTCATTCAGAGCTGCTTTTGAACTTGGACTTTGTACTTGGGGGGAAGTTGTAGATTGTTTCCCAATGGTTGGGATGGGTGTTTAAGTTGGTTCCAGGAAGGGCTGTTTCTGCCCAGGGCGCACACAAGGCAGGCTTGATTCTTGTTGCCCACTCCACACACGACTGAGGATATGTTCTAGCCTCTGGATTCACAGGTACATTCTCCGGGGAGTGCCCTGCTCTCCACACCAGAGAGGGGAGCCAGGGCTTGGAAGGCAAAAAAGCCATCTTGGTTATGGGTGCAAGTTGGGCTGTAGGTAGAAAGAAAACCGGGTCAGTGGTGGGAAGTGAGGTTCTCTCCACCTCCTACCGTCTGTCAGCCAGCCACTGGCCAAGCATGGACTCAGATCCCAGTTTAGGTTGACAGGTGTCTATTTAAGCACCAACTAGATGGAGAGTTCCATCAAATCTTTGCTGGGAAGGTGGGGGCGGGAGTGTAGCCTTGGCTCCCATGGGCTCCCTGTCAGCTGGGACTCTGACGGAGGAGTCGGGGCCAGTCTAGATTGAAGGCCCTCAGTGGCCAAGCTGTTGGGTCTGAGCCGGGTCATAGGGGCAGTGGTGGGTGGACAGAGGGAGAAGGGAGAAGAAGGAGCTGCTGGGGGGTATATGTAGGGGTGCGGCAGGTGGGAAAGAGCCCCAGTCTGGCTGCCTGCCTCAACCAGAAGAGGTCTGCGTGGAGTATCCAGGGAACTCGGCTTGCTGGGCAGGGCCCCCACCTCCAGGAAGCATGGAAGGATTCATGCTGCAGAAGAGTGACCTCAGTTTTCTTGGGAGCCCCACAACCTTGGGTGCTCCTGGTAAGTCCCTCCCCTCTCTGCCCCCACCCCTTGCTGCCCCAGGTGCTGCAGGCAGGCCCCATCTCCATGCAGGCCGAGCGCAGTGGACTGGCTTTTTGCCTCCATTCACTGGGGCTCTAGCAGGGTCTCAGGAAGAGGTAGCTCAAGGGGGGGGGCCAGCTGGGGGAGGTCCCAGTGGTGATGGGCTATAGGCAAGGAGCATCAGCTGCCCGCCGCCCCCCCACCCCCAGTCCTGTGTTTCCTTCGCCCACTTCCCCTGCCATGGGGCTGGGTTTGCTGAGCTTCCAGCCTGCCTCAGGGGCTGGAGGGCAATTTGGGGTGGGAAGGGAGAGTTCTTCTGGCTTCAAGCTAGGACTTGGGTCAAACAAAGGCCAGGGGAGCAAGGGGCTGGTGGTGCGCAGGGCTGGCAGCTGAGGAGGGAAGTGAAAGCAGTATCTGGGTTGTTGCTCTGTGGTGGTGAGGCCCTGCAGGGCTGGGTCCAGAGACCTGGGCTGCTGGGCCTCCCCTTCTCCATTGGTGAATCTCTGTCTTGCCTGAGTTTGGCTCAACAAGGAAATGCAAACACAGTCCTTTGTAAATTATCAAGGGCTATGCAAGCAGGCATAGGGGAAACCGAGGCTCAGAGAGGGAAGATGCTCACCCAGGGTCACTCCTGGCATCTGCAGATGAGCCCTGTCTGCCGTCCCACTCTGCTGTGCCCCAGCGGAGACTCTGAGCAGCGGGAGAGCCTGAGAGGTCAGGAGGGGCTGGCGCCAGGAGGCTGATGGCCTGTGTTTGAAGCACTCACATGCTGGACCCCGAGACGGACTCTCAGTGACCAGGTGCGTCTCTGTTTTACAGAGGCCTTCTGGGTACCCCCTCCCCATTTCCCCTAATTTGGAAGAACGCAATACAGAAGCACAAAGAGTAATACAGCGAACACCTCGTGCGAGCAAAGGCTGACAGCCCTGTAGGGGCCCCTCTTCATGCCCAGCTCCTCTGGTTTCATTGATTTATTTGTACAATCTTAGTATGGATGGGTTAGGTCTTTGATGTTTCTGCATGGGCGGTGTGTGCTGAGCTGGGTTCGAGCTTTGGTACTTCCTTTGACTCTGAAATTCCAGGATTTCAGAAATGACCAACTTAAAAAAAAAAATGCAGGTGGCTCCTCTTTTCTCTTCAGGAACACCACGGTGGCCCAACCTGCCACACTGAAGCAGCATCTGCAGCTGCCCAGCTCTGGGCCCTGGGGGCCCTTGCAGGACCTGTGGGCCTCTCCACGCTGGGGCTGGTGGTAGAGCCCCTCCTCGTGCCCTCCGCCCTGCCCCGATGGGGAGCAATTCTGTGAAAGTGGCGTCGGGGGTTGACTGCACCCTCCAGGGAAGTCATGCCGAAATAAAGGCCTCTTGGCAGGGTTGCTGTTTTTTCTGCGGGGCTGTCTGGCTTCATTAGGACCCACTCTGTCAGGCCGGCAGCTGGCCTCTCCTCAGTCAGGGAGGACAGAGCCAGGTGGCAGGACTCTTGTGTTTTTCCCCTTGAGGAAGGGTTGTGCCGGTGGCTGTGGGAAGACAACGAGCCTCACTCCCCTGCAGGCCTAGAGAGAGCCACAGACAAGGATGTGGTCCCCTCACCTCCTCTTCCCTTTGAAATTGCGAAATTCAAGGCCCAGAGAAGGAGGCGCCCTTGTCTGAGGCCTGTCTGGACACCAGTGGCAGAGCCAGGCTTGGACCCCAAGTCCGCTGGTCCCCAGACCAGGCTTTTTCCGATGGCCTGCAGCAGCTTGTGAGCCTGACAGGGAGCAGAAAGGCTGCGGTCATCCACCAGCCTTCCTCTGGGTGATTGGTAGGCTTGGACTGCTGGGCTCCTCAGAGTGGACGGGTAAGGCTATCTCGAGACAGTTGGGATCAGAACGTCTCTTTAATCTGAAGGACTTGCGTAGTGTGGGCAAACATGCAGGCTGTGTTACGCACCTACGCCCCCAGCATCCAGAGACAAAAGTCCTCATCCTGCACCCCTCCCGTGAGGAATTAGACGCTTAAAGAAACCTCTTGGTTGGAAAGCCTGGCTGGGTGCTAGAGGCATGGTAGGAGTTTGACGAGGGCACGTCTGACCGAGGAAGGCGGTACAGGACCACCCTTGTCATTGGGGTTTTGCAGGCGGAAGCAGGGAGTTTGAAGCTGGAGTTTGGGTGACTCACCACAGGGCCCCCTTGCTCTCGTCGTCTGCGCGGACAGCCCTGGGGCCAGTTACGTGGCAGAAATGGCAGTACCGGAATGATGCTTGGGGGCATGTGGCTGGGTGTGCACATCCGTGTGGGAAGGTGAAGGCCGGCGAGGGCCAGGGGCTTTTCCAAGGAACCAAACCTAGGCCTGACCACTGCACTTTCCCAATGCGTCTTCTGGAAAGATGTGTCTTAAAAGAGCAGACTGGGGCCCAGGGAAGGATGGAGAGACTGGAAGAGTTTCTAAATGGAAGCCAGTGAAAAGAATGAGGACTTTTGTGTAGAAATGCAGAGGTTCAGGGGTTCTGTAACCCGTCTGTGAGATCAGGAAGACACGGGCTGGACGGAGGAGCCAGATCGCTCTGTAGTGTTGCGCGGTGCCCAAGAGACAGGCTTGAAGGCAGAGCGGTGCTGGTTCCTAAAGCCAAGAGCTCCAGACGGTTGGCTCCACTTCCTCAAGTTCTCCTTCCCCCCTCAATGCTGTTTTAATTGTTCCAACTTTACTAACTGTGTGACCTTGCGTGAATCTCTTAGTCTCTGTGCCTCAGTTTCCCCATTTAAAAGCAGTAATACTGCTGCTGTTAAAGGGTAGCTTTAATGGTTAATGAAATAATACATGTGAAGTGTTTCTAATGGTGCTTGGCACATGATTGGTCCTCAATATATGTTGGCTTTTCAAATCTTATTTGTGGCTACACTGAGCAGCTTTCAATCAAGCATATGACTTGCTTTAGCCAGTTAGTGTAGAACATGGTGAGTGTGTGAAAGGTGACCTCTTAGTTCCATGTCTGCAGGTTTCCCAGCACAGATGTTCTAGGCAGAGTTTGCAGTCCAGACACAAGTTTGCACAACTCTTAGCCCCGGTAAGGGTTCTAACTGGGGGGTGCCCTGGTCACACCTGTGTTGTAGGAAGAACCCTCAGGGACAAGATGGAGCAAAAATACTGGTCAGGCATTGGCTGTAACAACTCAGCTTGGGAGCAGGGCACCCTGGTCCCTGGCACGGGCAGGAAGGGGATTGGCAAGGGTCCTCAGGAGGTGTGTTTGACAGGGATGTGATGGTCACCTGGGTGGGGGCAGGGCAGAAAACAGGAGCTGTGGGGATGACAAAGCTGACTTTCACAGGTTCTGAATCCAAGGGGATAAATGTCCAATCCTTTCTCCTTTGTCTGACAAGCCCTGTTTTCCAGGCCCCTCTCCGTCCTTGGCATCACCTCTCCGGAAACCCAGCACATCATTTCCTCACCTTTGTTTTCATAGTTGATGGTGACCCGGGCCAGTGCTCTCCCAACAGCCCGGGCTGCCTCGTTTGCTGATGGCGTGGTAACCATTTCCTTGAGGAGCATGGCGGGCTTCCAGAGGCTGCGCGAGTAGCAGGCAGTCTGCCATTTCATTTTTCAAGTGGTTGAGGACTTATTTGTCTCATTAGGTTTGAAGGATGGCCTGGTGTCAGGGGTTTGTTGTCACTTTCACACCAGATGGTAGGACTTCACCTTCCTGTCACCACGGCCAAGGTGGGGACTTGATGTTTGCATAAAGACAATAGTGAGAGGTGTCCATTATTGAACATTCACCCCGTGCTAGGCACTGGGCTATGGACCCTACACATGTCACCTTGTTTAAAGCTCCCGATACTATGGAGGATGTACTAGTATCATCTCCAGTTTATGGAAGGGGAAACTGAGGGACGGCTATGTTGTTTACCTCCCATGTTAAAGGCATTGGGACAGCCTGGATGCTCTGTGTCTCAGGCACTGGGGAGTGACCACATGCTGCCCATCATGGTGACCTGTGTCCTCGTCTCCTGGTTTCCATTTCCTGAGTTTTCTTTCCCCCCCCCCCCCGCCCCCCGACAGCTCAGCATGGAGCTCAGGTGTGTTGGCCACTGAAAACATAGAACCCCCACCCCCCACCCCTTGCCCCCCGCCGTGTATTCCTTTGAGCCCAGCAGGGTCTTCATCAAGGCACCTTTGTTTGTTAGGAAGAGCCTAACACTTAGGCTGCTTTTGTAAGAATTTAATTTTTCTAAGAATTTAGAAAAAATTCATAGACTCCAGTGGTGGGCAAGAAGTACAGCTCTGGGAGCCCTGGAAAAGCCCTGGAAACTGAAAGAAGTGTCTCTATCAGGTTGTTGCCTGTTCTTCCCTGTTGCTCATTTTATGCACCAGGGTTTCTGTGTTACCATTTCTATTATAAGGCTTCTCTCTGCCATTTTTGACATTGCTGACTGCCTGTTTTGCTTAAAGCCCATTTGCTCCTAGGACTGTGTAACAGCAACGTCTCCCAGCCGTGTCCCTACTGCCGTGCTCCTTCCTGCCTTCCTCTGTTTCCCTGGTACACCAGAGTCCTGTGGGGTTTCATCCTTGGCCACTACCTCTGCCCTTCCTCATCCTCTCTCTGGGAAATCTTAGCCCCTCACAGTGGCAAGGACTCCTCACGTGCTGGTGCTGTATAAACCTATCCTCAGCCCCGATGCTCTCCTGGGCTTTCCGTGTGTCAGGTAGCTTCACCTAGGGGTCCCGCGTGCACCTCCAGCTGCTCCCCCAGTCCTCCTCTCTGCCCTGTATTCCTCATTTCAGCTGGCAGCCCCACTGTGCACCACTAACCCCCCAGAGATTACCCTGAATCCTTCCTCTCCCCCATCCCACACCCTATATGTAAGTGACCAGCAAGTTAGTCTGCTTTCCCCTCTGCACCCATGATCTCATTTCTTGTGGCTGGAGGGAGTGAAGGGCACCTGCCTGCACAGCCGCTGTCTCCAGGGGCCTGGATGCTGGGCGTGGCCAAGGCTGGGTCAGGGCAGTACCAGACATTTGCCTGGGATGGCTACCTTGCCTCGGGAAGGCAGGAGTTCCCGAGTACATTCAGCATGGCCTCCTGGGCTCCGTCAGAACTCACGGCCCTGCCAAGCCTCCGGGGTCCCCTCTGCTCCCCCGGGGCCGTTTCCTCGACCTACTCCTCCTCCAGCCCCACTTGGGGCCTCTCCCTCAGGACTCTTCCCTTGGCCCTCGTAAGAGGAGGCCCTGTTGCATGGAGTCCTTGGGCTGCAGGGCCCTCTCTGTGTGGCAGAGGAAAGAATAGGCCATCTGCTACAGGGCTGCCCTGTCCTGGCTTGTGTCCCCACAGGCATAAACACACTCTCTTTTTCCTCTGCAGGCAGCTGCAGCCTTCCAATGCCCGCAGGACCCACTGCCTCACCCTGGCCATCGCGGACATCATATGGCGGGCTGGGGGCCGTGAGAGAGCCGTGGTCACACTGTGAGTGCTTCCCGGGGTGGGGCACGGGGCCCACTCACACACTGGCCCAGCTGCAGGCAAGCTGGCTGTGTGCTTTACCATCCTCGGGGCAATCGTCTTCCCACCCAGCTTGTCTGTGTGTGCTCCCGGACACCAGCCCTGTGTGCCACACCAGCATGGGGAGAGGCCCGGAAGGACCTCCACGCAGCTCCAGGCTCTTCTTTGCTAGGGTCGTGTGCCTGCCTGGCCCTCCTCTGTGGGAAGCCTTGGGGGACACAGCCCATCAGAGGAGACCTCTGGCCTAGGCAGGCTGCTCCCCTATTTCTCTGCTCCGGACCTCTCAGGAACCAGTCACCCTCTGCCTCATACCTCTCTCCTAGTCCCCAAAGCATGCTCCCGTTCACTGTCACTTGGACCCCCGTTCCGTGGAGGAAGAGATGTCCCCTGCCACTCTATCATGCTGCAGGTAGAGGACGCCATCCATGTAGTACATATGGGTAGTTTGCCGGCTCTTCTGCCTGGCCCTTCGGAGTGGAAGCATCACTTCATCCCAGGCCTGTGGCTAAGCTTAAGTAAAAGGGGTGCCTTTTGGGGCCAAAGACTACACTCTGGTGGGGTAGAATGGTCAGTAGAGCATACTACTTAAGAGAAGGGGTTTCAGAGGCTAACTCCCAATGCTGGGAGTTTATTGGCTGTGTGACCTTGGGCAGTTGACTCAACCTCTCTGTGCTTCATCTGTTGACTCATCTGGAAAATGTGGATGATAGTAAGGATTATCTGGTAGAGTGACTGTGAGAATTAAATGAGTCAATACAAATAAATTGTATATAATAACTGATAATATTATCTATCCATTTAAATCATTTATCCGTATAAATAAAGGGTGTATAATAATAAACATCAAGTGCTTAGGACAATGTCTGCTGTTAGGTATTATTGTCATTGTTCCTATGGAGTGCTTTTCCTTGGTACTAGTGTTCCAGTGAATACGTTACTACGCATTAACCCTGGCCCTTAGGATCTGCATGGCAGCCCTGAAGGCAGATGGGGCAAAAATTCAATTTCTCCCCGTTTTCCAGATAAGCAGACAGAAGGCCAGAGAGAGGCAGCAGCTGCTCCCAGCCTACGCAGCAGGCTAACGGCACCATGGGCCCCACACCCAAACCCGCTTCTAGTCCTGCCCCTGGGCGGCACACGCCTGCTGTTGTGTAGACAGATGGTGATGGGCTTGGGGTGGGGAGTCTCAGGCCGGAGTCTGGAATTCCTCACGGCCCTGAAAACGAAGGGCAAGTCAGCATCCCTTCGTCTGGAAATCTGTCAGTTGTGGGTGAGAGGCAGACTCACTCCTGCCAGGCCCTGGGTTTGGTTACCCCGAGCTCTCTTTCTGCTGTCTTTTTTCCATTCCTTTCCCCACCCCCACTCGTGGCATCCTCTGGGCCCAGCCCAGTGCGTGAGGTCAGACCGGGGGAGAAACGAGAAACCCTGGGTCCCGTTCTCTCCCCCGGAGCCACCTTCTGATTTGTGCTCAGTTAATGGCACGTGTGGTTTCGCCCTGGCTCAAGGGCACGTCTTCTCTCCATGCAGAGGACTCATGCTTCTCCCTTTCCTTTTTAGGGCTTCAGGAACACAGCAGTTCAGTCCAACAGGGAAATACAAAGCAGATGGAGTCTTAGAAACAGTACGGCTTTCTGGAAAATTATCACGCCACCTTTGGCTTTGTTTGGGGACTGTCTCCTTTCATATAAGTAAATCCTCCCTCCGCTGGGGATGGGCCAGCCCTCCCTGCAGCCCAGGCTAGCAGATCCTCCACCTGGGATTGGGGTGGGGGCCAGGATTGGGGGGCTGGGGAGCGGGCTCTCGCCAGAACTGCCCTTGTGGCCAAAAGGCTGATGGGCACCCTGTCACATGGAGGCTGTACAGAGAAGAGCGGTCCCTGCGTGATGCCTTCGGGCAAAGCCGCAGCCGTCTCTGTCCCTCTGTGTCTCCTCAGCACCCTCGCTGGGGTCGTGAGAGGGCAGGGGGGTGGCGTGGAGACAGAGCGGGGGTTAGAGAGTGGGGAACAGAGCACCTGCCATGAAGCCAGACCAAGAAAAGGAAAGAAATGGGAGACATGAGGATTATATCCTCACACAGGGACATTTCCCACAAACGCGCCTCCTCTTCACAGAGGGTTTTTGTTTGACCTAGTTTGTTCCCTTTGACCTAAGTTTGGGCACATGTGGCCCTGGGATCCTAGTTAGGGGTCTCACCTGGTTGGGTGTTTCCTCCGCAAGTGGCTTTTTTCCCCGAGCTGCCGGACAAAACAAAGGAGACTGAGACTCACGCTTCCCGCTGAACTCAGGACACTGCCTGCTGGGCGCAGAGCTGGCCCGGCAGTGGCCTGTTGGATGGGATGCCCGCGCTGGCCCCCCTGTGCCCCCAGGTGCTTCTCAGATACCTGTGACTGGCCTGCAGAGGTGCAGCCCCACTTGTCATGGCGGGCCATGTGTGATGCTGGCTCCTTTGCTCTAGCTCCCTGGTGTCTCCATTCCTGGGCTCTGCAGGCCTGCTGAGGCTGGCGGGGCAGACTTGACCCCAGAGACCCCAGCTGGGCCCTGTCCACCTTTTAAGTCGCACATAGGCATGGGGGTGCCTCACTGCCCAGCTCTTGGGGTCACCACTGTGACTGCAGGGACATTCCCAAGTGGGGTCTTGTAGCTACTGAAGACAGGACGGGACACGGAAGTGTCTGTGGGGCTCAGGCGGCTCACGCTGTGGGTTCGTGTCTCCCCAGCTCACACTGTATAGTTTGACCTGCTATGAGGAGCTGGTGACTTTTCTTCAACAAAGCATCCATCAGGTATGGCCCGTGGTTTATTTGGGGGGATGTGCGTTGTTAAGCCATCTGCTTTCTTTGGTGGGGACCCTGCTGGACACAGGACCTTGCTTGGTGTCCTGGCTGGCTGGCTGGGTCCTCCAGCACCGTGTCTGCTGGAGGGGGTCTGTGCACCCGCTCCTTGCTGTGAGATGGGGTGGGACACATCCAGGGCCTGAACATCACAGAGCGCTACGAGGATTCGGAGAAGGGCTGTAGCCTCGCTGGCTTTGTGGAGGAGGGAGTTGAAGCCTCCATGGTAAAGGATATGATCTCTGAGGCCTTCAGCCTGGGTTTGAATCTAGGGTTCAACCCTTACATAGTAGCTCTCTAACCTTGGGCAACTTCTTTAGGCCCCCCGTGCCTTGGTTTCCTCATCTGTAAAATGGGGCTGATAACAACTGTACTTAGAACTAGCGCCGGGCTCGATGTTGTCATTGACCTTAGCTTTTGTTGTTGATGTTATGATCACCATTATCATGATTATTTAAGGCCCCCTTGAGACTGTTAGCTGTGGACATGTGGAAATGAGGGGGACGCATTACAGCGGCAGGGCGCAGCACGAGCCAAGGCCAAGAGATGACCTCTGAGATCCCCAACCGCAGGGTCTCATTTTCTGATGTCTGTGTGTCAGGACGGAAGGAAAGAAAGAGCACTGAGCCCTTCTCTTCTGGTGTGCTAGCAAATGCTCCGTGCCTCCTCTGTGCCTCTCCTTCAGCCTTCTGAGCTGTGGGACCAGCTCATTTAGGCTCTGGAGAAGGCAACAGAGGATTTGCTGGTGAGCCCAGAGGGTGGAGAACTTGCCAGAGGTGGGACCAGGCTGGACACTCCTGCTGCTGGAATATTCTCCTCTTGTTCCCCGAAGGTGCTGACGGTCTAGGCATAGCCTAGGAAGAGTGCCAGCCCTGACAGCACAGATGCTTCTTGGGTAGGAAAATGGGGCCTGCTCGGAGCCACCTAGGCGCTGATTCACCCCAAATTTTCTGCCCCAGAGCTGTTGCCTAGGGATAATTCAGCCCAAGGAGCCTGGCCCATGTCCTCAGCTTATGACGCTGCCTTTCTGCACTGTCTGTTCTGTCTGGCCTTTCTGGGAGGTGCGAGGGAGGGGCTCTGACGTGGGAGGGGTCCTGGCCTATGCCGGCTGTCACTTGCTCCCTGTCCCTGGCTCCCCCTGGTTCTCCATGGGTGTAACCCAGTGGGCTGTCTGCTGAGGCAGCATGCTCACAGGCTGGTCCAGAGCAGCTGTGGGGGCCTGGAGCAGGGGCCCGGGCATCTCCTCCAGCTTACCCCCGGCCACATGTGGCCTGAGAAGCATCACGGCCTCAGTTGCCTGGCCCAGAAAACGGAGGAGGGAGCAGTTAGCAGATACTTCCCGCTCTTAATGGTCCAACAGAGGTTTTTAAAGAAGAAGCTTAAATTCATGGAAAAGAATGTCTTCTAAATGAAGCAGCAGGAGTGATCTAACTAAGCAGGAAGGCTCCTACTCTTAACTGCTCTCAGCGTTGTGAGAATGCAGCGATGCATCCCCGAGCCAAGCGAGGTCTGCTCGGACTCCGTGCGTGTCATTAGACCAGGGGACAGGGCCCTGGGCACCTGTGCTCACCCCCGGGAAGTGCCCAGGGACCCTTCTAGGGGCAGAGGAGGGCCCTGGGGCAATCGGTCACAGGCTCCGAGGGCCTGTCCCCACCCACCGATGGCCCCGGCCGAGATGATACCTCAGCAGCAAGGCTTTGTACGTCCTCGTCTGTGAGATGGGGTCCCCCTCCTCCCTCGGTCTGTACCCCAGGGTGTCGGCGAAGCCCAAGCAAGACAGCAACTGTGGAAGCGGTTCAGAGAGTGGGGCTGGTGCCAGGGGAGGGGCTGCCTTCTTCCTGTCATTCCTAGGGCCCCAGAGCGACTCCCCCTCCTCACTTGGCTCTGGTCCCTGTGTGCCTGCGGTCAGTCTTTGGCCCTCCTCACCCGGGAAGGTGGTGTTTTCCCCCACCGTTTAATTATGTTTTTGCTGGAAGCCGTTGAGCTGCCTCAGCACTACCCTCACCAAATTCATTTTTCATGGACTGGGCCTAAGGGGTTCCTCGTGCCAGGCCTGGAAACAAACACTGAACCATCTCTGCCCAAAATAAATAGCCTCCTTGCTGTGTTTTCATTACCGCTCCCCCTCCGGGAGAGATGTCTGGCCGCCCCCCCGCGAGCCGGCGAGGCCCCCACCCTGCCTCCGATTGGGGTTCCGTAGTGGGCTTCGGTCTCTCCAGGGCCCGAGCAGGGCTGGAGAACGGCCTTTTCTTCCCAAGCGGTACCAGACATTTTTCCGGACCCTCTGGTGGTTTCCGGCCCAACTGCCTGTCTGGGGAGCTCTCCTTTCAATGCAGGCACCTTGCCCTGTGGCCTCCCATGTCTTGGCAGCTTGAATTTGATGAGATAATTTTAATAAATTTTTTTTAAACAAAGTGGAATATTGGTGCCATTCAGTGGTGTTTGGCAGGGGCCAGGAGCCCCAGGCAGCATCTTCCCCCTGCCCCGTCCCCGCCCCAGTCGTCTCACTAACCAGTCCGCACAGAGGGGTTCATGCGAGGCTCCTGGGAAGCTGTCCTTGAGGGAGTCCCAAGGACTGTGGAAAACGCTGGCCCATGTACTACTAGTAGTCCTCCATGTTTACACAGATGCAGGGCGTGCAGCAGGCTCCCGTGTCCCCTGCCTCATGCAGCCCTGCAGTGACACGCATGGCGGAGGGGAACAGACCGAGAAAATGTCATGGCTCCCCCAAGACAATGTGTGAGTCCGTGGCAGCAGTTGGGTGACCTTTCAAGGGGAAATGGAGATGGAGAGCTCTGTCACTCCCCCAGGCAACACGAAAGTCTTCAGGAGAGCTGTGACAAGGGTGCCAGTCCTCCCAGGCCCGTGTCCCCCTGTGCAAGGATATCACTAGTACTCTGCAGTGACCAGAGCACTTCCACAGACTTGGTCTCATAGAATGTGCACCAGAACCCAAGGAAATATGCCAGAATGGGATTCATCATCCTCATTTTGCAAATGGGGAAACTGAGGGCAACAGAAGCGAAGTGACTGGCCTGAGATCAGATAATTATGTTGAGGTTGATTTAAGATTTTTGTCGACTCATTTATTCCATTTTTAATCCCCCCAAAGATTCTGTTATTGATAAATTTTATAAAAATAAGTTAATTATATAAAAATGTCCTCAGGGCTCTTCTGTGCTCCAGCTGTAGTAAACCTGCCCTCTCTTGCCTCTGGGCCTTTACACGTGCTTTTCATCTTGCCTGGAACAGCGTTTCCTTCTCTTCTGATTCTTTCTTGTCCTTTGGGTTTAGCTATCACTTCCTCCAGAATGCCTTCCTTTATGTTCCTTCTTTCCCTTAACCTGAGTCTGCTTGAAGGCTCTCTCTGTGTGTTTCCAGAACACCACGCATTTCCTGTCAGAGCAGAGCCCTTCCTCCACTCTTTTCTAGGTGCTTCTCGTTCTTTCTTCCCTGAGTTACTTTCCATGAAGACAGATCCATGTCCACCTTGTTCACAAACATAGCCTCAGCAGGGAACCATCCTCTTGGCACAAAAATTCACTCAGAAATTTTTTTTAATGACTGATTGAATTACTGTATGAAAATAAAGATTATGTTTTGAAGGAAAGAAAAGATACTTTTGTCAGAAGCTTGAGCTGAAATAATTACCACAGTTGAGGACCATATTTGGCTCAGAGCTTCCTGGCAACCCAGGCAAAATGGAAATATGATAAATTATATCATTCTTACTGTTTTGGAAAACAAGTTTCTTTAGGTCTGGTTTCAAGTCCACAAAGAAACTGACCACACATAAGGAACGCTGACTCTGGGAAGACATCTGCCCTCACAGGTCCCAGATGGGGACGGGTGTCATCCCCAAAGTGGTATAAGTAAGGTCTTCACACTGAACTGCAGTGGGGGGGCTGGCGTTTCCCTAGGGAGCCCGAGTGACCTAGCCCATCCCGGGAGGCCATGCCCACTGCACAGGTGGGCAGTGCAGAGCCAGCATTATACTCACGGCGCTCCCAGTGTCAGGGTCTGTTCTATGGGCTTTACAAGGGTTATCTCACTGACTCTTCACAACAGCCTGAGGTGGGTAGGTCCAATCATCCTATCATCATCCTCCTTGTTTTACAGATGAGAAGACTGGGGGACAGGGAGGTTAGGAAAGGTCACTGTGCTCACCTAGCTAGGAGTGGCACAGCCAGGATTTAAAAACCCAGGCAGCTGAGCTCTGTACGGTGGGCTCTAACCCAGAGTTGGGACTAGGGTGAGACGAATAAGCTGCTCACCTTGGGTGCAGAATTCAAGGAGGTACCCACATCCTCAGTAATCAGCAAAAGTAATATTTTAATATCAAAATTAATCCAAAAAAGTCCATGATGAACAAAATGCCAAACATTTTTGAAAGACAGGCTCTGTCCTTGTACTTGCACGGCTCACCTCACTCTCCCCTCCTAACCCTGACTCTGTCCCCGACCTGCTCTCTGCTGCTCTTAACACAGTGCAGGTCTTTGGAGTAAAGGATTTGGAATCCGATGGAGCCTACCAGCGGCGTGACCTTGCGCCAGGTGCTCAGTTTTTGAGCCTGTTTCCTTGTGTGGCAGAGGGCAGTATTACCTATACTGTCACACAGGCCTGTCATAGCTCTCAGTGTGACGACGCCCATGAGACAGCCGCGTGGGGAGGGAGCTTGCATGGCAAGCTTCCAGGCCTCGGATGTCACGGCCATGCTCCTTGGTGGGCAGCGTGTCCGCTCCTGTTATCACTCAGGCTGGTGTGCTTCCCATCATTTAGGGGGCCTGCCGGGGAGCCCCCTGGCAACCTCTGGGACCGGGCTAGTGGCAGTTGGCTCAGGGTCAGGCTGCTCCCTGGGTGTGTCCCCCGCCCCGAGGAGGTGAGAGGGGGTGCAGACCTGGTGGGTGCTCATCGCTTTCTCTTCTTCCCAGTTCGAGGCGGGGCCCTACGGATGCATCCTGCTCACGCTGTCTGCCGTCCTGTCCAGGTCCACGGAGCTGTGAGTGTCCTCCTCCCTTACCTCCCGGGCCACACTTGTCTGTCTGGTTCCCTACGCCCCCGACCAGAGCCCAGGGCCATGCATGGTGCGCAGTGGGAGTGTAGTGAGCAGGGTTGAGAGGACGAAGGAAGTAGCGGAGTGGGGGATGGTCAGCGGTTCAGAGCTACCTTGTCAGTCTCCCTGTGTGCTCTGGGGCTGACTGGAGAGATACCCCTACCCATGGAGCTTCTGGTCCCCCTGGGGCCCCCAGCGGGACAGTGGCATGTGCATACTTAAGCACACATCTGGATGCCCCTGGGACATGTGTGGGGATGGACAGTTGAGGCAGAGGCCTGGGAAATGACTGAGGGCCCCCATCAACTCAGGATGGGGGTTCACTGTAGGCCATGGCAGTTGGAAAGCTGCAACGTTTGTGTCCAGGGCCAGCCCTGAGGACACCTGTGGGCGGGTGCCCAGGGGCCTTGGAAGCAAGAGGACTTCAAGTCCATGCATCCTTATCAAGTGCAGCCTCCTGAGCTGCCCGAGAGCTGGACTTTCTCCATCACACTCATCGTCCACGAGCTTTCCAGGCCTCTTTCCCATATCTGTCACCTGGGCATTATGTCACCAGGGAGGGCAGCAGATTAACAGCACAGTAACAGTTTCGTAAAGTACAATTGATTACTGCTTCCTTTTCCAAGGAGAGAGCAGACTCCAGAGGGCATGGGGGACCCAGGGAATGAGTTTTCACTTTGGGGGGTGCTTGCTGTGGGGGATGATTTGGAAACAACCCCAAGCAGGTGGGCCCTGAGGAGTGGGGAGGCAGAAAGAATAGCTGTGTGGTGCCAGGCTGGGGAGGCCTGGGCAGAAGGAGAAACTTGCTCCACGTGGCTGGGCCTGGCCAGGGCCTGTCCTGTTCCCTGCAGGCTCTGGCTTGGGTGGGAGGAGGACGTGGGGGCTCTGTGGCCTCGTGCCGCCAGCCTGCCTGCTGCTTGCTGCTACTGACCTTATTAAATGTGGTGCATGCACAGATTTTCTAATGGCATTTTTCTTCTAATCCTGCCATAATGATATGATTCATTCCTGGCCTGGACTCACGTGCATGGAGACCATAAGCCGCACTGCCTCCTCCCCAGGCCTGGGTTTGCTAATCCCTGGCTGCCCGGGTTGGGTGGGGGTCTCTGGGTATGTGGGTGAGATCCCTGAGCTCACAGAGGAGAAGCTAGGCTCTCAGGACCAGGCTTGGTGACATCTGACTGTGTGATCTCCTGGGCCTCAGTTTCCCCATCTATATGGGGGACCCTCTGACTCTGGAGGTCTAGGACCCTGATCAGAGTGTCTCTGTTCTGGAGGTCACCGGGTCAGCTCTGCAGGTCCTGCTCGCCAGTCTGGGAGCTGTTTACCTGTGCGCCCCTGTAGGGAGCAGCTCTGGCGGCCTTCTCCATCCGCAGAGGCCTTCAGAGCCCCATACCCAGGCTACTCTTCCCATTGTCCGGAGCTAGAGGACTTGGGCTGCTCTGCCCCCTCCCTGCCCCATCCAACCAAGCCAGGCAGGGGTCAGTCCCTGCCCAGGGTGTGGCACCTGGGGGCATCTGTGGGGGGAAGGCTGCCCTGCTGGGCCTGCACAGCCTCCGGCTGATAGGCCTGAAGTCTCAGGCCTGCCACAGTCCTCCCCTCCACTGTACACACGCAGGCACGCAGATACACATACACAGAGAGACACACAGGTACTACATACACAGTCATGCCGATAATATACAGACACACAGACACAGGCATGCATATACACACACACACAGAGACCCAGAGATACACAGATGCACCTACACAGGCACGCAGACACATACATGCACGCGAAGACAGATAGACACACATGTAAACCCACGCAGACACATACACACAGAGATATACATACAGACAGACACGCACACAAACACAGGCACACAGACCCACAAGATCTGGCCGGGGTCACCTCTTTCCCCTTGTTCTCAGGACGGAGGAGTGAAAGTGTAAAGATGAGCTCCCTCCCACTCAGGCCTCCTGAGGACCTTCCTTGGGTCCTGGAGGCCGATGGCATCGGAGCCCCCAGGGGCAATGTTGTTCAGCCTGTCCCCTGCCTTCCAGGAGGACTGGCATAGAGGCCTGCTTTAGCACTGGACCCAGCAGGGCACTGGTTGGCTTTGTCTTACTCCTGGGCCTCCCCTCCCCTTCTGAGAAGGCAACACAGAGGACACCCTCATCAGCAGTGGGAACGAGAGTAGGCAACATCCAGCAATCTTCCCCTGTACCCGATCCCATGCTGCAACATGTTACACCGGAAATTTGCCTCGTCCCCACACGACCCTGTTAGGTGGCACCAGTGACTCCTATCAGCCTCCCCAACTTTCAGAGGAAGAAACAAGGCTGGCCCCAGGCCCACACAGCTCAGCCCAGACAGCCGGGCCCCAGACTGGGTTTGCCGCTTGGTTTCAGGCCTGAGTCTCTACTCCTTTGAGCCCGAGTTTCTCACTCTGTGAAAGGGGGATGATAATTCCTGCTTTACCAGATCGAATGAAGGTTTATAAGTTGAGTGCTTGGCTCGGCTGCTGCTGGGTAGCAAGCCTTCAATGATGGCCACTGCTGGCCTGACCCTGTCACAGCTGTGCTCATCCTGTCATGTCTTGCCCTCAGGCTCAGCTTGGTGCCTGGTGGTGGAGACATGGCCCCAGGGATGGCCTGCAGGTGGGGGCTGGGTCCTGCTGTGGTGGTGCTCACCCAGCAGGCACGTCCTCAGCGGCCCGGCGGGCTCCCGGGGTGCTGTGTGCAGTTGCTCAGAGGGGCAAGAAAGGGGAGGTGGGAGAACCAGTCCCCACCCTGGGAGTGCGCCCTCCAGAGATGTGCTTGAGATGACACTCTCCTCTGCCTTATTTGTTCAAGTTCAAAACCACTTCTAGATAGACTAAGAGCTTCGGGTGGAGAGTAGGGCAGGCTTTGGGCACAGGGCTTCTCGTGACATGGAGCGGAGCCAGTCACCCCTCCCTGCGGTCTGGGGGGCTCCCCTGGGGGGCAGTGTGAGGTGAAGAGACAGGCTTGATGGTGAGGAGGAGAATGGCCTGTCGAAATGGTGCCCGCGTCCTGTTGAGAGATTCACGCTGACATTATTTACAATAACACGGTAGCATTCCTGGCATTTCCAGGGCTGCTCTGAAGGAGCTGTTCTCTGGCCTTAGAAGGGGAGCTCCTGGAACGGCCCACGCCTCCTCTGTGCCCATCGCACACTCCAGAGGTGCTTCTCGGCTCCCTACAGCCTCTGGTCTCTGTTCTCAGGATAGATGGCAGACCTAGCTGCAGGTTCGCTGTGATTCCTTTGGCAGTGACAACGTCCTGGAGTGGTGAAAGCCATTTCCTCCTGGGGCTGAAGTGCAGGGGCTGGCAGCTTGCAAAGACCTTTCTTTAGGGACACTTGGGTACATGGGGGCAGATGGCACCTAGCACAGGCTCTGTATGTCAGGCTGAGCTGATAGGCTTGTCCGGGGCAGCCCAGTGGGTGACAGTTCACACAAAAGCATCCCACCTGTTGGCTGAGATATAGCTTCAGGACGCCTGGGTCCTCATCTCTGCTCTGGGGCCAACACACTTATGGCTGACCCAGCCTGCACCTTAGGCCCTTTACCTCTAATAGGAGGGAGGCAAACCAGTGCTTCTGAAACTCTTTCCGTAGTGAACCTGGAATCTGACTTTTTCCAAATAAACTGTATCCCGAAGCTCACTGTAAAAAGCAGACACAGCAGGACTAGGGTGTGTGTGTGTGGTTGGGGGGTTGGGGAGGCAGAGACCCCTGCCCTCCCCCGCCCCCCGGTCTCCCAGCCTGGCCCCAGGAGACCCCTGTTTGGAGAAGCCCCAGCTCTGCATTCACAGCTTACCAGCTGTAGGACCAGACGATCCCTGAGGGCCTTCCTGCTCTGGAGTTCAGGTTCAGCCTCGCCAAACCCTTTGATGCCGTTTCAGGGTGATCTGTTAATACTTTGGGCAGTTGCAAACATGTCCTGGTAGCCCGAAGAGGGCCGTCTCTCAGATCATATGCTGTGCAGCAGCAGGGGAGAAGCCGAGTGGGGGGCTGGGAACCCCCCGGCTCTTTACAAGTACGGCGCATGCGTGTGCTCTTGTGCTGGTGTGTGCGTGGACAAGGGATCCGTGAGGTTGCAGGGCTGGGTGTTGCTGATGTTCGAGATTGTGTGAAGGTGACTTGATTTTGTGTGTGTGTGTGTGTGTGTGCCTGAGGGCATGGCCATCCCACCCTCTGAGCAAGGGCTCTCAGATGTCTGCCCGAGGCCCAGGGGCAGGCCTTGCACCCACATCAGTGCCTCCTATCGTGGGCTGTTCCCAGCTCTGTGGGGAGCCAGGGTGAGGGTGCCAAGGGCAGATGTGAACGTAGCCGGGCACAGCCTGGCCGCTTCAGCCTCAGAGGCTGGAAGAACAGTAGCGAAACTGGCCTTTGAATTTTGTTTACTGGTGCCGACTGCAAAGCCTCGTGAAGGTTTTATTTTTTTCCACTTGATTTCCAGCCATCTATTTTCCTTCCTAAGATCTTGCGTTGCTTACAGTAAATCTCATACAGGCTTTCATGCTTACCTAGCTCTATCGCTTTCCAATCCGCATGGCCTAGAACTTTCCCCAGCATGCTCTCACAGGTCTCAAAGATGCTTGGGGCCCTGGGGTCGGGGGACACAAGGGAAGGCTCCGGAGATGACCACTTGGTGGCTAAGGCCCGGGTGGTGGGGGGGACAGCTTGGGAAGAGACCCTTTTCGTGCCTCACACCCGTGGCACTCACTGCAGTGGCAACGTGGGCCATCCAAAGGCAATCTTGAAAGTCCAAAATAGGCAGTAGTTTGTCATCTGCTGAAGTAGTTTCTGAACAGTACAATCCAGGCGCTGAGCGTGAGGGGCAGCACCCACACCGTGGTGGCTTTGTGGCTCTCTCAAACTTTCTCCAGGAGAGGAAAAACAACAGCACAGTTTCTTTCTTTGTGGAAATAGCCCTGAAAGAAAGCCAACCGTGAGTGTTGGTGATGCAAAGGCAAGTGACAGAAACTTGCTTCTTAGCCAGTATAAGCAGAAAACAGCACTATTAATTGATTCATATCAAAAGCCCAGGCCTTTAGGAGTGGCTGGATCCAGGAACGAGACAGCATCTTTGGGACCTGGTGTCCCTCCTTCTGTCCTGTCATGCTTCTTTCCTCTGTCTCAGCTGTATTCTCAGGAGGGCCCTGCTGTGTGGTGGGCTTTGGTGAGCCCTGCAGAGAGGAAGTCCCTCCTTTTAGTAAAGATTTTATTTATTTATTTCAGAAGGAGAGAGAACAGGAGCCAGAGAGAAGGGCAGAGGGAGAAGGAGAAGCAGACTCCCCACCTAGCAGGGAGCCCGATGTGGGGCTTGATCCCAGGACCCCGGGATCAGGACCTGAGCCAGAGGCAGACCCTGAACCGACTGAGCCACCCCAGTGCCCCTCAGCCTGCTGGCAGCCATGACCCCATTCCCAACACCTCGTGGTGGCCGGGCCTGGGCTGCACCCATCATGGCGCGTGTGAACACAGAGGGCCCGGAAGGCAGGCAGAACCCACAAAGGGGTGCCACACTGACTGGGAGAGGGGTGGGCTGTCTAGTCAGGAACTGGGAGCTTGGGATTCATCAAAGAACATGAGAGCAGATGTGAGTTTGGGAGTGGGTCAGATCTGGGCCTTAATCGAAGCCCCCACAGGCTCTCCTCAGAAACAAAGAAAAGCAATGACAAAGCTTCCAGATCTGGCAGAGCTCACCGAGGCAGAGACCACCTTAGTCGTGCGCTGGGCCAGTGGCT
This sequence comes from Ailuropoda melanoleuca, assembly GCF_002007445.2. Taxonomy (NCBI): domain Eukaryota; kingdom Metazoa; phylum Chordata; class Mammalia; order Carnivora; family Ursidae; genus Ailuropoda; species Ailuropoda melanoleuca. Next base: position 167,735,674 of record NC_048218.1, read on the forward strand.
TGTGGCATAAGGATTTGAGCAGGGGGATGTCCTTGTTGAGAATCCCAGGTTCTTGGTGGCCCCAGATGTGCTGTTGTGACAGGAGGGGGTAGATGGGATACCCCTCAGCTTTCTCCGCCACCCTCCCGCTGCACCCACCTGGACTCCTCCAGCCCAGAATAACGCGGCACACACAGAACCACCCAGACCAGGCCTGGGGCCGTTATCCCATTTTACGCATGTGGGGACCAAGGCTCTAAGAAATTAGGGCAGGTTGCTGGCAAGTTGAGCCCTCTCTGTGTGGCCTGGCCTCCAGTCTAAGACCCTGTGCCTGCATCCGCTTCCTGGGCTGGGGGAGGAGTGACAGACACGGCCCTGCTGTGTCTGCCAGCTTAGAAGGAGAAGTGGGAAACAAGTGGGCCAACACCAGACCAGGGGCTTGTCCACCAGCTTCCTCCTCCATTTCAGTTCAGCCGGCATTGTCTGGGCCAAAGCAAGGCCGGCCCCAGGCTGCTGAGGTGGCATGACAGGGCTAGTGAATGTCGGTGGGGTGTGGTTGAGGGCGGCACCCCGAGCCTCCTATGGCAGAGGGGGCGACTATGCCCAGCCCACACTGGCACTAGTGGCAGAGCTAGGAGAGTCTCCTGACTCTCGGCGCGTCTAGCAACCCTACCCACTTACCCAACGGCTATCCCTCCATGTTCCTCGAAGGGCCTGGGCATCCAGGTAAAGAGGATGGGCCTCAGGAGGAGGGAGAAGCAATTAACTTTCTGGAAGAATCTTCCATTCCAGGCCGGCCTCGGTTGCTTGGGTGGGAGGCTTCCTTCTGCCTGCCTCCGCACACCTCCTGGGATCCAGCTTCTAGAGGCTGTTCCTTCCGGGCCTTCCCTGTAGCTTCTCCTGGGGGTGGGGTGGGCCAGGCTCCCAGAATTTAGGGCCCATTTGCTGTGTATCTGCAGAGTTAGAGACCAATTCTGAGTGCCAGGAGGCCAGATGGACACAATATAACTCTGGCTGTCAAAGTCCTTGCTGCCTGGAGGGACAAGGCTCAAAAAGCCTGGGCGGGTGCTCTGAGAAGGGCCTGGCTGAGGAGAGATGGGCACATCTGTCCTGGGGCGAGGGAGGTGTCTTTGCGGAAGAGGTGACATTTAGCAGGGCTCTGGGGAATAGGTGGGAAGGGTTTTAACAGGCCGCGAGACAAAGCAGGCGAAGGCCAGTGGTGGGGGTTTGCAGGGAACAATCTCACTAAGTCTGGTTGGGAAGGAAGGGCCAGCACGTGGGGAGAGGTCTAGCGGGTGGTGAGGCAGAAGACAGCTTGAGAAGGGCTTGGATACCTCTTTGTTCCCTTCCTCCCTCCAGGCCGGCTCCTTTCTCTCCATCCATGCGCCTTGCCCTCCCTCCTAGACCCCACCTCGCTCCGTCCTGTCCCGGTCCCTGCCTGGAGAGTGGCAGTCACAACCTGTGCCTCCAACCTGCGGAGCTCTGTGCTGTTTGTGAGACCCTTTCAGGGCCGGGCCCTCGTGGCAACAGCCTGTCGAGGTGCACATTGTTAGCCCCGTTGGGGATGACACACTGAAGGCTCAGAGATGGAAAGCAATTTGCGGAAGGTCACACAGGGCAGGTGGCAGCGGAGGCCTGCCATGCAGGTGTACTGACTCATTGCCCACTCCCTGCAGGCCTTCCTGGGAAAACAGTCCATATCCGCTCTACCCAAGTCCTTTATAGATATTCATAGTTACATTTCAACCGCTTGCAGGCCCCCATTTATTCTGGATTCTTGGCCATGACACGAGCAGTTGAGGTTGCGGGAATCATGACCTCTTGGTCATTGTGTTTTTAGTTGTTATTATTGTTGTTATCGTAGGAAAAAGGAAGTGACATTTACTAAATGCCAGATGCTTTATATAGTTCACCTTGCTCTCCCAGCAGTCTATAGTAGAGGGAGGCACCGTCCCACCCCTACTGCAGGGGGAGGCAGCCTCAGAGAGGGGGACAGCCAGTAAGTGGCAGTGACTGGATTCGAATCCAGGGGCTCCCTGCCTTTGGAGCCCAGGTTCTCTTAAGTCGTTGCACAGATGCCCTTCGCACTATTGCTTGGTCCTTAAAAGTCAATAGAATTCCCAAGGGACGGGGCAGCAGGGAGGCCCGGCCAGAGCGGGGTGTCTTGGGGTCAGGTGGCGGGGAGGTGGCTGGCCGGATCCTCCCGGGTTAATTACCACCTATTTTAGGCATGATGTTTTAAACATCAGAGTCACGAACCAGGCACACTCGTTCACATCCCAGAAGGTCCCCAGAGACTCCTGGCTCCAGTGCTCTGGTTTTATAAGTGAAGACATAGGCTGAGAGCGAGGCAGGGACTTGCCTGAGGTGGCTCAACCAGTCTGAGGCCGAGCTGGCCGCTGCCCCCACCTCACGGACGTTGATTTTAGGTGAGTGACTTTGACTGTAGGTTGGAAACGTGTGTCTGGGCCACTTAGACCTGCTTTCTTCTTATTCAGAAACTTTGGTGCCAGAGACCCAGATTCACACGTTCAGATGCGTGCTGGGGAGGCTTTAGGGTGAAGGGACAAGCGTGCCCCAGCTAGGGAGGTGGCATCAGGAGTGGGGCTTCAAGGCTTCTGGGCCTGCCTGGGGCTGGCCAGCCAGGTGGAGCATCACATGTTCTAGGCCACAGTGGACACTGTGTGGTGTTGGCTCTGGGGATGCAGAGCCTGCTGGCCTGCTGTCTGTATGATCACAAGCCCACGAGTCCCTTCTCCTTTCTGGGCCTCAGTATCCCTCATTGGTGAAATGGAGATGGTGGTCCTCGCTCTTCTGGCCTCACGAGGCTTTCAAGAGGATGGTGTATTTGAAAGTGAGCTTCCAGGGTCTACAGAATCAAAGCTCCAACCCTGTAAGCTGCTCAGTGGCAGAGCGTCTGCCCCTTGGAGACATGTGACGAGGAGTGACTGGAGGGAGGCCGCGGAGCTCTAGCCCAGCTGCGGGAGCCGAGTCTGGGGTGGCACCTGTCACAAGCCCTAGGCTGCTGTGTTCTTTCACTAGGCATCCATTTTTCCCACCTGCGAACTGCTGAGCCCTGAGGTCTCTGCCAGCCCTGGCGTCCTCTGTTCTGTTTCTTGGTACAGTGTGTGGTCTCTGGGAACTCTCGATGGGGGCACAGCTGGGAGAAGCAGTCCTTGCTGGCATCCTAGGCAGAGCTCGCTGTTCCTTTTCCACTGGATCCTTCGGAGGCGAGCTGTCACTCTGACCATGGGTCCAGGTTCTGGCCCTTGGCTCCCAGAATGCTGAGGAGGCCGGTGGCAGGGCAGCCAGGGCCAAGCCACTCCTCATAAGTTTCCTGGCCCTGGGCAAGTCCATTCAGGCTCCTCTCACCCTGTGCTTCTCAGAATCCCAAATCCAGGCAAGCTCCTCTTCTCTGAAGGGGTCCCTGGTGCACAATAGCCTCAGGGCACAGGTTTCATCAGGCCCATGCTCCTGCTGGCTCCTGTCACCCAGCCTGGTAGCTGGCCCCAGGCTGTGCAGAAATTTTTTAGAGCCCAACATTGTCCATTCCCCAGGTGGACGGGGGAAGGGACAGCCTGCCTGTTGGACCGAACAGTGTCAGTTTCAGGGAAGGGCTTCTCACAGATTGTGGCTCACAAACCCAGCAAGTGTGGGGACCTCAGAGCCCAGGCAACCCCTCCTCTGATTCGGCCCCTGCTCCCAGGACGCTGCATGACCTTGGAGACCTGGGGGTTCCCCAGAGGAGCTCTAGGGGCTGGAAGAGGGAGAAGGATGGGATGCCTTCGGCCAGAGCAGCTCTGCCTTTATGTCTTACATATTTGGCTTCTGCCTAGAAGATGACATTTGAAGAAGGAGCTCTGAGTCTAAACAGACGTTGGAGGCCGCTTGGTGTGTGTTTGCTAGGGTTGCCGTCACAAAGTGCCACAGCCTCGGTGGCTTAAACAGCAGAAACTCCCAGTTCTGGGGACTGGATGTCCAAGATCATGGTGTCAGCAGTGTTCGTTTCCTTGGAGGCCTCTCTCCTGGGCCTGCGGGCAGCTGCCAGGCTCTGTGTCTTTCCTCTGCAAGCTCGCATCCCTGGCATCTTCTTCCTGCAGGGACCCAGTCAGACTGGATTAGGGTGACCCTAATGGGCTTGGGGAACTGAAATCACTCCTTGAAAGGACTTGTCTCTGAACACAGCCACATTCTGAGGTACTGGGATCAGGGCTTCAACATATGAATTTGGGGGAACACAGTTTAGCCCATAGCACCATGCATCTTGTGCAAGGCCCTCATGTCACAGAAGGGGAGACTGAGGCCCAGAGAGGAGGGTCGGCCACCACACGGCAGGCCGGAGCTGGAACTCTGACCTGGTGACAGCACTGCCCTTTGAATTGCCCTCTCTCTGAGCAGGGTAGAAGCAGTTTTCCTTTGCTCAAGGACTCCTACACTCTGCTCTCCAGGGAATTCCCCTAGAGGGAGGTCTGGGCATCTAGATTTGCCAAAGTTGTAAATCTCTTAAGCCGTAAGCTGCTCCCTGGCGTCTCCCGAAAGCCCTAATGTGAAATGCAGACGTTCCTCCCTTTCAAGCTCCGCGCTCTCTCCTGAATTTCCCATCGTGTTTGCACCTAAGGATGCAATTACCATTTCCTCCCATTGTCCTTTCTGCTTGTCCCTCGGCTCTCAGCTGACGCAGGCTCTCAAACCCGCTGGGTGAGCACGAGGCTGTGAGATTATGAAGATCGGACCGCTTCTGAAAGCTCTGGGCTGGCTCGGGACCAGCGATGCTTATCAGTCCACCCAGGGCTCCTTTGAGGTTATTTTCTTCTCCTCAGAAGATGCCCGTATATGCTGCGGAGAGTGTTTCCATCAATTCTTCTGCCTGAACCAGCGCCAGTTGAGCACTGCCTTCGGCCATGTGGCGCCCCAGCCGGCTCCTTCCCAGGCCTGCTGGGCTGTCTCTGGCGGGGGAGCCTCCTGGGCCCTTCCCAGGACCCCCAGTCCTCTGTGCTTCTCCGCCGGGCCCCTGCAGTGCTGACCTGGCCCATCTTCCTGCGTGGACCCCAGACCATCCCCATTTGGCCACGGTTATTAAAAACCACAAGAAAGCATTTCTCCGGCAAAGGTCATGGAGCTTGAGTTTCTAAACTTGTTTGGGAAGGAGACGGGGCCAGGGTGTTTTAGGTTTGTGGACTTATGGCAGATCTTAGATTTAAAGCATAAAATTGAGACCAGGTTTCTCTTCTCTTCCACTAAAAGGGAAAACAAACATTGTGATTGCTGAGCCCTTTCCTCTGGGCTGTCTGTCTGTGGTCTCTTTGGGGTGGGGCTGGAGGAGGCAGGCTGGGCGGCGGGCACGGCGCTGGGCTGGCAGCGCGCCCCAGGGCATGTGCCACAGCCTCCCGTCACCCCCAGCGATGCCCTTCTGAGTCTTTCCATGTCTATAAAATATAGTAAGCCTTACTTCACTGGGTGTGGGGCTGCGTTCCAGAGAGGCTGGCTCCTTTCCTGTTCACTTGTCCACGGTTCTGATCAACAGGGATTTATGTGGGGCTAGGGAAAAGGCATTGTGTCCTGGTGGTGGGCTTTCTAGCTGGTTGGAGAGTGCTGAGATTCATGGAGGGCTGGGTTGCCTCCTGGTGCTGGCCTCGCCTGTGACAGAGCCACGCTGACAGTGACTCCTAGTCCCCGGCTCTGTACAGCTCTTAAAAAATCAGTTTCTTCTGGTTTGAGGGATGTGTTTTGGCCAAGGGGCTTTGCACCTCATGCCTTTTGGGGGGCCCCCATCTGAGGGTAGAGCCATTGTGGTGACCTGGGGTTGTTAGAGCACAGGCCTCCAAGATGGGCCACGGGGTCCCCCTCCAGCTCCATAGCACATAAGCCCCCTGCCCTGGGCAAGTCAGCACTGCTCTGAGCTTTGGTTTTCTCTTGGCATTTGAGTAATCGTGTGTGTACAGGGCCTAGTACACGGTCTGTGCCCAGGCGATGGCAACTATTATTTTAGGACTCCCATTGCTCCCATTGAACAGACTCACAGGCCGAGGCCCGGAGATAGAAGGGGATGTCCCAGTGCCCAAGTTGGTAAGCGGCAGTCAGGGTGGGAATGGGGGGTGCTGGATTGCAAATGCAGGGACCTCCCTGCTGTGTCACGCTTCCGTCACCCTTCTGCATGTTGGTAGTGGCCCTGGTGAAGCCAGAGCGGAGGCCACTGCCCAGAGCAGAGTGAACATGAGCTGTGGAGCACTGGGTTGGCCCCAAATCCAGAATTCTGGGCCTCAGACTGGAGCCTGAGAGGAGCCCCTGATCACCCAGAGAGGTTTGCTGGGGAGGCCCGAGTCAGGCAGAGGCGTGCTAATACCACTTCGTCTGTGTCTTCTAGTGTCCGCCAGGACTTTGATGTCCCCACCAGCCACCTGATTGGAGCACATGGATACTGCACCCAGGTCAGGGGGTGTCGTGGGGTGCCGGACAGCTGAGTGATTCTTTTCCTTCCTCCTCCCTTCTTTCTTTGCCCCTGCCAGCCCTTTCCCAGCATGTGCCAGCCTCTGGCATGGAGACCTAGAAAGGTCAGGTTCTGCTTCTGAGAGCTTGCTGTGCCCGCTCTGTGTGCTTGGCTCTGCAGGGGGTACCAAAGACAGAGCCAGGCGCCACACAGCCCAGCGCCCCAGTCAGAGCCCCGAGGACAGACTGGGGGCTCTGGGCCAGCTGGGGAGATGAGGATCATGGCACCGTTTGTGTTCGCACAGGGCACCAGCTTGGCAGTGACCCTCCCCAAGCTGAGCTGATCTTCTTCCCCTCCCCAAGCCTCAGTTCCCTCATTTGTAGAATGAGGAGTTTGTACTAGACCAGTTCTTCCTAAACTTTGATGTGCCCATGAACCCCTCGGGAGTCCTGTTGAAGAGCAGGCTCAGATCCAGTGGGTCTGGCCTGGGGCCTGAAGTCCTGAATTGCTAACAGGCTCCCCAGAGAAGGTGATGCCGCTGGTCCACGGACCACACTTTGAGTAGCAAGGGGCTACATGACCCTAAGCTTTGCTACTGTGTTGATTTTGAGTCTTGGGGCAGGAGCAGCCTATTTCCCCTTTCTCCCCCATTTCAAGAGGGCTTCCTGTGCTGAGGAAGGTTTGAGACGGATAGGGAACAGGAGCCTTTTTCTCCCCCTTGAAAATCAGGTGGGAAAACTTGAACCCATCTGAAAAAGGCCACGCCTTTCTTAGCAGCCGCTGCCCCTGAGGTGCAGTATCTCAGAGCAGACATTTCCTCCAAATTCTTTCTCATTTCCTCTGCAAGGACACAATGGGGCCCCTTCGCTATCTCCCTCCAATGGGGTTCCCTCTGTGGCCATCAGAGGGGGCCTTTTTTACTGTCACCAGGGCAGGGGTCTTGGTGTTGACGGAGGGATTTATTCACCGGGGCATGGCTTTTATAATTCAGGGGAAAACACTTCTGTGAACTCTTCCCTTCAAAGTTTATGTTGGGAACGGCCTATCCTGGCCATTCCCTTGTACCATGGGGCGATTGCTGCCTGCTGGCCTTCCGCGCATGCCAGCCCTGACAGGGTGGGTCAGACGGAGGGTCCTGCCTGCCCAAGTGCGAAAGCTGGGCTCACTCAGATCCTTCCTCGGTGGCACAGCAGTCACTTAGTGGCCAGTGTTCCTCTGGGATCTTCGGCGGCCAGGTGGTACCCTGCGGGTAACAAGTGAGGAGAGAGGGAAGGGCACCAGGCAAGATGCTCGAAAATGTGGGTGGAAATCCAGCTCTGTCACTAGCTAGCTGTGTGGCTTGGGGAGATCCTCTCCTGTCTGTGAGCCCCAGGGTCCTCATTCCTCCCAGGAGGTTGGACCCCTAGATGCCCTACTGCAGGAAGGGCCCTTCCCACCACCTCGATGCAGAAGGCTCTGGCTGAAGGAAACAGCCAGAGGAACAGGGCTCCACATGTCACTGATCACCCGGTTCTGGGGTCAGCAGGCTTGTCGCTCTGTCGGCTGTGTGGCACAAGTCATGTGGCCCCTGAATGTGTGATGCCACTTGGTTGACGAGGGCAGGGACAGATCTAGAACCCAGTCTGGGGCTTCCTCGCCTCTGCCTGTCTGCCTCTGCAGGCCTCCACTCTCCCTCCCTGCTTGAAGACCCTGCCATCTCCCGTGAAATCCAAATAAGGCCTAGAGTCGCTTTCTTGGTGTTTGCACCATTGTCCGCTTCCTGGCGTTGATAACGGGCACTGGTTGTGTCAAATGTTATTGTTGGGGGAAGCTGGGTGAAGGGTGCACAGGAACTCTCTGTACTATTTTTACAAATTCTTCTGAGTCTAAAATTATTTCAAAATAAAAAAGTTTATGAAAAAAATGCCATCCTTCAAGACCCACCCAAATGTGGCTTCTCCACAGAGTGGCTGTGACTCAGCCATGCGGTCCCGTGTCTGCCTGGCCCCGGAGGGCTGTGTGCACACATTGTTAGAGTCCCAGTCACATCCTACACTGGGCTTCAGCCACGCAGGGATGCACCTGCTCCCCGCCCTAGGCTCGGACACCCGAGGTCAGGAGCCATTCTTTCCCTGCTGCAGGGCACCCCCCCTCCCCTGCTGCCACCTGGGGCTCAGGCCCGGGGCCCGTGCATAGCTGGCGCTCGGTGAGAGCCTGTGGGATTGAGGTCACAATGAGTTCCTAGAGTCGTTCAACTGGGAACCGCTGGCAGCTTTCTCTGGGGGCCGGTGGGAACTCCCAAGTCCCAGCCCCCTGTGATTTTGGGCTCTTTCCCTCCTTGCTTTCCTTCCTTTTCCCCCCCCCCCCTTTTTTTTTTGTTCCCGATCTCCCCTGGACAAGCCTTTCCCCTTTCTTTCATCTACAGGAACTCGTCAATCTGCTCCTGACCGGGAAAGCAGTGTCCAATGTTTTCAACGATGTGGTGGAGCTGGATTCTGGGAACGGCAACATCACGCTGCTCAAAGGCATTGCTGCGCGCAGTGACATTGGGTTCTTATCTCTCTTTGAGCACTACAATGTGTGCCAGGTACTGGGGGCTCAGGGCTCCCGAGACAGAGGGGTCCGGCGCCCGGGCACGAGAGAGAGGGAAGGCGGGGAAAGGGAAGTTCAACTCCAGTTCCCAGAGCCGGTCAGAATTTGGCCCAGTCTCAATCATAGAGGGTTTGGGAGGAAGTATGGTTTCACTGCTCTCGAGTACTGTCATGGAATTCACACCCAAAGCCAGCCAAGGGACTCCAGTGTGACTGTGGGTCCGAGCAGATGCAGTTGGTGTGTGTGTGTGTGTGTGTGTGTGTGTGTGTGTGTGTGTTGGGATGGGGTCTTCTTCGGGGATGGGGGACCTGAGGTCTTAGGCCATAGTCCTAGCTTCCTAGGTCTACCACATCAAAGCACCACAAACTGGGTGCTTAAAACAACACAAATTTGTTCTGGAGCAGAAGTTCTCCTAGCAGAAGTCCAAAATCAAGAGGTCAGCAGGGCTATGTCCCCGCTGACACCCATTGGGAGAATCCAGCCTCATCTCTTCTAGCTGTTGGTGTTTTCTGGCAATCTGTGGCATTCTTTGGCTTGTGGATTCATCACTGTAGTCTCTTCCTCTGTTGTCAGTGGCCATCTTCCCCCCGTGTGCCTTTTCCTTTTCTTAGAAGGACGTCGGTTGTGTTGGGCTAAGGGCCCACTCTACTCCGCTAACCTCATCTTAACTAGTTACATCCACAACAACCGTAATTCCAAGTTGGTCACATTCTGGGGGCTAGGATCTCCACGGATCTTTTAGGGGGGGCACAGTTCAACCCTAACAGGCCACTCAGTCTGTTTGCTAGTGTACTGCCCCCTTTCCTTCCTCTCTCCCTGCAGCCAGGGTCTTGGAAGGGGCCGGGCCCCTGGCGAAGCTGGGCAGGGTAAGGTGGCTGTGTGTCTCTGTAGTGTGGGCAGTTGGTGCCGGGCCCCATGTTCCTGTCCTAGCCTGCTGTTAGGCCTTTTCTGAGCCTCGGTTTTCGTGTTGTCAGAGAAGACATTGTTCTCTGGCTGGTGTCATGGTGCCCTTTAAGCTTGATCACAAGTTCAGGCTGCTTGCCGCCCCATTGCTAATGGGCCATGTGGTGTGGCTGCACCCCCAGGTCCTGCCCCCACAGACAGGAAGCCGACCTCTTGGCTCCACAGACTTGGGGAGGAAAGAACGATAGTGCTCCCTCTCTGATTTGCCGGTGTCAGGAGGGAGCCCAGGAATGTGGCCACGTGGGCCAGGAGAAGCATCAGGGCCCCTGAGCGTCCAGCCCTGGGTGGGCTCTGAAAGCATTCAGCACGAAATTCCATGGGCTGAGAGAGGGAACCTTGGCCAGGCTCATGGAATCCCCAGGCTTACCATGAGCCCTGGTTTCATTCTTGCGTTGAGGGTGTTGGTCAGAAAGTAAACTATTTTCCTTTGGTCTATGGAGGGTAATTGATGGGAACATCAGTTGGGGGTCATTCTTCCCTTGGAATAAAATGCCGATTGAAGAAATTTAGGCCCTACAAGGATCCAAATTCTTGAATCCACACAGACCCCCTCTGCTGAAATATGCTTGGCTGAAAACTGAGGCTTGTATCTCTCTGCAGCAAGAGGATGTTTGCTCCTCTGCCTTGGGGCAGCAAGCTTCTAAGGAAGGACCCTCAGGCCTTCTCTCCTCCGCAGAGTTCACTGAGGACTGGGCGTCTGAAGGAGAAGGCAGAGGTCTGGCAGTATAGACAAAGCCTGTCCTCTCGCTTACCACCACCTGCCATCCCCTCTATCCCTGAATTCCTCTGGTCCTACATGGTTGGCCGTGTTGGGTGTGGAAGGAATCCAGGGAGATTTAACATCGGTGCTCAGAGCTGGTCCCCCTCCACTGGGCAGCACCAGTATGACCATGGGGAAGATCTGGCATTTAGGACAGCTTGGGGCATGGCGTCCATGGTGGGGCTCTTCTTAGGCTTAGCGTTTCTCTCACAGATGGCAGAAGTGGGCCTGCCTGTCATTCAGCCTGTCCGGGGCTTCTCACGGCAGCCTCTGGCTGGAAGCCTGGTTCTAGGGCCCTCACTGAATATGTGGGGGCTGAGGGTAAGGGAGGTCCTGCCTATCGGTGAGCTTATTAGATGAGCTGCACTCTGGATGTGCCTGGGGGCGGAGCAGAGGAAGCTCTGGACCAAGAAATGCACCCCCTGCTGAACTAGCCAGCCTTCTGCCCCAGCCTGGCTGTGTGTTCTGGACCTCCATTGGCTCCCCATGACTCCCCTGGACTGGTCTTGCCCATCGGACTTGCACCTCACTCTTACCACCCCAGAGCCCACTGATGAGGGCTGCAGTGGGAAGGCCAACCCCTCTTGTCTCCCGGTGATTGTGGTGGGGGGTACCGGCAGTCCAGGGAACGACAGCATGGGATCAGGAGTTTAACTTCAGCACTTCTCCCATGCCCCGCAGGACCCGTTCCTTGCTGCCTTCATGAAGGGACCTGAGCAAAGACTGAGCTTGGCAGGAAGGGCTCTGCCAGCTGCTTCCTCCTCCCGTTTTCCCCAGCTCTGCAAATAGCACCATCCACCGACTTTCGCAAACCCAGGCGTGTGCCCAGCCCATCAGGAGGTCATGTGGCTCCTAGCCTAAGTTGTTTCTCTGGTCTGTCCATTGCTACCATGGTCCAAGCCACCAGCATTGCTGGTCTGGACACCTGTCCCCACCCCCCTCCAGTCCTTCACTGAAGACACTGTGATCTTTAAAAGAGTAGACTGAATCTCATCATGCCTTTGCTTCACACATCTCAGTGGTTTTTCCATCCTCTGAGACCGTTAGGGACTGAGTTAGGTCCCTTCACAGATTCATACGTTGAATTCCTGACACCCAGTACCTCAGAACATGACTGTATTTGGAAACCGGGCCTTTAGACCCTGTGAAGACAGAGAGGAGACAGCCATCTGCAAGCCAAGGAGAGAGGAGGCCTTGGGAGAAACCAGTCCTGCCCATACCTTGATCTTGTACGTCCAGCCTCCAGGACTGTGAGGAAACAAATTTCTGTTGTTTGAGCCACCTGGCCTGTGGAACTTTGTTCTGGTGGCCCCAGCTAACTAATGCAGAGACCGAAAGCCCCAACTTAGCACGGCCTACAAGGCCCGATGAGCCTGTCCCTGCCATTTCCTCCCTTCACGTTTTGACTTAAATGTCACTTCCTAGGGGAAGCCTCTCCTAACCTAATCAGTCCGTCTAAATAGGGGCCTGCTCTCATGGTCCCCTGCCACCTGGTCCCCCTCCATCACAGAATCTTAATGCTTTCCTTCATAGGCCTCCTCTTGGTTCCAGGTGTCACATTTCATTGCTTTTGAGATGCAAACTTTGCGTGCATTTGAACATTGCTGAAATTTTGAGGCACTGTTGCAGTTGCTGCTGTGTCGGACTTCAACTGCCAGCTTGCTTCTTCGTGAAGCAAACATTTATAGTGATTCTGATGGCATCTTAGATTCGGGGCAGGGCAGTGCAAATGCGTCTATATGACTGTTTGATGACTATCTGTCTTCCCTATTAATCCAGTGAGCCCCCCCCCCCCCGCCCCGGACAAGACTAGTCTTGTTTCCTTCTTTGCTGTAACGCCATCATCGAGCATAGTGTCTGGGACTGGCACATAAGGCGTGTTGAATGACCGTTACCCTTACAGATGACGGACGGCGATTCTGCCAGCGGTCAGATGTTGGTTCTTTTAAATGAAGGCTTCTGAACTGGCCGTCCACCGCTGGGTGTGGGGGCATTCACTCACCTCGCCCCTGCAAAAGATTTAAGAACCCCCCCTTTAAAAGTGATTCCTAATGGTGCTGTCTGGTCCCCTCCCTGGAGAAAGCCTCAGACTGTACTGAAGGAAATGTGCCCCCCCCCTCCCTCCTTGCCCCGGGCCTTCGGTCAGCTACCTCTGAACCCAAAGGAAGTGAATTTCATCTTTGGAAAATGTCACCCACTTGGAAGGGGCTCCCGAATGAGAAAGCTCATTTATAAAGTCTCTGGGCAGCTTTTTTTTGCCCGTAATCTTTTGACCGTTGAATAAATGGCAAGCTGCCCTTTTGTCCCCTCTGCTGGAAAATTCGGGGTGGCTGATTATGTAGATGCCTGCCCCCTGGCAGGTTGCATGGCTCTTTTTCCTGCAGTGAAAGAGCCCTGGGTCCCCGAGAAGGCTCCCTGTTCGAGGTGAGGCCCTCACCAGAAAAGCCCCTTCTGAGCCTGGAGTGGGAGCCAAATTTGCAGTGGGGTTTAGGCACGTCTAGCCCGTGCTCTAAGCCATCTAATTCCCCCACATCCACCAAGGAGAGAGCTCTGTAGTTATGTTTTAATGTCACAAGGGGCTGGGGTGAGGGCCCTACTGGCCAGGCGGGGGCGGGGTGGGACACTTGGAAAATGGGAGAGCGACACATTGTGAAGATCGCCATCCTACCCTCTGGTGGAGGCACCTGTTCATGGGCAAGTGTTTCACTAGGGACCTGAGCACAGCCCCCCTGCAAGACACCCCAGCCCAGAGTCAGCTTCCAGGAGGGCTCCAAGGGGCCCCAGGAAGACCGCTCGGCCACTCTTCTGTGACAGGCCAGAGAAAGTATGCCCTTCTCCCCACTGGAAAAATAATTCCCATTCTTTCCTTAATCCGCAGGCTGTGGCTGTAAATACCTGAGCACGCAAACATCTCCTTGAGGCTGGTGGGGATTAGGCCAGAGTCAGCTTGGCCCATGGCATGCACAGAGCTGAATAAAGCAGGGCCCGGGGTAGGGAGAGGTGCTGCCCCAGGGAGTCACAGGTGATGGGGAGAGAGCACAGACAGGACCAGCCAGCCTGAGGGGCAGAGCCAGCCAGGCCACTGGGCGACTGTGCAGTGGGCCCCCGCCGCTCCAAGAGCAGCAGCACTGAAGGTCCTGGGGCACGTTCTTTGCCAGCTGCCTTCCCTGAACACCCCTCGGCAGGGTGCTTTGCAAGGGAGTCTCTCATCAGAAAGTCCCAGCTCTTTATCCTCCTCTTCTCCCTGTGCTCTTTCCCGAATGCCCTGCTAGTCCCTGGATATCTCTGGACAGGCCCTCCTGGCACCCCCCACAGACTGCTCACCCAGAGGCCCCCCTCTCCCTTCTCCCTGTGGCTCCAAGCCCACCTGTCTTCAAGGTAAAGTCCTACCTAGTTGGAGTTCCACTTCATGCATGAGGACCCTCACTCGTCAAACATTTGCTCATGTCGACTTCTGACCCCTGCCCTTGGTGCTGAGGGCATAGTCTGGTGTGCAGAGAGGCAGGCCGGTGCGTCCTGGGGAGGCAGTGATGCGCTGCAGGAGAGAAGGCAGGTACCTGGTACCTACTACCTGCTACCTAGTAACCCCCACTGGGGAGCTAGAGGGAGTTAGTTGTGCTCCCTGGTTGGGTAGTTTGGGTGATGCAGGACCTGGAAGGGGAGGAGAGGTGTCCCGCACTCTAGATGGGGGACAGTGGGTGCACAGGCCCAGGGACTGGCCGCACTGGCGTGTTCGAGGACTGGTGAGAGTCTGGTGCGGCTGCGGGGTGTGGGTGTGGAAGAACAGGTGAGAAGGTCATGGTCTGGGGAGGAGCAGCTGGCTGCAGGCGGGATGGGCAGCCCCGTGAGCCAGCTAGGTGTGGGAAAGGAAGCAGCGGGGGTGCCCGGGTTTCAGGCCGAGGTACCTCGCAGCGTGACCGTGGGTGAGGGAAAGCCCCTGAGAGTGGTGGGGACGGCTCCGGGAGACAAGCTGTGTCTGTGAGCTGCGCAAGGGGCTCCCAGCCTGGCTCAGAGGCCGCGATCCCCAACAGAGCTCTCTGAACTCAGCCCAGGCCTGGGTCAGACGGAAGATGCTCCGGCCCTTTCCCTGGAGCTAGCACGCGCATCTCTGACCACTCCCTGTCCCTCTGGCAGGTGGGCTGCTTCCTGAAGACGCCGAGGTTCCCCGTCTGGGTGGTGTGCAGTGAGAGCCACTTCAGCGTGCTCTTCGGCCTGCAGCCAGAGCTCCTGCGAGACTGGAGGGCCGAGCGGCTCTTCGACCTGTACTACTACGACGGCCTGGCCAACCAGCAGGAGCAGATCCGGCTGAGCATCGGTACGCTGCCCCCACTGGCCTGCGTCCTCGGCCCTCGCACGTCCTCAGGGCAGTCAGAGAGCAACGCAGACCCGCAGACCCGTGTCTGCACTGGGGGATCAGAGAGCGGGTGTAGGCGCATCCTCCTGCAGGACGAGCCGGAGCGGGGCCCCGAGAAACTGGTGGCATTAGAGGGGTACGGTGAATGTGAGACCACAGAGTAGGGAGCCCCGGATACCATGCCGACAAGTTTGGGTTTTCTTCTGCAGGCAGTGAGGAGCCATAGAAGGTTTTGGAGCAGGAGAGTGATGGGATCAGATGTGTTTTTAGAACGAATTATGCTGGTAGCTGATGGAGAGCAGGGGGGAGGGGTGGAGACGGGGGGTGGGAGGCTGTGAGGAGAGTGCTGTGGTCCAGGAGAGAACCAATGAGCAGGAATAAGGATGGGTCCAGTCACGGGGAGAAGCGGGGCAGGTGCCAGAAGAGTCTGTTCCCAGGAGCTGGGTTTTTGGTGATGACCTTAAAGCAAGCTCAGGTCCAGGGCTGATGAGTGTGTGTGTGTCTCTCTCTCGGCCCCCAGACACCACCCAGACCATCCCTGAGGACAAAGACAACGACCTCGTCCCGCCCCTTGAGCTCTGCATCAGAACCAGGTGAGTCGGGTCTCGCTCTGGCTCTGGAAGCTCACCGAGTGGCTGGGAGGTGTGGTGGGGGGTAGTCATACCTGCAGGAAGGAGGATGGGTTTCTGGATTGCCCCAACTAAGAGTCTGTGGTGCAGGACCTCCGCAGACTGGAAAGACGCAGTGCTCGGGGCTGGTTTGTATGTAGCATTTTGTGGTCTCTGTGGCCCAAGTGGAGAAGTGCATGGTCTGGGAGGGGACTGTGTCTTCAGACAGCTTCTGAGGCTGCCCCTGTGGCAGGGGCGGTGGCATGAGTAGCTGCTACTTGAGGTCCGTCCTTGCTCACGGCAGTCCCCAGCACGTGTGGTGAGGGCTGTTAGGCCCAGTCAGGAGGAAGGACAGGTCGCGGTACAGGTTGGGGAGGGGTGGGGTAGGAGGTGTTTGAGCAGGACAGGAAGGTGGGAGTGCCTAGTTCCTCAGCGGCCCCCAGGGTGTAGCTCTGAGATGGCTTCCTGCAGCAGAGACACCCTCTGCGTCCAGGACGAGCAGCCCCAGTCATTCTGTTGGTGCGGGTTTGGCCCTCTGAACCCCAAGCAGAGGTGCCCTGTAGCCTCAGACACAGGGTGGGGGGTTCTTGACTCCCCAATTCCAGCTCAGGCTCAGCGTAAGTTGGGGCTCACTTCACTCACGAGCCCAATGACCAGGCCCCAGGGCTGGGAACAGTCCTCTGGAGGGCTGTGGGGTTGGTGCTCTGGTCCCTTCCCCCCCAGCCTCAGGCAGGCCCTTCACAAAGCCTTTGGGTAATGACTTGGAGGCCTCAGGGTGCAGTGGGGGGAGCAGGAGAGGGAGGGAGGAGGTCTGCCTTCCATTGCCTTCTGGGGGAAGCTCTAGAACTCGCACGTGGTGATGTGGGTTCTAGAGTTCGAATCCTTTCCACTTTCTGGCCATGAGCTGTCGGACTTCACCTATGTGTCCCTCACACTGTCAGCTGTAAGACTGGGAAAATGCTAGAGCCAAGTGCAGGGCTGTTGTGAGAGCACCCGGTATCCTGCCAGGTGCTCTGTGAACAGCTCTCACTGTTACTGTCTTAGTGGCCCTTGCCACCGTGTGACCTCAGGCAGAACCTTGTGTCCCTGACTGTGAAGTGATTAACCTGGGGTGGAGGACATGGATAATGCTGAGGCCCGGGGGCACTGACCACCTGCGATCCAGGGGGTTCGCTTGCAGCCTCTGGGTGCTGCTCACCGCAGGCTAGTGAGCCCTTGACTGGAGCCATGATCACAGCAGAAACACCAGGGAGGGGATGCGGGAGACGTTGGGACATCCTCATTAGGCCCCATCTATTCATCCATCTGTTCATCCGTCCGCCTGCCCGCCCACCAAGCCAGGGACAAAGCATTCTTGTGGGGTCATGTGCTGCTTTTCTTTCGTCGGGAGGATTAAAGGCCCATGCAGGCCGCTTTCCTTTCATGTACAAAGGGCCACTCATTCCAGGTGATGAGAGAAGGGCAGCAGTGGAAAAAGGAGGTGACACTGGCCTTGGCACCCTCTGCAGGACGCGGCAGGAGGCCACAGGGCATCCTTCCTGGAGGCGGGCCTGCCAAGCAGGGCTGGGACCGCACCCTGGGCACAGGCTCCGCCCACCTCCCCAACTCCGAAGGCCTCCATCTGTCTCTGTAGGGAGGATGGGGGACCACCACCTGGGACCTCTCCATGACCCCATCTGGAATAACGCCTCTTTTCCCAAGAATGTTTCCACTGCAGGACTCACCAGTATCTCCAGTGGGCCCAGGGGTTGGACTTTCTGGGCTTGGCCCTAACTGTCCAGTGGTTGACACTGACTCGGGGCTCTGGTCTGTTGGGGAGCTCAGTCCAGGGTCATCTGAGCATGAGCATGGGCCCAGAGTGCCTCTTCCTCTGTTGTCAGCTGTCCCCTTCTGCCAGGGCACCACCTATCCTAGCTGTAGCTGTGTGCCATGAAATGATGGGGGAAACTGGGGTCACTGCCTGCAGCCAGGCGTGAGTCCTTGGCTTGGGGCATATAGTCCAGGCTGAGTCCCTGCCCTGCCCTTTTCTGTCCCTGCTCACTGTCAGAGCGTGAGGGCAAGGCTCTAGCCATGCTTCCTAGTTCTTTGTCACAGATAGAAAATCACATGTGTGCAGCACACAAGGTTAGGGACAACTGGCCTGGGAACTCTGTTGGCCCAGACTCTAGCCAGCCCCCTGATGGATGTGGGGATTGATACTCTGACACACCTGTCTCCATCTGTGGTTCAGCCATTGGGAAGATTTTCTCTAGAGTGTGGGCCTCAGGCTTTAGCAGACATCCCCGGAGGTTGTGGTAAAGCACACATCAGTGGGTCCTACCCCTAGGGGTTCTGGTTCAGTAGAGCTAGGTGGGGCCTGGGAATTGGCATATCTGGGGAGTGTCTGGGAATTTCTGGTGCTGCTGTCCCAGGACCACACTCTGAGAACTTCTGGTGCCTGGTGAGGGCAGTGCCTACCCCTCTGTGGCCCTTTCTGGCTGCCTTGTGAGGCAGATGTCAGGTAAAGTGCCGAGCCTCTAGCATCTGGGCTGCTGTAATACTCCGGGCCATGGGTCCTTCCTTCCCATCCCCCACCCTCCCCCAGGTAGGAGTATCCATCCTCTGCTAGGACTTTCCCGAAACCAGCTGCTGCCTCTTCTATGACCTCTGTCACCTGCCCCACCATGGTGGGTCCACCTGGGCAGTTAATGTGGTGAGATTTTTCCCAGCATTATTCTCAGAAAAGCTGAGTGGGTGAGTGAATAGTGGGAATGCTGGTTCCCCCTTCTCCCCCCAGTACCCATCAGATAACATACCACTGTAATGGGAAACAGCAGGCCCAGCCTCCTGGAATCCTGTTCCAAGGGGTTGGATTACAAAGGCTTTGAGTTTTGTTTTCATCCCAGATTCTCAAACAGCTCAAAGGGAGAAACTTGGGAAAGTGGCCTTCAAGGTCAGTGAAGACCCTGGGGAGAAAGGGCCCTGCCTCTTGGGGGATGAGCCCTGCTGCCCATAGGAGGTCCCCACCCTGACAGGAAGGGGGTACATGTGGCGCCATGGCCTGAACTCAGGCCATGTCTCAGGTCATTACCACAGGATCGACCAGTCCCCTGAGCCCATCACTTCAACTCATGGAATCCCTGGGCTGGACTCCATGGAAGAAACAACCAGATAAGACCCTGGGTCCTTGCTCTCGGAGAGTTCATAATTGTATAGAAGTCAAGTTAATGATCCACTGTGTCATAATCCAGGCAGAGATGTGCTGCCTACCCGTAAACCTAGCCATCTTGCCCCCAAAGGATCTCTGATGCTCATCCGGACCGATCAGGGAGCACGCCACACCCCTGGCCGTCTGGCAGCTTGCTGAGATCCACGGAAAGGCCCTTAGACACTACCTGATATGGCCCTTCTTTTCACAGAGGGGGGTCTCCAGAGTGCAGCCCTGAGCCCCCGGCCATACCTCAAGTCACAAACAGAGCAGGTCCTGAAGCATAGGCCTGCCCGTCCCAGCCCAGGTCACTTAGCGGGCAGTGTGATTTCCCGCCACCTGGCTTTGTTGCCACAGTGACATTACACAAGACAGACTGTTGGTTTTGCCTTTGGGGAAGAGCATCCTAAATCGAACAATCCCAGGTCCCGTGCCGCCTCTGGTCTCAAGTGTGACTCACATCTGGGCCTCAGGGAGTCTCCCATTACCTATGCTTGTGTCAGGAATGTGGGGTCTGTCCCCCACTGCACCCCGCCCCCCAGTTCCTGCTGTTCTCTGACCATCACAGCAAAAACAGACTCATTTATGGTCATTTCCAAACAAGACACACACAGTGACCTCTCGAGCTTCCAGCCTAGCCAGAGTGGGAGAAAATGAAACAGTTGTCAGTGGTCCAGAGGAAAGAGGAAAGAACTCACAACCAGGGCCTGGGGCTGGGCCACAGATGTTTCTGTTTGGAGGCTCAGACAAGAAATTGAAAATATAATTTCAGCTGGGAACAGTGTCTTCCAGGGGCTGGACCTGAGTGCCCAGGTCCCTCAGCTATATCCCCACCCACTGGGGGAGGGGGGGTGCTGTGCCAGTCTTCATGCCTCAGCTGACACCCTCTTCGCCCAGGTACCCTCTTCCCAGTACCTCTCACCCACCAAAGGAGGGTTCCCTGGGTACCACCATGGCCCCAACTGCCCTCTTCCGATTCCCTGCCCTGCAACCCGCACGCACACTTGCCCATTGTGTTCCTTGCCCTGGTTGGGTTCACAGAACACTCAACACCATGATGCCAGGGAAGAGTACAGAACAGGAATCTGGAGACCTCAGTCCCTGGCTCTGCTGCCATCACGGTGTATGACTCCCAGAAGGCTCGGTGCTGCTGCAGACCTCAGTTTCCGCATCTGTTGATGATGTAGAAGGATCCCTTCCCCGAGCTGTTGCGAGGTTGAAAAAAGAGAGGCAGAAGCATTCCCTTCCCTCGGAGACCACAGGGGCGCACGAGCGTATGTGGGGAGGAGGAACAATCAGGAGGAGGCAGAGGGGAAGGGACGAGAGAGGACAAGGGCCGTGGGCTGGGCTTTGTGACTGCCCTGGTCAAAGGCAAGGCAGAGTGCAGTGTGAACAAAGACAGGCTTCCCCACTGGGCCCCTGGGGCTCCAGGAGAAGCAGCTGCTGTGGAGGGGTGTGTTCATGTAGCAAGACCCCCGGGAGCCCGTGTTTTGGCACTAATAGGTCTTGGAGAGGGCAGAGGCGAGTGACACCAGCTCTGTCCTTGAGGGGCTCATGGTCTGGTGCGGGAGGGAGGCCCCATGACAATATGGTGCTGAGAGAGGACCCCCAGGCTGCTTGGGGGTCAGAGCACATTTCTGGAAGGAGGAATCCTGGATCTGATCATGAAGAATGGGGGTGGGGGTGGGGATGAGGGATGGTGGTTCCTGGTGGAGGGCACAGCACAGGCCAAGGCCCGCAGGGGAGAGACAGCCTACAGGGCTCATTCCAGAGAGTTCTGGCTCCCAGTGGCTGGAGCACAGGAAGGGGAGCTTGCGCAACAGATGCTTGTCTGCAAATCTTAGTGAGCAAGAGGAGTTCTGTGGTGTATTTCTACTGGTCAGCCCTGGGGGCTTTAAAACCTGGCCTGTGCCCTTCTCCTTGCTGATATCTACTAGGCATCTTCCCCCCGAGATACACGAGTGTCATCAATGCTGAAAGTCTGGGGAGGCAGGTAACTGCTGCTCTGCTGTGCTTTACGGCCCTGGGGAGGGAGGGCAGGGCCTCATTTGTGGCCCTGCGATGCGCCCTCTCTGTGATGCTGAGCTTCCCCAAGCTCCAGGGACCAGAGCGTCTTCACGGAGCTCAACCCCTAAGCCAGTGGTCCTCAACCAGGTGATGTTGAGCCCCCAGGGAATATGTGGCAATGTTGGGAGACATCTTTTGGGTATCGCGGCTGGGGAGGAGGGTGCCAAACATCCCACAATGCATAAGCCCCCAGAACAAAATTTACCTAGCCCACGGTGTCAGTGGTCTGAGGTCGAGAAAGCGTGCTGGAAACTCTCATGCTCAGCCCCCTGAACTAACCCTGGGTGAGTGAGCTTTCGTTCTGCCTGCTACACTGCGGGTCCATGTCATCCCTGCCCTCCCTCTGCCAGCCCCTAATTGCATCCGCAGAGCTCTGTTTACTGTCCTTGTAATTGACCGTGGACTTTCCTGCCGGGGAACCATTCATCCCCACACAAACACAGCAGCCTTGCGTCTCAGCCCTTGCCATTTTAAAAACATCTCTGCTTTGATTTTCTATCAACTGCAAACTGCTTTTCTCTGCTGCTTCTGATACTCTCCCCACTGTTGGCACCCATTGGCTGGGATGGGGTGGGTTAGTTACCTTGGTAAAAAGCCTCAAAACTAAGCATTAACCCCCACCGCCTAACTGTAAGACTCAGTGGCTGTTGGTATGGAATGGATGTCTCTAGTAGTAGACAAATATGACTCACCCCTACACTGAAGCCACACCCCATGTTGCCAGGATCTGAGATATTTGCAGATTGGGAGCTCGTAGGAGGAACTTCTCTCTGCCTGTCAGAGTGGGGAGGGTGAAGGCTGGGAGGGTTGGAGAGGGATGAGAGAAGGGTTTTGGGGGCCAGGCTGAGGGTAGATCTTATAGCAATACGAGAAGTCTGATGTACTTCTGACTCCCGTCCCCCCTTCCCTGCCCATTCTTGCCACAACTGGGGCAAGAAACCGCTGTGGTCTGGGCAATAGTTTTCCCTTTGCAATCTGGGACTCTGAGGCCTGCCTGGAGCTAGGCTACAGGCAGAATGTTGCTCTCCTCCTTTCTGCTGCTTTCTGCGGATCTGGATTCAGGATATAGCCATAGTGTCTAAGACTTTGATAAGAAACTTACAGAGGCTGAGGCTTACCTATAGGCTTACCTATAAATTTTAGTGACATGCTTCAAAACTGCAAAGATGATGAACAGAGAAATAAAATCGAAAATCTCAAGTTGTATGGTAGACTTGACTAAGGCCCGGGTCCCATCGCTGCGTATTGCTGAAGCACTATTAACCCACTTGGTGCAGTAGGTCAGCCTAGACCCTTGGAACCTGTGATCAGCACAGTGCCTTCCCAGCCTGTCTTACCCTCCAGACCCTGCTCCGTTGTGCAACTGACAGCTGCATCCATCTTCCCTACTGACTGGACCCTGTAGGGGCTACCCTGTGACACCATCAGTCTCCAGCACCAAACAGTGCGGGCAGTGGGCCCTAGACGACCACGGTGTGGTCTGACTTCTTGCAGCCACATTGAGTAGTCTTCAGATACAGTCCCAGGGCCTCTTCTCCGAGCAGTGATAGACGCTTTGACGCTGATGGAGTCCATCAAGTAAGTGACTCCACCCCAGAGCATCTAATAGATCATCTGGGTCTGCCCCAGTGCTGACCCCTAGCAGCTCAGAAAATAGTTGAAAGCACCTGGACACCACAGGATCACTTAACCCCCCCTCAGCCAGGGGAACAACGGTGCTGACCGTTTCGATTCCCATGACACGACTGACGATGAAGGGGACGCAGTGTCAGTGGCTATGTGTCTCGTCACAGGTTATGTTTGGAATATGTCTGGCTAAGGTAGTTCTTTCAGTTAGTCTGGAGAAAAGGCGGAGGAATGTGTGCAAACTTTTTTGCACGTCCAGACCTGCTTCTGAACATCTGTGACCAGAAGGACCCCAGGGGTCAAATGGCTCGGGTATGAAAGTTATCTCCCAGCCTTTCACACAGGAAGGAAAGGGTGGGCTGTCAAAAAGCCATACCACTCCACTTTGGATGGGCTCTCTTGGCGTCACAGGGCATTGTCAATGACTCTGAAGAGCACGCAGAGCTAGTTTTGAAGGACTAGTTTTCTAAAACAGTGTAGCAGTCATGACTTGGCAGGTTTTCTTCTATCCACCTATTTCAGCCTTTTATGCTGAGGATTTTAATGAAAAGATGCAATTCAGCGTTCATATATAGACTGGATAAAAATGTCTCAGGACACCAACTGGTGTGCACAACACAGGTCAGGGCTGTGTCTTGCGTCTAGACTGTGACGAACACCACATTTTCATGTTCCGTCTATCCTCACATTGTGCTGGGTGGAGCTAGGAGAACAATGGAATAGTAATTGTTCCAAAACAGACAATACACAAATATCTCCCACACCAAACCTTTCCGTGGGAGCAAGACACACGGAATTACCACTAAGATTTTTTGTCTTCAAATGACAAGAAATCTTTTTGTCATTTGAGAGGAATGGATGGTCTAAGGTGTGCAAAAAATTCAACAGTGGAAAATACAGTCTTTACAGATACCAGGAAGGTGCCTGTAATCCAGAGGACAGTAATTGGGTAAGAGCAGAGTGAGTATGAGTCCCGTTGCCTCTGGAAGGCTGGCCCTCTCAGCCTAAAAGCCAGAGACATTGATGCGGCGACTGAAGCAAGGCTCGGACGTGAAGAAAGACAAAGCAGAAGCCTGTGGAAGGAAAGAGAAAGAAGTTCAGAGGGAGTCTGGGTTCTTCGTGAAGGTGGAGAAGGTTGGGTTTACAACCAGCCACCACTGAGACCTCGTGGTGCTTCTGAGCATTCAGTTGGCAGGTTCAACAGTCCTCCTCTGGGAGACCCTGTTCACTCGCCTGTCGCGGTTCCCCCCTCAGGGAGACTGGACTTTCCAAGGCAGAAGCACAGTTAAAATGAGGAGAGCTTCCTTTGTTCCCCTCTTCTGTCGGCCATGAAGATGTCGACTTCAGTTGGAAGAAGAACTTCAGGTTTTGAAAAAGTCTGCTCCCTCCCCGAGCCTCACGCTGTGGAAAGCATGTCAAGAGCCCGGTTTTAAGCTCTGCACACAGTGCTGCTGTGGATGCACGTGGCATCTGCTTCCGAGGCCCTGTAATCTCAGGGTGTATGTCTGTGTATTACATACCCAAGGCCAGGTCGTGCAGGAATAGTCCATCCGCTAGAAATGTGGTTCCTTTGAGTTGCTTTAGAAAACTAGCACGCCAGGTATTAAAATCAGGTGTTGGGGGGGCCCCTGGGTGGCTCGGTCAGTTAAGCGTCTGACTCTTGATTTAGGCTCAGGTCATGATTTCAGGGTTGTGAGAGTGAGCCCTGCATTGGGCTCCACGCTGGACATGGAACCTGCTTAGGATGCTCTCTCTCTCCCCCTCTGCCCACCCCTCCCCCAACTCAAAAATATATAAATGAATAAAAAATTTTAAAAAAAAGTGTTGGGTCATTTTGTGGTCGCATCTCCAATAACTTTTATTTTGAATTGTACTAGTATTAAACTGTATCTAGCCCTGGACTATAGTTAATGATACTGCTTCTTAAGACTTCATTAAGTAATTTAAAAAAATGCAAATCTGTGTTTTACTGACCTGATCCCAGCCCTTCATTGGCTTCCTGTGGCTCTTAGAGCAAAGCCCAGAATCCTTCCAGGTCCTGTGCGTGCTGAGTTGCCTGCTTCCCACCCTGGGCTGCACCTCTCTCCCTTCTTTTCTAGGCTCCAGCACCTGGAACACTCCAGGATTCTCCCTATCTAGGTCTTCCCATGTGCTTTCAAGTACCACCATCAGGCACTGCTGGGAGGCGGCTGGATCCACGTGCGTGTGGATCGCTCCCATCAGCTCAGGGCCCTGCAGTGCCAGGCACAGAGGAGGTTCTCGGGAAACACTTGTGGCATGAATGGATGGATGAATGAATGAATGGCCTGCCACTTCTGTCTTCTCTGCGGCTCTCTGGGGTCCTAGGTGTATTTGTGTTGTGCAAGGGCCAGGGGTATATGTTCGTGTGTGAGTGTGGAGAGGAGAGGTAGGGAGGTTGGTACCAGAAATCCTCAAAGCCCCTGAGACAGGAGCTTCAGGTGAGTGAGGGCAAGAGTTTTTGCTCCTGTGTGGGCCTCTGCAGCGCTAATGCTTTATCTGTTGCTCTGCTTGTAGGTGGAAGGGGGCATCGGTGAACTGGAACGGCTCAGACCCCATCCTGTGACCCTTCCTGTGGGTTAAGCCTATGGCTCCACCGCTGATTGCTGGGGGTGACAACTGAGCCCCAGGCCTCAGGACAAGTCTCTCAGAAGAGTGTCACCCCTATCTGGGCCGACAATGCTGCAGAAGCATCCAGAACCTCCCTGCCCCTTCCATGAAGGGCCCCCAGGACTGTGATGAGGGCCCAGAATGCTGCTATATGGCTCCCTTCCACCTGAGCCATGACTGCCAAGGATTGGACCGCCTCTGCGCTTTTTGTTTGCATCCCTCCCTTGCTCCCCGCTGGGCCACCTGTCCCCTTGTCAAGCCTGTGATATGGTCAGCCCAGGTACCCTGGGCTCGTTATTTCTGGTAATTGGCTTTCTATAAAGCAGGAGTCAAACCCATGCCAAGGATGGAGAGACTCATTCGTTCTGTTGTGGCAAAGGAAGCATAAGGTCTGGGTGGTTCATGGCTGGCGCGGGAACAGGGCTGGTGGAGGGGCCCCAGGACCTGTGAGCTAAGACATCACCTACCGAACGAGGGTCTCTGCAGGCATTGATGCCCTCTGGTCTAGTAGTGTCGCTGGCGGGGCTTGCAGTCTAGCCTGTGTTCTCTGGATCAGCCCCAGGTCTGAGGCAGCAGGCTCTGTAAGCCGTGCTGACCAGGAACAACTCAGGCCACCTGGGAGCCTGTCTCAGGGCAGATCTGGATCCCCGTGAGGCCCCGGGAGGATGGTCTTGTGGACCTGGCCAAGTGGATGTGGGGGAAAAACACCTTCTAGGGAGGGACCTCTTGGCCACAGAGGTTAATAAGATGGGGATGAGCAGAGGGACCAAGTGTGGTCCCGCCCCCGGCCCTGGTGGCTGCAGTAAGGCACTTGTGAAGAGAAATGTGGGTGGGCAGAGCCTGGGGAGACCCTCATGTTCCAGAGCAAGGTGGGGATAGATGTGAATGGGAGAAACACAGTCACTTATAAAGGGAAATTTGTATAGTTGCGGCCTCCTTAATTCCATGGGTTTACATCCTACTGGTTTTGAAAGGTAATATGAAGTTAAGGACCCGGCTCTGCAATGGCTCCCAATAGCAGGACTGAGCAAGGGCACCCAGAGGCAGAGCACTGGCTTCCGGGAGCCTCTGTCACGAGCCTGTCCATGGGAGGAGCTGGGAGCAGCATGAGGGCAGAACGCTCAACAGTGCGGCCCAGTGCTGGGCTCGGCTGCACCCCCGAGCACTTGGGCCGGAGCTCAGAGCAGGCCCTGCAGAGGTGGGTGTTTGCATGGAAGGACTGGGGTGTGAGCTCCTCCCGTGTCTGCCCTGGCCCAGGGAGAGGCCCGAGAAAGTCGTAGACACTGGATGGTGGCTGGTCCCTAGCCTCTGTGTGCTCCCCTGCCCCCCGGTGCTCAGGATGCGAGCAGCTCAGGGACCGTGTTCCCTCTGCAACGCTGGCTAAAAGGAGACCCCTTCTCTTTACGTGCCAGACGTTTGGTGGTGACAACTTAAGGGCCTGTTTTGCACTCTTGTGGGCCGGGCATGAGTTGCGGCCTGGGCACGAGTCGTGGCCGGATTGTTGTATTATCTTATTGTGGGTCTTTGGGGAGAAGCAGGGAGGAGCCGGGAGGGAAGTGAGAGGGCAGGGCGTGCTTTGTCCAAGCTGTGCAGAGGCCCCACTGGGGTTTGCTGTGTAAACTCCAGTGGCCATTCGCAGCGGGTGTCCAGCAGAAATGCTTCCTATATGTCCCCGAAATGTTTATGCATTTGTTTTCCTTGGCCAGAGACAGGCCGCTCCAGCTGAGCACCGGTGGAGGAAGTCAGTTGCCCTGCGGCAGGCTTGTTTATCAGCCTGGGAAGGAAAAGTGTGTCTTTTCAATGAAGCTCACTTAACCTCCTGACCAGGGTCCTCTGGCAGGGCTGAAGAAATCAAAATATTCCCAGCGTTGCTTGAAAAACCCAGTTCCAACAAATTATAGAAACGCTTTTGTGGAAGCCAAGATGCAGGCACATGCACAGTTTGACATCCCGTTCCCGGGGTTTCCTGGAATGGAAGATGAGCAAAGCCCCAGCACCACCCTCTCCCAGGTCCGCAAGCGAGAGAGGCCCCACAGTACGGCCTCCAGGTCTGCAAGAATGAAATAGAGGCCCGTGCCTCCCTGCGGGCAGGTGTTCTCCACCCGAGACCCAGAGTTTTCTAGGGAGACCTCTAGGCAGGTCCAGAGACTCCGTCCCAAATTATATTACAGTCTTCGTGTTCATGTACGTATGTGTAATTTTCCAGGGAGAGCGTCTACTTGACCTGAACTAGTAGCCTCCTGAATTCCCCAGAATAAGTGAAGAGTCCTAGAGTTGAGTGGCTTCCCCGGGACCGGCCGGGGCGTGTCCGCCTGTCTGTGCTCGTGCGCGGGCTGAGTTAGTGAACAAGCAAATCTCAGGGAGGTGCGAATTCTTTGTCTCAGGAGGAAAGAGCCAGTCGATCCTGCTGCCCTTCCGGCCGTTAAGAGCCGTCTCAGGGCCACTCAAGCCCATACTCTCCCATTAGTGGCAACTCCCCTGCCCCCCTGCTCCTATGTGGGCCTCTGGTCCCTAGGGACCTCTCCCAAGTCGGATGATTCACGCCCTGGCTGCTGCTTCTGGCGGCTCCTGGTGCCTGCTCCCACCCAGCTTCTGCTGAAGTCAACCGCCTCCTTCCCCTTTTAGGAAGACCCGTGTCTTCCTTCTGCAGGATCCGCATTTGAACATGCAAAGCACCCTCATGTCTTTGCCTCCCCAGTTCTGCAGGTCACACCTTTCCCACCTCAGCCTACCTGTGTGCCCAGCCACCCATCGGGAACAGCAATGTCTGCTGTCCTCAGGTGGGTGGCAGGGACCATCGCACACTGCAGGTGCACGTGGCAAGCTTTTACACAGCTTTCTGGAAGCTTCCCTCACGTGGCTTTAGGAGAGGAGATGCAGACCTCCGGGCCCCATGGCTGGGGGAAGGGATCCCAGCACACTGACGCCTCTCCAAAGAATTCCTCTATAGCTACTGGCCTCTTCCACGGTCAGCCCAGTGCTTTCTTCACCTTCTTCCACGGCCAGAGGACGTGCTGTGCGAATGGTGGCCAAGCCATTTGCACCTCTGTCTCTGTAGGTGCTTTGTGGCGACAGCACAGGTAAGAAGAGCTGCTTCCAGGGGGGTCAGAGCTGGGCCAAGGCTTGCGGGGGCTGGGGCGGGGGCGGGCATTGGGGGAAATCCTATGGCAGATTCATCTGGACCCCATCCCACTGGTTGTTTCTGAGTGGAAGGGAAGTTAGAGGTGGGGGCCCAGCCTGAGCACCAGCAGCAGCAGAGGGACAGCGGTGGGCGCAGCCTCCAGGCAGGGCCGGGGATGGGGAAGGACCAGGCTTCGGCTCCCACAGGCCGTTGGCTCTGCTAAGCCAGTGATGGCAAGAGGAGGACTTGTCTGGCCTCGTGTAGACTCTAGCCTTTCTACTCGATGTGTGGGCCTTAGACCAGGTGCATCAGCAACACCCGAGAACTTTTTAGAAATGCAGAATCTCGCGCTCCACCCCATGCCCCCGATTCAGAATCTGTACTTTAACGAAACCATCAGTGAGTCTGGTTAAAGTTTGAGACAGTTCTGTTCTAGAGCTTGTGATTTGTGGGGGTGACAGTGTGAGTCCCAATAATGAAGTACTGAAGGGATATGTGGGAGCAGTGTCCAAGGAAGCAGCAGCAGCAGGGCCAGAGGCCTGAGTTTAGTCTTGCCTCCACTGCTTTCTGCCTGTGTGACTGTGAGCACCTGACCTGGGCCTCAGTTTCCTGCTCTGTAAAATGACCACCCCATAGGGCTCCACTGAGGCCCAAGTGAGTCAGTGCACAGTGAGGTGTGTAGAGTAGGGCCTGGGACATCACAAGCACTTGCTAAGTGTTTGCTCTTGAGGTTTCCAGTGGGGTGGGGGAGGCTCCTTGATGGTGGTAGCATCTTATCTAGGCCTTGATGGATGGGCACGGCTTTGACAAGTGGAGAACTGGATGGAAGATTGTTCCAGGTGACATGGTGAGATGGTGAGAGCCAAGAGACCATGAAAGTCTGTGAGGTTTGTGGGTCTCATCGGGGGGTGACCTGAGAGCGGGAGTCCCAGAGGATTAGGGGTGGAGGCACAGAGTGGGAGAAGACCTCAGATGGCAGGCCCTGGGCTGGGACGTGTTCCTGGGAGACAAAGTCTGCTCAGAGCCTGACTTTGGATCTCTCCCCCTGGCCAGCGAGTGGGTGTGGAGAGAGGCGAGGGGCACACTGAGGGGCTGCTGCGCTGCTCCCAGGAAAGTTGGGGGGGGGCAGGGGATGGTGGAGGTGACTGATGCTGATGGCCTTTTGCTTTCCAGGGCCCCATGGATGATCCTCACTGGCCGCTGAGCCCTTCCGGGAGCCTAAACTTGCAGGAGGCAGTCAGGCTGCCAAGTCTATTTGCAGGTATTTCTCTCCATCCGCCAGAGTCCTCCCTACTCCCTAATCATGCCCTAATCCTCATGGAGCTGTGGGAGCTGTAATTACCAGGCAAAAATGTCAGGCATTTGCGATAATAGAGATTGCTTAATGCAGGCCGAGAGGCGGGTTGGCGGGTGGGTGGGAGAGTGGGCAGGCAGGCTGCCCGTGGGTCAGGGTGGCCCACGGCCAGGGCCTGCACAGTGCTCAGGGATGTTGCTGCAGCAGACCTGCTCTGCGCAAGAGAGGAATTTGAGCCCCACCCCGGTCAGGGTCTCGGTGATCACAGCAGCCCACCGTTGGCCTTTCCCGCTGTCTCAGGACTGTAGGGCTCCATCCCATTGTCCTGTCTGCCTTCCCTGGAGAATCCTATTCTATGTTCTGTTCCCTGGGAAATCACTGAAGGCCTTTGTTTTATAGTTGGGGAAACTGAGGCCCAGATAGGAATTCTTAGTTAGGACCCCTGCTGGGACATTTCTCATTCATGGAAGGGTCTCTTGGAGACCAGACAACCAGGTGGCCTTTGGACTGAAGAGAATACATCTGATGGGAGGTCTAAGGGGGTGACTCCAACCTGCCTGTCATTCTGCCCCCCACCTTGCTCGCTCCTCCAGCTCCATACTCCACCCACCCCAGACCAGAGCAGCTGCTTCCTGGAGAAGCCCCTCGCTGCCGGAAGCCTTTGCTCTTTGCTGCACCTGGGCGCAGACCCTCAGTCCTCTCTCCAAGCCCCCTCCTCTGGGAAGCCATACAGACCCTCAAAGCCTCTCTCCAAGGCCCCTCCTCTAGGAAGCCCTCTGGGATTATCTAGCTGGAAGTGCAGGCTCTGTCTTCTGAGTGCCCTCGATCAGCTCCTCTCTCCAGATCCCAGTTGGTGGTTGGGACCCAACTACAGGTTTCTCCTATTACACGTGTGCATGTGAGTGTGTGTGCACACCCTCCCCGCTCTACCCCTCCCTGCCACAGCACCCTGTTTCCTTGTCCCTGGGCCTGGGGCCCCTCATCTTCCCTCCCTCCTACACTTCCTTCCTTCCCTTCCCTTGTGTACCTGTCCCATCCTGGGGGATGAAGCCCAAAGTTCATTCCCCATCTTTGAAAAAGCCCCTCCCCCACCCTGCCTCTAGGCATAAAGCCCCAGTCACTGGGTGCTGGGGTGGGGAGGCACTGCCTAAGTCTCTAAACCGTTGATTCCGGGTGCGGTTTTGAGATTAAACCTGGCGCCTTTCCTGTGGCCCTTGATAAGGGCAATTCTGGGTGCTTATCTGGCATTTTCTGTTTTAAGGCCCCTTGACATCTGTGAGGTTCAGCAAAGTCCCACCTACCTGTGGAATGGAGCCCATCTCCATGATAAGCACCCACTTCCTTGTGTCCTGCCTGGGTGTCCACTGTGAGTACTCTCGGGGCACTGGAGACACTGGTTGTTGACACCATCTCTGGGCCCTGCCCCCTCTGCCTCACCCCTCCCTTGCTCCAGCCCTAGGGCTGAACCTGAGGGGGTACTATTAATAATTACGTCAGGACAATTGTATAAACACACAGTGCTGTGTATGGGAACCTTACTCTAAGGAAGGATTGTTCTATTATTGATTGATTTCCTTCCTTGATGTTCTCCAAACTCCTGGGCTGAGATCCTCCTTGGATTTCACTGGGGGCATAGGGCTCGGATGAGGGGAACTTGTATGGGTTGGAGCAGTCAGGGAGGCTTCCTGGGGGGGAGGATTGAAGCTGAACCCTGAAGGAGGGTACGGGAGGAGGAGGGGCAGAGGTACCCCAGGCCAATGGGCAGGGGCAGAGCTGCAAGGAGGAAGGGGCTGGGGCGTCTGGGTGGCAGGAAGTTAAGGCATAGCAGAGCTGAAGGGCTTGTGTTCCAGGCAGAGCTGCTCACGCTGCCTCCTGAGCACTGGGCAGCCATGGGGACGTTCCAGAGCAGGGCAGAGGTGGCCCCACGCTGCTTTAGAAGACTGCTGCAACGGTGTGCAGTGGGGTTCCCAGGGCGGGTGCTAACCTCTGAGCTAGGGCCCCGGGGAGGAGCAGCAGTGGGAGATCGCTTGCATTTCAGTGATTCAGCCTAGGGAGCAAGGTGGGGGGCCCCGGGCTTGGAGTCAAGGGCCCTGTCTCCCCTGCTTCCTGGCAGGCAGACCTCGGCCTTGAGCAGCCAGCGCCCGTGTGCGCTCCCGTTGGCACTGGCTGCCGCAGCTCTCCCGGGAGCAGTCTTTGCAAAACATCCCTACCTCCTGATGAAGGCTTCCTCCGTCTCCTGTCTTGGCAAACCATGAAGGAGGGGGCCTCAATGCGAGGAAGTACCCAGGCCTTTGTTCTGGACCCGGCTACGGCTGGACCCACTGCCTATTGTTTTCGAAGCTATTGGTGACCTTGGGCCAGTTGGACGGGACCAGCTGGCTCCCTTGGGTCTGGCCACCCCCGAGGGCAATGGAAGACAGCCAGGCTGGTGGGATGGCTCCCAGTCCCTCAGTGGCCTTGGGGAGGGCCCCTGCCTGTGGGGTGCCCCGTCTATGTTCTCAGAGCTTGGGACCCCTAAAGCTTGGCCATCTGGGGTGTTCGTGGGCCTTAGGGAAGCTGCTCATCTCCTGGGAACCAGGAGTCTCTCAGGCAGGAAAGCACAAAGAGAGCTCCCAGCCCCGGCTCGGAGACTCATGCTTCTCCCAAGCGTGCTGTTGCCGGGGCCCGGGCTCTCCTGAACCTGTGGTCAGAGGCCCAAGCTGTTGCCTGCTGTCCTCTCCCTGGGATCAGGGGATCCTTGCTGCACCCACCAGGGGGTGTGCACCATAAGACGGGACCGTGCAGCCTGCCAGAGTGGTTATGAACTGGGACCTGGACTTTGATGACCTGGGTTTAGATCTTAGCTCTGACGTCTCGGTTGTGTCACCTAAATCAAGCGACAAAACAAACAGAATTAAAAACAAAAAACAAAACAAAAAAACAAACCTTTCTGGGCCTCAGTTTCCCTCCCTGTAAAATGAGCATAATCATATCCTGTACCGCTTCAGGTTGGCATGGGGAGTAAGTGCACAGTGCTTGGAACAGGGCTTGGCACCCAGTCTGTGCCCAGCAGACGTTGGCTCTTTCACGGGGCGCTGCATGGGAGGGTGCAGGAATTGGGGTGGGTTGAACTCACTGAGAGGCAAGAAGTGTGACCGGGTGGAATGCCATGACACAGTGAGGCCAGCTCTACCCCTGGAGGTCAGTCCCTCTTCCCTGATGCTGCCCCCCCCATGGCAGTCCCTCCTCTCCTTTCCCCAACTCTCGCTGGCCCCATAGCAGTTCCTGGGCTAACTGGATATGCACTTTCCTCTCCGGTCACCCCATATGGCCCTTCCTTTCTGCTCTGGGCTTTGGTCCCACTTTTGTAAAATGAGGGGATTGAATGAAGTGGCTTTACATAGCAGTGACCACTCCTGAGACCAAGACGAGGGCGCCAGCGTCAGGCACTGTGGGCAGCACCTGACAGGCCCCACCCTCAAACCTTCCACTTCCAGATGGGGAAACTGAGTCTCAAAGAGCCAAGGGACTCGCCCAGGGCCTCCAGGCTAACAGATGGCAGGTGTCAAGTTCTTATTTGCTCCCCTGCCTCCTGGGAAGCCCCCACACAGGCAGAGGAGTGAGAGGCTTCCTGGAACCCCTGGTCCCCTATCTTTCCTGATTTCTTTCCCAGTCAACCAGCCCAGGCCTGAGACTTCAGGGCCTTTGGAAATGCCTGTGAGTGCCCTGGTTTCTATACCTGCAAGCTATTATGGGAGCCTAGCCTTCCCTTCCATCCAGACGACTCCCTGTGAGCGGTCCAGAGAGAAGGATGGGTCAGACCCCCTTTCTGGCCCTGCCCAGAGGAAGCCTGGCCAGCCAAGGTGGGAGCAGGCAGCCAGCCTCAGTGTCTCCTGCAAACCCCACTTCCTGTCGTCCCCCAGCCCCTATGGCTTTGGCAACCACAGAAAATGCCAAGCGCTTTTTTCCTTCTTCCCCACTAACACAGACACACCTTGGGTTTATTTGTCTAAAGATTTTCCATTTCCTTTTCTGGAAAGTCATCAGGGCTATGCACGTCCCTTTCATCACAAAGGAGGCTGGGAAGAGGGGGGTGTGTCCTTGGTCACCCTGGGCAGGAGTAAGTGAGGGAAGCCGAGAACCGAGCACCATGTGACCCAGCTGTGCTCTCCCTTGATGCCCTCTTAGGCTGAGATGACTGTTCGTGTTGGCCTTTCATAGGAACATACCTGCTTATGAGTGAGGAACCTCGGGCTAGGGCAGTGACTTCCCAAGGCCATGCGGCACAAGGCTGACCGAGTCTGTCCTCTCCTGTGTCCCATCCAAGGCTGTGCCATAGTCATGTTCAGAGGCCTCATTGTTCAAGCTCCTCCCTCAGCCCCAGCTCCCACCCGCACTGGTCTGGGCGAGCAGTTCCCTGAGGGCAAAGCCCCTGCGCCTCTAGCTGGGTACACCTGGGGCCAGCAGGGCCCAGGCCGCCTCCTCTGCACCCGAGATTCAGGCTCTGAGACATACAGCCTCACAAAGTGCACCATCCCTCTTCCACCAGCCCCTCTCTGAGGGTCTGAGTCAGCCCTGGAGAGAGGGGCAGTGAGGGACCCTCCCCACCCCTGCCATGGCTGGAAGCCCACCCGTCCATCCCTCCTTCTGCCTGGCCTTTCCTCTTCCCAAACCACCTCCCTTCCTTCACATAAACAAATCTGTCTGCCATGTCCCCTCCTCTAGGAAGCCTTTCCTGATTACTGGAAAGAGGTGGGGTTCTTCCGCTGCCCACAGATCTACCTCACCCCTTCCTGAGGCTCAGGCCTAGGCCTCAGTGGCCCTCCCCTGAATACCCAGGGCTGCCTGGAACCCCTCTCTGTTGTCAGGCCCGCTTGAGCCAGCTCGGGTCTGAGCCAGTGCCTGGTGGAAGGATGGTCTCCTATGGGCGTTGACCATGGTGCTGGCCCAGGCTGGGCACCAAGGGACACTGTCTTATCTACACTGTGAGCTCCATCAGTGGGGCACCCCATTAAGGTGCCCAGGCTCAGCCTTTCTCACAGAAAGGCCCAAATGCCCCTAAAGCACAGCCTTCTGCCTGCCGCACAAATCTTTAATAAGGTCTGCTCGATCCCTGCACAGCCAGAATCAGGGGAAAGACTTTCTTGTGACCATAGGTGGCGGCCTCTGTGACCATAGAGTAAGCTTTGGTGAGCACATCTTCCTTTCTTGCCATGGCCTCCAGGAAGCTCAGATGGAAAGTGGTGCTCAATTGTAATCTCTCTCTGGCCTCAGGAGAAGCTTCCTCAATCTCTGTGTTTTTAATTAGACTATGATCAGGAGTTTGTTTTGTTTTGTAAATCTGACCCTTGCTGCTCAAAGTCCTGAGACTGGAGAGCGTTGGTATCACCAGGGAGCTTGTTAGAAATGCAAAAGCTTGGGCCCTCCCCAGACCTACTGAGTCAGAAGCTGCATTTTAATAAGACCTCCAGGGGATTCATATTCACATTATAGTCTGAGATGCACTGATGGAATCCTCAGAAGCTTTCAGGACAGATATAAAAGGTACATGCAGTAAGACCTGTAATGATTCTCCCCTCTCCTACCCTGACTTCTTGACCAAAGAAATGAACCCTTGCAGAGGCCCTGCCCAAGCCTGAGCCTACTCCTTCAAACCAGTTCTGTTCTCTGGTAGGGTCAGGTCCCTGAGGGGTGTGGGACGGAAGCCCTCTTAGGTTGTTGTCTATAGGGATGAGGCAGGTGGTGGGCAGGTGCCCAGGAGAAGGAACCCTCCACGAGCCAGTTGTCTGCTCCCTCATGAACCAAGTTCGTCTTTCTATAGTTGGGCTCTTGGCCACTCCTGGGGTAATGGGATTGTCCTGGTATGATTGTGCCCAGTACCCCCCCCACCCCACTACTAGGATGGAGAGGAGCACAGAGAGCCTGAGTCCTGGGATTGGCCCGCCTGAGAAGTGGTAGCCCTCAGAAAATGGGTCCTTGTGTCCATGCATAAGCAACTCTCTAACCATTCCCATGAGCTGTTCCAGTGGGGAAAGTACACATGTGGAGGGTCATAGCCCTCTGGAAGGGATGATAGCAAGGAGCATCCTGGGTCTGATGATATGCAATATTAGGCAGCCTTCGAGATCCCTTCAGATCCTAAAATTCCATGGTTCAAAGTCCTGCCTCCTCCAGGAAGGCTTCTATGATTTCTTCTACCCTCACTGATCACTCCCCCACCCCCAGCTCATAACCTCGCCTGGGCTCTTCTCTGACTGCCTTATATTTGTGAGTCTGGGCCCCCAACCACTAGGAAACCCATGGCCTGGGTCTCCTCTGTCCACTTAGGCTGGCAAGGTGGGGATGAGTGGAAGAGGTAGGCAGGGAGCTAACCCGGGGCTCTTTCCCGGCTGGCTCTAAAAACGGCCGCTTCCAAGGGCTTCTGGCTCTTGAACATGGAGTGCTTGTGGGGAGGCCTCTCACGCACTCCTTGGCTGCTGTCAACCTGTATATTTATCCTCTTTTAGGCCTGGGCCTGGCCTGGGCAGAGGCAGGATCATCATAAGGGGACCTAGGCTTCCTGAATTCCAGACACTGTATCCCCAACTCCTCAGGTCCTGGCTCCGACATTGGGGAAGCCACTCTAGCCCATGCCCTCAGTTTACTTTTGTCGTAATGACCTGAAGGCCCTCCTATCCTAATGGTCTAACACCTTGGGTATTCAGAGGTATCCAACCCTTGGTGACAGGAGGGCCCCAGAGGGGGTAGCCCAGAGGCCCTGTGAGTTGACCACTGGACACACCTGAAGAACTATAACACAGAGCAGGAGGTGTGCGTGTGTTGGGGTGAAGGCGGTGGCACTGGGGGCTGGGGAGTCAGAGCCTGGCTGGGCGCAGGGGCCCGGGGCAGGGGGCCATGTCATCATTTTCTCATTAGGCAAGACAGCAATCTGCCTGTGTGAGATGATCTTGCTGGTCCCTTGGGCTCCAGGAA
Organism: Ailuropoda melanoleuca; assembly: GCF_002007445.2. Lineage (NCBI taxonomy): Eukaryota > Metazoa > Chordata > Mammalia > Carnivora > Ursidae > Ailuropoda > Ailuropoda melanoleuca. The sequence goes on from NC_048218.1 coordinate 167,772,210, forward strand.
TGTTGGCTTCACATGAATAGAATCGCCAGAGTGGACCACAGGGGGAGGGGTCTCCAGTGGACGGGGACAAGGGTGGGCACCTCCCACCTTCCTAGACTCACCCCTGCCAGCCCCAGCCCACAGCATCATGACATCGTAGGAAGCCACAGAGTGAAAGAGGGTGGTCCCAGAGGTGAACTTGCCCATCCCTGCTCCTGGGGGGCCTAGCACACCCCTCCTGACGCTGGCTGGTGGGCTGGCAGGCGGCTGGCTCTGCTCACCTTTGAAAACTTCCCTGAGCTGCTCCCCACCTGGCTGTGAGCAGAGAGCTGGGTCAGATCCAGCCCCCGTCCACACCCAGGGTGGGGGGTCCTGGCTGGAAATGAAGAGACGAGGACACACATTGCGTGTTCCCAAGAGAGGAACCTCGGAGCGTGCAGTGACAGAAATGTCCACCACTGCATTCCTCTTGTCCATACCTCCTCCTCTCCACCATTTAAAGTCAGCTCCCTGCTAAGGAGAGGAGAGGGGAGAGGCCCCGGATCATGAGCTGCGCTGGTGGCCACAGCCGGGAGCGCTCAGAGCTGCCCGAGAGACTCCAGAGCTCCTGGTGTTCAGGGTGCAGACAGCAGAGCCCACACAGTACACAGCAGAGGAGGCGCAGGGCTTCACGGCCGCCATGTGTGTCTTTCATCTGTGTATTTGCATGCACGTGTACATATGAGGACACGTGCACACTTGCGTATGTTTGAGTGTGCACACGTGTTTGCATACGTGTACCTACATGTGCGTGTGTGCTATGTGCCGTGCAGGTAACCAATGTATATGGTGTGCATGTGTGCACTGCCGATGCGTGTGTACACATGTGTGCGAGCCCATGCCGTGTGTCTGTGTGTGCGCGCCTGTGAGCAGGAAAGCCCGTGCCCCCTGCGGGGGGAGGAGGAAGGGACAGCTAAGCCTATGTGTGGCCCCCCGGCCAGGTGTGGCTTGGCAAGGGCGGGCAAGGGGATGGAAGACTCATCGTGACGGAGAGGGCTGGTGACACAGCTCAGCCCAGGAATATGCTGTACTTGCTGAGGGGGCTGGGCTGAGCTCAGCCAGAGCGCGCGCCTCTCTGTCCCTGCCCCGTGCTCTGCTGTCGGGCCGTGGTGGCAGTGGTGGTGGTGGGTGGTGAGTGGCTGTGCTGTGGGTCAGGCCACATGATGACTTTCATGGACCCTGGGCTCTTTTGCTTTCATGGGCTTCTTCCTCCATAAAAAACATTAAAAGCTAAATTTTATGACTGCGTTGGTATGAAGATGAACATATTAATCCTGGTGGTGAGCGGTGAGCCTAGCTACTAGCACAGAGGAAAAACTTCCCTGAAGTTCTGGCAGCTGCTGGCATCTAAGTAGTCCTGCTGAGGGGCCCAGGAAGGAGCATGAGGCTGCATCTGGGCTGGCACCTGCTCCAACCTCTGGAACCCAGCTGGGCTTTGCTTGCAGGGAAAAGCGAAAGAAACCAGGGAGGCTTTGGCCCTGGGAAGCACCCAGCTTGCCCCAGTCGCGGGACCCAGAGGAGGCAAGGGCAACCCAGCACGGGCAATAGGACCAAGGGGGCAGCTGGGGCAGGATCCGGCAGCCGTGGTGGTTCTCAGGAAAAGACCCAGTCAAGGAAGACACAGCAGAGAGTGGCGGCAGCCCCGGGACTCCCAGGAGGGCGGTGAGGCCAGGTGGCCAGATGGCATGGGGGCACCCAGGAGAGGGCTGGAGCGGGAGGAGACGGAGCATGGTCCCTGCCTGCAGGACTTGCTGGGAGCACCTGGACACTCCTTCTGGGGACACTGGCTATAGGTGAGGCGTGGGGTGGGACAGGGTCAGGGTAGCATGGGAAATTGCCAAAGTTGAGTAGACCTCAGGGGTAGACACTCTGGGGACAACAGCGTTGCGGGTGCTGACGTGCCTCTACACTGGCTCAAGCCCTTCTGGGAGACAGAAACCTCAGGTCCTGGGGGCTGGGGTGGGTAGAAGGCCGGTTCCCTCGTGGATACTCTCTGGCTGCCCGGGTCTCTGGCTTCTTGCTCAGGGAAGGCACTTTTCTGAGCCCTTGCTGGAGTCCAAGGAGCAGAGAGCCTCTCACCAAGCAGAGAAGGGAGGAGGAAGAGTCTGAGTGTGGCTAGCAGACCAGGCCTAGACAGGAGCTCGGAGACCTGCACTCCAGTCCTGGCTCCCCCCTACCCACAAAAGGACACTGGGCATGTCACCTTGCCTCTCGGAGCCTCAGTTTCCCCATGTGTAAAATGAGGCCATCAGATCCAATGCTATCAGAGCTTCTTTTCCCAATCTTGATGCTTTATGATCTAAGAAGGCGTAGATAGGAGATTTTTTGAGGGCCCAGGCGGGGGGCTAGGGTCTTGGAGAGGGAACGACAGCTGCGGTGGCAGCCAGGACAGGGGAGGGAGGAAGTGTGTGTGTGTCCAGGGCGAGGACATGCTCCAAAGTCACTTCTACACATAATGAGGACTTCCCTTCCAGGGACCCACACTGCAGAGGCTGGCTCCAGGCAGAGCCCTCTGCCCCGCCTGGCCCCCAAGGGTGGGGCTGGCAGCCAGGCAAAAATGCCACCACCAGCATTTTCTGGAAGAGAGGGATGCCGCCCTCCTGGCCCAGTAGGGCCTCTTTGCCCGCAGGGCAGGGCTAGGGAAACCGTGACTTCATTCCCTCTTCTCTCCTCCAGTCCGAGCAGAGTTGGGGGTGGGACAGAGGGCAGCCTTGTGTCCTCAAAGCGCCCTCATTCAGGCCTGGGAGCCCAGCCCATTCTCGAATCCCTGCTCCCATCTTTGGATGTGGCGTGTCAAATGCTCATCGACCCTAGCAGGGCTGAGGGCATCTGTCCCCATCTTGTCCCTCTGGCTCCTCCTCTGCAGCAAGTGGGGCTCTTGCTGGAGAATTGGTAAAACATCAAAATAGAAAATTCCATTTTCCAGAAATAAGCTTGACATTGGCCCCCACCACCCTGGCCCCAGCACATACAATGAGCCACAATACTCCTCAGCAAGGCAGGGGTGAGGGAAGGCGACAAGAGGAGAAGTAGCTTAGAAAGTTCCTAAATTGTTCTGCCTCTGGACAATCACTGGTGGCCCACCAAATCCGGTTTTGATTTAAGGTGGATCGTGTGACGCCTAAATGGCCAGGAGTCCTCTGTCAGGGAGGAATTCACAGGCTTTGGAAGGTGGGTGCTGGTCTCTCAGGGAATCGGACACCTCCTGGATCCTCCCCCTGGACCCCCATGCTCAGCCCCGAGCTCAGCTCTTCTGGGGGCAGGGTGGACAGGGAGGGAGAAGACCCAAGCCCTGTTCTCTAGCCTGGCCTCACCCGCACAAGGCCATCAGGGGATGGGCGGGGGTGAGAACTGGGTCTGGAGGCGAGGGTGCGTGGCCTTGACCTCCACGGTCACCATGGAGGAGGGGGTCAGGAGAGGTGGTGCAACTGGGAAGGGGAAGGAAGGAAGGTGGTTGGCAGGAGGAAGAGAGCACACGTAAGTATCCGGGAGCAGTGAGCCTGGGGGCACAGGAACCAGGGCCCTGGTCTGGAGTTGGGAAAGGGTGGTGGTGAGTGGGGAGCCTTAAGGACTGGGCTGAGGAGTGTGGGGGACATTCTGTCTTCTTTTTGGTCTCTGTGGTCTGGACCTTCGTCCTTTCTCTGTTCCCCCAGGCTCAGGGGTGGGGGGTTGGCTGTGCCTCACGGGAAGGATAACGCCACACTATGCCAAGTCCCCGCTTTGGCCCATGCCTCCCTGGCCCATGTCTCCCAGGCTGTGGTGGCGGGGGGACAGGCCTCATTTGTGCAGCCAAGAGCCGGACTGGCAGGTCCTAGATCAAGGTCAGGGGAGGGATGCACCGAGTGCCCTGGTGAGGGCAGAGCTGGGAGGTGGCAGAGGGATTCTCTGGGAGAAGGCATTCTGTTATTTTTCACCCCCTCCCTGGGGCTTTGTCCTGTCTTCCAGACCCCGTTAGTGCACTCTGCCTCTGTTCAGGGCAGCCTGAGGGATTCTGGGAGATTCACCCGCATGCTGGTGAGCTGATGGTGACTGCATGGTCACTGCCAGTCTGCTATCAGAGGTCCTTTCTGCCTCAAACTGCATCTTCCTGGTGGGCCTCCCGGAGGGAATGAAGTCATTTTTTCCCACAACCAGGCCTGTGGGTGGGAAATCCCTGCCCTGCCCAATAGGGAGGGTCCGCTCTGCCCCTCAGCCCCTCTGTCCTATGCTCCACAGAAGCTTCTGGCTAAGAGAGTGACAACCTTGGCCACACCTGTGGGTTTCTTCTCCCCACACAGCCTGAGGTCCCGATCCTTAGCAAGCATCTGAGGACCTGTGCGCCCAACTCTGGACAAAGCCTGAGGTTCTCCCATGGCAGCTGGGTGGGGCTAGAGCCCAGACTATCCTGGGAACAGCCAGCTCTGACTGGAAAATGGGCCTCGCTGGGCATGTCAGGAATAAGGCACATCTGGAAAACTGTTTTCTGAGACTGTTGCTCCAGGAGGGCCAGACAGTGCCCGGGCCTGAGCGGCTTCAGGCCCCGCCCAGGGCTCAGGAGTTGGGGCGGGGGGCAGTTCCCCCTTATTTAGCCTGGCTCAGGCCTGTGGGATCTGGAGGCTGGGCCCATGCCACTGCCCGTGGGAGGGACACGTTGCTCACCGAGTCAGGCCACACTGGAGGAGCTGGGGTGGAGGCGGCACCCTGCCCCAGAGCCCAGGCTCCCGGGGCTGGTGGGGTTGCACGGGTGGCTCTGGCCTTCCCCGGCTTCTCTGTGTGTCCACTCAGCTCAATGCTTCCTTCCCCATCCGCCCCTCACCACACCCCAATAATGCAGAAAAGTTGGGGATGGTCCTCTCATTTCTACCCCACGTCCCCTGCCCATCCTGGGGCCTGGGTCTCTCAGTCCTGTACGTGTTACTGGGCCATGAGAACTCGAGTTTCCATCTGGGAACTAGGACCATCAGGGGCTTTCCCTGACAGGCGGGCAGAGAACCAGACTGGGGTTCAGGGAATGAGGGGGTCCTGAGTTCTAATCCTAGCTCTGCCATTCTTTGGCAAATCACTTACCATCTGAGCATCGCAGGGTTGTGAAAATGAGCCCTCAGCCAGAGACTGTTTCCTTTCTCCCTCCCTCCCTTCTTCCCTTCCTCTCTCCTTCCTTCCCTCTCTTCGCTGCTTGGCCAGGATTTGTGGCAGACCAGGGAGAAGGTCATGGGGTTTGAGGCCTTCTTGGATCTGTAGCTCCCGTGGCAGTCCTTCTCCCTTTCACATTGACATTGTCAGGTCATGGCTACACAGGCCCCTTTGCATTGTGGCAGATGGTGGGTGAGGGAGGAGGTCATTATCCTAGAGAGGTCTACATTTGGACGGTGCCTCCTGGTGATGGCAGTGCCTTTGCCCAAAGGAACAGAACTATAATGGTGGGTGGCATTTAAGGCAGAGGCCATGCTGGCATGGGGCAGGGGTGGGAGACACAGTGGGTGTCCGGGGTATTGTCCTGACGACCCTCACATCATCCTGAGATTGGGGGGGACTTAATTTGCCTTGACCAAAGTGCTTTGCCTCCTCAGGGTCCCCCAGATCCTGCCCTGCTCCAGAAGGACGTGGGCCTCTGGCAAGTACGTACTCACCCACGTGCCCTGCACGGTTACAACTGCACCACCCCGAGTGCGCACACGGAGCCTGCGGGAGGACGAGGAGCTGGGCTGTCTGGTTTGTAGCTGTCTCCCCAATGATCAGAACAGGGTGGCACATGACATGTGCTAAGTAAATATTTGGTGGGTAAGTTAGTACGGCCCACGTGACTCTCACCCACACAGCGCATCGTGCGTCCTCATGTACATGGGTCCTGACCCGGCGCGTGGATCCTGTCACAGAAGGCTTCTGTTGTCTCTGAGATGCTGGACCCCCATGCTGGCCAGAGTCCCGTCGTCCTTGTGGGTCTGCTGCCAGCCTCAGGCCTCCAGGCTGAGTCCTGGTACCTGTCAGCACCCCTCATCCCTGCACCAAGAGGGCCCTGTCAGGGCCAGGAAGCTCAGGGGACAGGAGGACTCTGTGAATGTCCAGGGCCAGAGCATGAGGAGCCCACTGGGGCATGCAGAGCCAGACAGGTGCTGCCTGGAGGAAAAGACAAGGAGGGTTCTGGGAAGGGGCCCAGTTGCGCTGGGTCCCTATCTTGGATGGTTACTAAGGCACAAATGACCTCCGGTCGCTGGGGCTGTCTGAGCACGCAGGGCTTACCGGCCACAGTGCGAGCCCCTGCCCTGTGTGCACACCATCCTGTGCTTACAGGCCCTTTGGTGTACTTAGGTGGCCATGGCTCCCCCTCCTCCACCCCCGGTGGGCCTCCCTGGGCTCTTCGTCACCGCTCTGGGGTGGCTGTGACGCGTGCTGCAGCGGGGCCAAATGTCGGCCCATAGGGACTGGTGTCATCATCTGCAGATGGCCTCCGCACAAGAGGCGTAAGACCCGCACGCTCATCCTTGCCCTGCCCTTGGCACATGCAGAATTTCGAGCTGTCCCTCCCTTTGCTGAGCCTCAGTTTGCCACCTGTAAAATGGGGAGAAGCCAATACTGACGGGTAGGACTGAGGAGGGGCGGGCCGGAGGTGGGAGGAGAGGGCCAGAGAGGGCCCTTCCCTCCCGGGCTTGGCCTCGCCCACCTCCCCGGGGGCCTCACCCGGCTGCTCTTTCCGTCACCACACACCTGGACCAGACCGCAGCAGGCTGGGGGACTGGCAGGAGCTCCCTGCCTGTGGGAGTCCAGCTGCTTGCACAGCTAATGCACAGGGAAGGACTCCTGTGGGGCCTCTGGCTTGAGAATGTGCAGGGCACAGGCTGGACCCCAGGGGTCTAAGGAATGGCCTCTTCCCTCCCCTTTCCCCCCATCTTTCCCCTTTTGCTTCTTGCCTCTGGTTCCAGTCACATCTCCTCTCTTTCCAGTTTGTCTCTTCACCCTCTGTGCTCTCTGGCTGTCTCTGCCTCTCAGGCTGGCCTGAGATCTCTCTCTTTCACTTCCATTGTGGTGGGGATTCTACTTGCCTTTTACTCTGTCTTTCATTCCGTCTGTCTGTCTTCTCTCCTCTTCCCTTCTCAGGCTGTCTCTGCCTCTCTGTCTTGGGTCTTCTGTCCTTCTCTCCTCTTTCCTTCCCATCCCCAGGCTAGCTTGCCATTTCTTCCCTCTCCCCTGTGGTTTGCCAGAATGCAGCTTTTGAGAGGAAAATCCTGAACTGCCCCCACTTTCTCCATCTGCCCTGAAATTAGTTCAAATTGCTCCAGAAGCATGAGGGCTCCCAGAGTGGGTACTTCCCACGTCCTTGCCTATCTTAGGCCTGCCCTTGACCATAGAGTGTAGGGTGGGCTACACACGAGCTCTCTGTGCCTCCTAATGCCTCTGTGCCCCCATCAACTGGGCCAGTGGTGCTGGGGCTCTGGGACATCCATGAAGTGACATCCAGTGGCCAGGCCTGGGCCGGGGGTGCAGGAGGCCCAGAATATCCTGGGGACCCCCGGACCTGTGGTCTCTAGACTAACGCCACTGTGCGATGGGATGGGGATGCCAGGCAAGCAGGACATCATGCCCTGCCTCCAGGGAAGGCAACGTCCACCTGCTGAGCCCAGCCCGCCCACCCCGCCCCATCCAGAGCTCCTGGCTCTGCCCATGGGCACCCCCTGAGCTTTGCACATAGGGCAGGGACACCTGGATTTCTCTGGCCCCTGAGTGGGGCCAACTTGGAGGAATTTCCCAAAGCCTATTAGAGCTGTGGCTGCCTCCTGCCTGCCTCCTCGAGCTGGGCAGGGCTGAGGGCGGAGGGAGAGAGGGAGGGAGGGGGGAGAGGAGGGAGGAAGAAAAGTTGGCAGGCCGACAGCAGAGCTGTGTCTGCATCCATCGCTGAGAGGAGGCCCGTGTAGTGTGGGTCGGGCCAGGAGCAAGGAGAGGCCTTCCTCCCTTTGTGCTCCCCCCTCCTCTCCCCCCCTCCTCCTGGGCCCTATAAATAGGCCCAGCCCGGGCTGTGGCTCAGCTCTCAGAGGGAGTTGAGCACCAGGCAGCGGTCTCAAGCCAAGCCCCCTGCCAGCATGGCCAGCGAGTTCAAGAAGAAGCTCTTCTGGAGGGCGGTGGTGGCCGAGTTCCTGGCCATGACCCTCTTCGTCTTCATCAGCATCGGTTCGGCCCTGGGCTTCAATTACCCGGTGAAGAACAACCAGACAGCAGGTGCGGCCCAGGATAACGTGAAGGTGTCCCTGGCCTTCGGGCTGAGCATCGCCACGCTGGCCCAGAGCGTGGGCCACATCAGCGGCGCGCACCTCAATCCGGCGGTCACGCTGGGGCTGCTTCTCAGCTGCCAGATCAGCATCCTCAGGGCTGTCATGTACATCATCGCCCAGTGCGTGGGGGCCATCGTGGCCACCGCCATCCTCTCGGGCATCACCTCCTCCCTGCCGGACAACTCACTTGGCCGAAACGAGGTAAGGGGGTGGGCCCTGGGGCCGGGGCTCTGAAGCGGAGCCGAGATGGCAGAGGTCTCCTGCACCCATTGTGCAGATGGGGACACTGAGGAGCAGAGAGGACGAGAGGTGGCTGGAGGTCACGCGGACTGGGGCTGGAAACTCAGCTACACCTATGGCCCGGAGCCCGTTTTCTGCCAGGCACTGTGGGAAGCTGAGACCCAGAGAAAAAGAGGCTTGCCAGTGTCCCTGCGGGCGTGCATTGCAGGGACTCAACTCTGGAGGCAGCTAACGCTGGGTCCAGCAGTTCCTCACCCGTCGGCTGTAGTTTCTTGGCCCCCCTCAGCCTGGCCGGGGCAGCCAGCTCCCTCTTCCTACAGCCGTTGTCCCCAGGCGCCCTGAGCCAGGTGCCCGGCGTGTNGGGGGGGGGGGGGTCTTTGGGGGTTCCCCCCCCCCGGGGGGGGGGGGGGGGGGGGGGGGGGGGGGGGGGGGGGGGGCGGGTGAAAACACTCTCTGGGCTGTTGGCAGGTGGTTTTCCTGGATTACAGTGTGGGGTGGCGGCCAGGGTGGGGACATCTTGCCTCCTGCCTGCGCTCTACTCTCTGTCACCAGGCACCGTGAGGTGTGGCACGTGTGTTTGTGTGTGTGAACGGTGTGTGCACGTGGATGCTGGCATGGGTCTCCGAGCTTGTGCAAGCTGTGCATTCCTGTGTATGTCTGGAAGTGTGTCTGCGAGGGTTAGTGCTGCGGTGTGAGTGGGTGGGGGTGAGCGTGTACCTGTGCGTGCCCACTGATCCTGGCTCCGATGGGGTCTGGGCCCGGGGCACTAATGCTAAGCAGACGTTGGTGAGTGGGTGGCAGGCTGCTGTAAAGAATTCCTCCCGGGCCGCTTAGCACAGCTAATTGGCCGTTGGCGGTGGTTGCCTGCTGGTCGCAGACCTGGGCTTTTCCAGACCCTTGGCCAAGTGCAAACTCAGACCCGGCTTGGGCCACAGCAGGGGGATATTTGGCCTGAGAGTGGCTGAGGAAGGCTTGGAGGGTACTTCCCGGGGAAGGGGAGAGGCAAAGGAGCGCACAGGAGGAATCAGATTTGCAGAAAGGAGGCGGGCTGGGCCAGGGCAGGGCAGGCGGGCGTAGGGACAGCGAGGGGGCCTGCCGAGGGCTCCTCAGAGACAGCGACGGGTGATGATAGCGGTTGTTCTCTCTCTTCCCAGCCAGAGTTCAGAGCCTGGCGCTGCAGCCGGGGCAGGCTGGGTAAGGTCTGGTGCAGAGGGCAGCTGGCACGGCCTTGCCACAGGGGGATTAGCACTTCTGGTGTCACAGTGACCCCTTACCCGGCCCCCTGCAGAGCCAACCGCTGCTCAGCCCAAGATTGAAGATTAGCCTGCAGGCTGGAGTTTAGACTTTAGTCAGGAGAGACGGGCCGAGGTGGGTGGAAGAGACGGGAGCTCCGGCAGGCCAGTTCCTCCAAGCCCCAGTTTCTGCAGAGGGGCAGAGCCAGGTGACCTCAGGGAGTGCCCCCTGGGTAGGGTCAGGTTCACAGTGGGGTTCGCTGGGTATGATGGGGGGAGAAAAGGTCCTCGTAGGGGATGGTTTGAATCCCCACAGGCCTTCTGCTCGTCTTGACCCTCCTTCTCAAGGGACGGGGGGTCAGGCATCTGTTGGCCGGCTTTGTGTTCTGCCTCGGGCATCGCAGGTAGAGGCAGGGAGGCCGGCCACCTACTGTGGCATCTTGATCTGACCACACCCTGCTCCAGGGTCCCTTCCCTTCTCTGGCCTCCATTTTCCAGAGTTACCTGGATGCCCGGGCTGGGCAGGTTGCAGAGTGGGGAGAAAAAGGGACAGGCTGTGGCTGAGGCCAGCCCTGGTCTGGGACACAAGTGCGCCAGGTTCAAGTCCTGTCTGCTGCTAATCTGTGGAGTTTCCTTGGAGCTGAGGAGCCTGAGACTCCAAGAGGGAACCTGAGTCTTTAGATGTGTCTTGGCCCCACCTGTACTTCCAGCAAGCTCTCTTTGCGGACTTGAGTTTATCATCACCCTTCCCAGGAGGGTCCATGGGAAGAGCCCAAGAGGGGCCATGCTGGACATAAGGGTACTGAGTGTTGTGGTGGGGTGCAGGCACTGTCCTGTCTATATCATGGAAGTTGGGGGTTCAGAAGCACAAGTCCTGGGCCTAGAAACAGAAAGCATCTCTCCCAGGGGCTCCTGTCAGACACTGGACCTGGGATCTGAAGGGATCTGAAGGGAGCTGGCAGGTGGCCCCAAGGCCTCAAGAGGAGCAGAGAACAGTCTATGCAGCAAGTGACACACTCTTTCCTCTAGGCTCTGAGGGAGGCTCCCGCAGCCCCTTGGGCCCTGGACCCCACCCTGGCCCAAACCTGGGAGGAGCCCTTTGTTGGCATGGAGATTCCTAAGGAAAATAGGGACAGAAGAGGCAGGAAGTGGTTGGGGTGAGTCAGGGGGTGTCCCCGGGGGCATGGTGGGGACAACTTTCTTCTCACTGAGTCAGGGCTTAGGATACGCCCTGGAGAGACCATGTGCTTCCGTCCCGCCTGTAGGACCCTGGCTGGTTCTAAGAGCCAAATTCCACTTTTGGCCCAAAGTGAGAGTGTCAGAGGCAGGGGTTGGTGGCCCTGCCTGCCCTTGCCCTAGACAGACGCTAACACACTTCGTGCCTCAGCCTCGCCTGTGCGACCCCAGTTTCCATCTGTGAAATAGGCACAGAGCAGGGTGTGGCTGGGCTCTGGGAAATCAAAGATGCTTAGGGACCTGGGAGTCCTGACTGTTAGCTCGCTTTTTTCATTTTTTCCTTCTCTGGCTCACTCACCCATGCTCCCTGCAAACCGGACCGGGACCGCTGGGGCCTGAACAGGGGCTGAGTCAGCCAGCTCCCTACCCCTGGACGACCAAGGCCCCTGGCGGGCAAGATAAGCCCCTCGCACAGCTGCCTGTGATATGGGGCAGGAGGCAGGTGTGATAAGAGGTGTCAGGGCGGCAAGGGAACTTCTGCCTTTGAGTGGTGGGGAGCGCCAGGAGGGCTTCATGGAGGAAGTGCCATGGGAGCTTGAATGTGGAGACCAGGACAGGGGCATCCAGGCAGAGAAAGGACGTGAGTGCAGGCAAGGTGGCAGTGGGAGCTCAGGGCCTGGGAGTCGCAGGGTGGGGCTGATGGGAGGTGGTCATGGCAGGAGGCTGGGGTTCTGGAGAGTGGAGGCTGAGGATTCAGGCCAGTGTCTGCCTGTGTCCGAGAGGGGACTGGATGCCTGGCTGTCCTCAAGCCTGTGATTTCAACCCCGGGGTGGGGGGGGCTCAGGCAGGGCACACCTTTCCTCTTTGGGGTCTTCTCTCAGCCCGGCTGATTCTGGGCCTGACTGCCTGGGGACTGCTACTATCTGCTACATCCAAGTCCTGACCTCAGCCCTAAGCTCTCCCCTTCCCCAGTTTCCTGGGCTTGGTTTCCCCAACCACAGAGTGAGAGGGTTGTCCCTTCCCTGTTGGCCCCCTTCCCCCGCACTGGCCATGAGTTCTTCCAGGGTTGAGGGCCCTCCGCCTCCTCCAGAGCTGGGGGTGGCTTGGGGAAAGGGAAGCCAGTTTTCAGACGGATATGCCCAGAGAGGGGCCTGGGGGCTGGGTGGTGGTGCCCTAGTTGGGACATATAATTACTGTTTCCAGCCAGAACCAGATGAGGGGGAGGGCATAGAGAGGCAGGAGCTTTGTGGTGGAGACTTCCCTCACCACGGAAAATTCTGAGGCAGTTTCCCCTGTGGGGGTTCTTGAAGCTGCCCTGCCAGTCCCATGCTGCCCACCCCAAAGCCTGGCCTTACGCAGGGCTCACTCTGGGAACCCCTTGTCTGAAAGGGCAATGCCATGAGAGGGGACATAGACTGCTGGAGCACCCCAGTCTGAGGGGACTTGCCTTCCCCCCATCCCCTGGGTCATGGCCTTCACGCCTTGGGCCCTTAGTTCATTGCAGACCAGTTCCATGGAGTGCCCCCCCAACCTGAGCTCAGCCCCAGAGCGCTCCCCGCTTTCTCTAGGGTCCCACCCAGTGGGGGTTCCTTCAGCACCAGGCAGTCAAATATGCCCCATGCCCACCCCTCGGGGATTGGCTCGGGAAAGCTCTCCCCAAGAGCCTCCTGTCCTTGCTGGTGGGGCTTCTCTGGGGGCCGTGGTCCCTGCCCTCTGGAAGCGCCAGTGGGCCTGGGGCCTCCTGAGCAGCTGGGGCGAGTCAACACACCTGCAGGTGTGGGCAGGAAAATGCCGTCATGGTCAATGTCCCCTCAGCCAGGCTCCTTCTCGGGGACCAGGCGAGGAGGGGGGTGCTCCTTGCCCCACACTGGTGCTTAGGGGGCTAAGTGAGGGGCCATCTTCATGTTACCAAGGAGCTGCAGTCTAGGGGAGTTAAGAACCCCAACTCAAAAGAAGGTAGAGAAGACTGGAAAATGCCCCATTCCCATTAGCAGCTCCTCTCGGTGCCTGAAATCCCGCCACGAGGACGATAGATAGGCAGATGGGCTTGGGAAGGGGCTGCCCCCGCATCTGTCTCGGCTCCCTGTCGCTAGGGCTGCCATGGCTGCTCTGCGGGGGAGGTCCTGTCACAGGCCTGGTGCCGTATTGAGAGCCCCGTTCACATCCTGCATGGGCGATCCTGACCGGGAGGGTGACTGCAGGTCCTGGGGGCAGGGGTCCCAGGTCAGGCAGGGAGGAGTCCTGGGGATAACAGCCAGGCCAGCACCTCCATTTTACTGTTCAGGAACCTGACGCCAGGTTGGGATTGTTGGGACCGTTGGGCTGTGTAGCAGATCAGCGCAGGGCAGCCCCGAGCCCCCAGCCTGCCCCCGGCCCTTGCTTCTTTCTGCTGCTCTGAAGTGCACACGCTCACACACACATACACACACACGCACACACACACGCACACGGCACGGGGGTACACACAGGTGGGTGTACAGCACCTTCGCCAGCCTGGGTGGCTCCCCTCAGGCCCTGGGATCCCAGCAGGGTGGGGTGAGTGCTCCGCAACGGAGCCTCTTCCTTTCTGTGGCAGGAGGGTGGGGACTGCCCTGGCGTAAGGAAAAGAAGGAGGGAGGGAAGGAGGAAGCCATTGCTTTGTGTATTGTTTCTTGTCAGGAAGATGAAGTGGCTTCTGGGAGCAAATAAGGACCCTCTGAGAGCCGCTGCTCGCTCTCTGTCCCTCAAGGGGGGGGGCCTCCGTCCCTTCTCTGCCCCTCTCCCCAGCCAACAGTGGCACCTGTGATGCCGAGGGACAGGACGACACACTCAGAAATGTCACCAGGCACACAGCATGGTCACGCAGGGTCACGTGCCGCAGAGAGACACCGAGACACGCAGAGCCCGCCGTGGCAAGAGACGGCTCGTGTGTGAGCGGGGTTCTCAGAGACAGCTGGGCCGCCCGGGCCAGCACACGACTAGTTGGTCCGCGTGTCCACATGGGGGCTGAAAGAGAGTGGATAGTCTCAAATTTGGGGTGCAGGGCTTTACGCATTTTCCTTAAATCAAGCTTATTAATTACGTGGCTCAAATCCTTCCCGTTGGTGCTATTTATAGAGTCTGACTGTTTTAGTCTATCTAACAGGGTTGGTGAACCCTTTCACTCTGATGTCGGATTCATCAGATTTGCCTTACAATTCTGTCAATTGTCGTCATTTTTTAAGACTATCTTGTTTGGTGCATACGGGCTTAGAATTTATGTAGCTCTTTGATAGACTTTTCATTCAATTATGATGTAATAAGCCTCTTAATGTCTAATGAAAAAGAAAAGGAGAGAGTCACACACGGACACATACGGTCACCCCCAGATCTGGCAGACACCAACCTACAAAGATACACAGAGGCACAAAGCCGTGGATACCAGGAGGGACATGCACGCAGGAATACCCATCAAGGGGTGACACGAGGGACCCACTGAGGTCCCCCTCTCTGTGAGTGCTGAGTCCTGGAGGCAATGGGCAAGCAGTGCAGGCCTCCATGTCTCCCCTCCCCTGTTCTTCGAGACTGGATGCTCAGAGCGCCGCCAGGCCAGTTCTGGAACCTGTTGTTCCCTAAGGGTGGGACACCCAGGTGCCCAGTTGACTTGGGGCCCTGGGCCTAGGAAGCGACCTTGGTCATTCTGTCCATGGGCAGCAGGGATGGGTTGAGGCCCACCGCCTAGAGAGGTCTGCCCTGGACGCCCTCCCTCCCTTCCCTGCCATCCTGGTGCCTGGGTCACGCGGCAGCTAAAGAGCCGTCTTCCACCTGCTCCTCAGGCCAAGCTAGGAAGAGCCAGGTCCCTTGGCTGGACCTGGAGATAGTCAGGATCCTTGGCTGCGACAAGATGGCTCTGCTCTCTCCTGCCCGGGATTCAGCCTCCTCATCCATTACCTCACGGAGGCTTGCACGGGCAGCCCTGTAAGACCCACAAAAACTCATGATGGGTCTCTGGTCTCCCAGCCAGAAAGCAAGTAAACCAGCCCTGAATCCAGAGAGCTTCCCCGGAGCCAGGCTGCCTCTAGAGAGGGTGGAAGTTCTAGAAAATGAGCATTATCTGCTACTTCTGTCACTACGTCCCCTCTGAGGTCTGGGAAGCGAGGTGGGAAGGTCTCCCCACTCTGTCCTCACCAAGCTCCCAGGCCAGGGGTCCGAGGTACCCACAGAGGAGGCCGGAGGGTTATTTCCCCGCAAGAGTTGCAGGCGGTTCCATGAGAGCGTGATGGCTCGGCTGCAGAAGTTAATGCCAGCCAGGGACCGGAGGAAGCTTCTTGGAGTTGGTGGGGTTGGAACTGGGCCTTGAGAGTGGCCTTACATGGGTTTGGTGTGCAAATGGAGAGCCTGCTTCTTTCTGATGCTTCACATTCAATGTGGGGCTTATTCTGTTGTTCATACTTGTATTCATAAAACTGATTGTTGGTTTTTTTTCTTGGAAGGGGGCTTAATCAGTGACCTATAAGACCTAGGCTTGGCAAAACTCCCTGGGGATGTGCAAACATTTTTTTTTCAATACCAAGTGGCCACAACTGAGATTAGCACTATTTAAACAATTGTTTCAAATTTAGTGGGTTGTGAACAATAATGTATTTTGAATTTTTACCTGCTTTCTTCTGGACATCGACTTTCACCAGACCTTTAACTATCCCTTTTTGTTCTGAATTATCAAGTTTTACCAGATGTAAGTCACACAAGTGCCTTGGTGGTCAAAGGAGAAGTGGTCAAGAGACACTTCAAGAAGCAATCAGGGGAGGCTTCCTAGTGGTGGTGGTGATGGTTATTGGGAGACGAAGTTCATCAACCTGTGTGGTTCTGAGCTAAAGGCTCTGGGAGGTCAGGAAGGGGGTATAACGCAGATTTCCCAGGGCAGGTGGCCACCCCTCTGCTTCCCGTGGACTCAGAGTGCTGGGCCTTGCACTGGGCCCCAGCTCTGCTCACTTTGTGTGAAAACCTGTGCCTTTGGGCAGAGCAGGGGCTGGGATACTCAAACCTGGTTAAGAACTGAGGGAGGAGAGGAGCTTGCCCAGGCCACGTCTGTGAGAGGGTGGGGATGGGGGAAGCTAGGAGGCAGGAGACACTTAGAACGATGGCTCCATGAATCAGCGTGCCAGGCCTGGTTTCAGGACTCCCGCCAGCTAGCAATTAGGCTGAGCCTGGAGAGCAGAGTTGAGAGCAGGAAGAGGATCCTTGAGCTTTCCGAAGGCTGTCAGGAGGGCAGCAGCAGGTGTGAGTGTGTTTGGGCATCTGTACAAGTCAGCCCAGGCTCACTGGCCTCACCTCCGTGCAGCCCGTCCTGGCCCCAGGCAGGCCTCACTCGGGTCTCCACAATCCTATGCAGGCCCCCCTCCCTTCCACCTGTCTCCCACTCCTGGGGAGAAGGTGAGAAAGAACCAGAACAAAGCCACAACTGTCCCGGTTCCTCCCGCCTCAGCAGCCCTTCCCAAATACCCTAAGACCCTCCCCCCATCTTTGCCTTTGAAACTCTGGCCAGTCTGGCAAGTGGGCAGGGAAAGCTATTTTACAGATGGGGAAACTGAGGATCAGACTGGAGAAAGGCCACGGCCATGGCACCCGCAAGTACGAGAATCAGGACCTGAACACAGGGCTCTGCCTCCACCACCCGAACTTGGGACGGGAAGAAAACTGGGCATTGCTCAGAGGCCCGGCTGGGCTGGGGGGGTCACGGCTCTGGGGTCCGCCAGAAAAAGCCTAGAGCTGGGGCTGCAGCACAGGGGAGGGGATGTGAGTCACTTTCCCTGTGACCCAAGACTGCAGACAAAGGCGGGAAGAGAATTGTTCTTGTAAGATGGCCTCAGGGTGGGGTTGAGAAAACTCTGGGGGGGAGTGGAGGAGAGCCCCCCACCTAGGGTTTTATAAAATGCCCTCCGACTTTGGAGGACCACCCCCTCTCCCTGTGTCCCCAGGATGAGACTTCAGGTTCAGGCTTATTTGGACACACCAGCTCTGCCTGGGGGAAGGCAGCCTATGTGGCCACATCCAGGCATCTCTGCCAGTGGGCCTTTGTCCATGTGGTCCAGCTCCCCTGTGTGGGTGCACCTGGACCCTGGGACCCCCACAAAGGGGAGCGTGCAGGGGCTCCCTGGGGAGGGGTCTCCCTGTGCAGCTGCAGGGGGAGGGCTCTGGTGACCTCATGGCAGCTCCCATTCCCTTCTTTTTCCATGAGTCATGTTTCTAAAAGTGGCCCAAGAGCAAGTGGCAGCCAGACGGTAGTGGCGGGGCCTATGTGGCCAGGGAAAAGGAGGGGGGCTGGTCCGGGGGGGGGAGGGGAAGACAGGAAGGGCAGAGGAGAAATGGGAGAGACAGACAGAGGTGGGGTAGGAGACAGAGGGCAGGGCAGCAAGGGAGACAGGCACAAGGAGAGAGACTAAGGCAGCTGGGCCAGCTAACTGAGGAAGACCCTCCCCAGCTCTGGGAGTTTTTGATGCAGCAGGGGATGGGGTGGAATGTTCTGGACTTGTGGGGTGTGAAGCCGTGGGTCCGGTGGGCCCTCCCATGTGTGGGGCTTGCCCCTCGCCTCGGGTTCGCTGGAACCACGGATGCTCTGGCTGGATGGAGCTGGATGCAGGAGCCCTGCCCCCCCCCCCAGGCTTCTCTGGCCTCTAGGCAGAGTGCACGGTGGAGGCAGGAACCAGGGGCGGAGCTGGCACCTCCTCGAAGGTGTGGAAGGGACAAAGCCGGTGTTCCCTACCAGCGGTGTGTGCTTGGGTGGGGCCTGGTCCCCTCTGGGCCCAGCCAGGGGCTGATGTGATGGGCTCGGAGGGCACTGAGGTGCCTGGGCCTGGGGGGCCTGGAGGGCCTAGGACACAGTGCCCACCTCGCCTGCTCACCGAACCTTGCTGTCCCTCTGCTACAGCTGGCCCCTGGTGTGAACCCCGGTCAAGGCCTGGGCATTGAGATCATCGGCACCCTGCAGCTGGTGCTGTGCGTGCTGGCCACCACTGATAGGAGGCGCCGGGACCTCGGGGGCTCGGGCCCTCTCGCCATCGGCCTCTCTGTGGCCCTGGGACACCTGCTGGCGGTGAGTGTGGGGCCTTCCCAGGTGGGAGTGGGGGTGAGGAGAACAGGGCCAGGTGGGCGGTTGGGGTACCCTGTCACGGGGCAGGGGGCTGGGACAATGGGCTCTTTGGGGCTGGGGCCAGGGTCCTGCTCTGAGAGGGTAGCACAGGGACCTCCTGACCATCTTCCTGGGTCCATGTGCCCCTCTCTTTCTGGGTCTGATTGTCACCTACCTATTTTCTCTCTCTGTGTCACTGTGTCTCCTCTCCCTCTGTCTGTTTCTCTCTCTCCCCCTTCTGCCTCCTGCCCTGCCCCTTGCAGATCGACTACACAGGCTGCGGTATTAACCCCGCTCGCTCCTTCGGCTCCTCGGTGATCACGCATAACTTCAAGGACCACTGGGTAAGGGGTTGCAGGGATATTCCCTGGAGGGGGCGGGAGGTTTGGAGGGGGCGGCAGCTCTGGGAGACAGACAGGGCCGAGGAAATCGGGAAACCAAGGCCTGACCTGGGGGTCGTGGGGTGCAGCATCCCAGCAGGCCTGATTGTGGCTCTGCCCCTTTCCCACCAGTGTGACATGGGCAGGGTGCCGGCCTGCCTCGTGCCTGCATTCCCTGAGCGGTGAAGTGGGGTGTCAAGGCGCCAGCTTACCTCCCAGGGTGGCCTCTGGGACAGACGTCCTCACCACCTGTAGGCTGAGCGTAGCACGGAGTCAGCACCCAACCGATGTTGCTGTTCTTGCTGTCGATGTGTCTGTTTCTGGCCACCTTTTATCCAGCTAGACGTTCCAGTGGCCCTTCCAAAGCTGGGGGGAGGGCAGGGCTGGACTGGTCACACCAGGCACCCCTAAGCTGGGGCACACAGAGGCAAGGAGCGTCCTGGCTTGGGCCAGCTCCGGGGGCACTGGAATCAGGACATCGGGGTTCACCACTGCCTGCCTCTAAATCCAGGCACAGGTGGGGAGAGAGCCCATGCCGTGGGGTGGTGGGGGACGGTCCTCAGGGCAGGCATCCCAGGAGAGGAGGAACCCAGGGCATTGGTGGACACCCCCTGAGCGTGCCTGCTCTGTTCCTAGATCTTCTGGGTGGGGCCGTTCATCGGGGGAGCCCTGGCCGTGCTCATCTACGACTTCATCCTGGCCCCACGCAGCAGCGACCTCACGGACCGTGTGAAGGTGTGGACCAGCGGCCAGGTGGAGGAGTACGACCTGGACGGCGATGACATCAACTCGAGGGTGGAGATGAAGCCCAAATAGAGAGGCCCTGGCCCGGGCACCCACGTGGGGGTGGGGCAGGGGCGGGCGGAGGGCGGGGAGGGTGAAATCATGTTGTAGACACTCTGACAAGCTGGCCTACGTCACTTCCCAAAGACCCTCCAGGACTGCGTGGTCAAGCCTGGTTCGGGGCTGCTTCTATCACTTTCTTTCTCTTTCTCTGTTTCCTGGCCTCTGGGCTTCCTGGGGACCAAGATTAACCAATCACTCACTCCCTTGAAGTCACGGAGGAAGTGAAAGAGAGGGACCCACCCTGCTAAGCTGTCCTCTCAGAGTGTGCCGGAAGGTGTGCCGGGAAGTCCCACTCATCCCAGAGTTGCTCCACAGCTCACCTGCTGCAGGTGTCTGGGGCGCCACCGTGATTGCTTTGTGCCTTTGGGCGTGGCCCTCCTTCTTCTGTAACATGCCCTCCGCCCCCAGGGATGCTCTGAGGGGCAGAGATGGCAGGAGGTATGTGGTAGGGGGCAAGCGGCAGACAGGCTTCGTTCCTGCAGTTCGGCTCGTCTCCAGCCCCACCTCTGCCCCCAGACTGGCTGCATGACCTTGCGATCATCCATATCTTGGGGCCCCTGTGACCCCATCCGTAGAGGGGCAGGGACAGGGAGAGCTCTACCGGCCCGAGGCCTCTCTATTCTGTAAGTGTAGATACTCCGTGGGTTCTAGAAGATGTAGTATGGACCAGCATTTCTTCCACTTGCCCTGGTTCTTTCCCAAGGGGAGAGCGACAGTATATATCTGTGTGAGCACACGGACATATGCATATGTGGTTCAAAGCAGAGACCAACAGACAGTCCAGGCCATGAGAAGTCCCTGTTCCCAGGGGAGCAGAGCTGACCCCTATGCAGCGGGGACAGGGTCTGCTGTCGCCGAATGGTGCCAGATGGAGCGCGAAGGAGCAGTACCCATGCTCCTTCATTGGGTGTTAGTTGGCCTTTCCCACTTATCATTGCATCATCTTAATCGTCATGTGGTTCTCTGCCTCCTCCTGCCAGTGTAGACACAGGTCACACTTCTGCAGGTGTGTGTTTATTAAAGGGCAGTTGGTTATCTGAGCCCCAAGCCCGAGGACAGATGATTGTGATGCCGATCAGCCCATGGAGGCTTATGGCCCTTGCGGGACCCTGAGGGGGGGTTCCAAGCCCCCGGCTGCTGCTGAGGGGGGAGGAGGAGCAGACTCCCCCCGTTATTGCTGAGCACCTGGTTGGACGCATTTGGGGCAGCTGGGTGACCTGCACAGGCTCCCTGTGTGACCCCAAGCCACAGCCTTCCCTTCTCATTTACCTGGAGGGGACAGTCAGCCTTGGCCTGATGACGCCCATGCAAGGATCCTTCAGAGGACAGAGTCTGCTTTGGGGGCAGCTGTCTACACAGTCTCTTCAACCCCATCAGGGCCAGAGCAGGTCCCCCAGCATGCCTGTAGCCATGATGGTGACAAAACTCAAGTGACTCCGTCTGCAGATTATCTGGAAGCAGCAGGACAGCCAGGTAACCCCTAATGGTCACCGACCCATCATGACATCTACACACTCTCTTCTCCATCCCTAGCAGGGACTTCTAGCTCATTTAACAGATAAGGAAACTGAGGTCCAAGGTCCCACAGCTAGATAATGACTTGACCAGGCCTAGCAACCAAGGCCATGTCTCTGGCTACTCCCTGGACCATGAGACTGACCCGTCTTATTCCCAGCTGCTCGGTTTCTGCCTGGGCAGCGGTCAGAAGCCAGGAGGGGCGAGGGGCGTGCTGGTGGGGAGAGAAGGGGACCCGCTTCCTGCCTGGCTCTGACTGCTGTACGCCAGACCCTGCATCTGTCTGCTCTGAATGTATGTCTCTTTGGAATCGGAATTTCATTATATGTTAAGAAAATAAAGGAAAATGACTTATAAGGTCATCTAGGCTTCCTGTAGTTTTTCCTCTTTGGGTACCGTGTTCCTACGAAGGGTCCCTGGGTCGGAGAGGGGATTGGTGCCAACACTGCAGACCCAGGCTGAGGGGAGCCACCGCCTGCCCTCCCGCCCCAGGGATCCCTGGTCTCAGTGGGCGGACATAGCCTCACCCCAGAACTCCGCCTGAGCAACACAGGGTCTCGCCCCCAGTAGGGACCATTGTTGGTGACTGAGTGTGAAAGACACGGGGGAAAGCATGGCTGAAGCATGACAGCCCCAACAGCCCCTCTGCCCTCCTCAGATAATGGCCCAGGGAGCACCAGGGGCTGCTCGGGTGTCTGTCCCTCTGTCCCTCCACTCCCATTCCCGACCCCACCCACGTCTGCGTTGGGGTGTGCGACCCAAGGTTTTGCCAGGAGCTCACACATCAGAACCGAATGAAGCTGTGCTGGGCACAGGTGGTGCTTAGCTGGCTGGGAAGGGTGACCTGTGGTAGCTAAGGAGGCAAGAGCGACTCAGTCCCTTGAGGCCTGGTGGGACCCTCCTCCCTTGGAAGCAGGCACCACACCTGGTAAGGATGTATATTTTCCTGTGGAGGTGTCTGTGGCTTTAGTCAGATTCCTAGCATGTGTGCTCAGGGCAGAAGAGAAGAGAGGTCGGAGTGGGCCGGCCTCTGCCCCGAGGGTGACAGAGAACAGAGAAAAGGCCACGCTGTCTGCACCTGCTTTTCCATTTGTCGCCATGTAGTCCAGAGGCTCTTGTGGGCCGGACAGGGCTCTGTCCAGCCCTCTTGAACTCACAAAACCCCTTCCCTCTCACGGCCTCTCTCAGAGTTGGGGGCACAGCAGGTGTGGTTGTCCTTATTTGACAGAAGGGAGATGGATACCCAGACTTATGGGACAAGTCTGTGTCAGGCTAAGACTTGGACACCGGCCCCTGATACCTGCCTCCCTGCTCACCGCGCACACGCGTAGGGCTGGCTTCTCCAAGCAGAAACAATGATATTAGGAAACAGAGTGCCCCATAATAGGGAGCACGTCCTATTGCAGTGAGCAGGCGTGTACCCTCCACAGAGGCCTAGAGTCTGGGAGACTCTGAGAACCACCAACCTTCTAGAAATCTCATCAGGCCACAGGGGCACCTGTCATCACAGGTGTGGTCTGATCAGGGAAGAGGTGTCTGGGAAGGTCCTGGTGTCCCGTCACCACTCCTGGGAGACACATGGGTCCTGCTTCCCTCCAGTGGAGGCCTGGCTGATGGTAACACGAAGGCACCTAGGCAGGGCCAGAGGTTAGTTCACCCCAGTGAAGGCTGAGTCAGTGCTGTTGGAACAGGCTTTCTTCCTCCAGTGTCCACAGGGTCCCTGTGAGGGGCAGCTGGGCTGTGTCAGTCCGTGCAAAGTGCCCCTGCACCTCCCAGGCTGAGGACAGCCTGGTGTGAGTGGAGAGTGATGGCTACACTATGGGGTCAGGATATGGGCTAGCCCACTGCAACCCAGGCTTGCCTGTGAGGGTGTGCCAAGGCTATCTCTCACAGCCCTTCTTGGCTGATCGCTTTATCTTGACCCATCCTCCCAGGTTTGAAGCCCTCTCCCTCCCTGGCCACCCACACCTCAATCCTGGCTCTTCATTCACCACCCCTGGCCAGCTAGGACAGAGCCTTTCTTACAGATTATTTAGTTATAACTTCCAGAACCCTAGTGCCAAGAGGCAGGACCGAAAGAAGAGATCAGGGAACGGGTATTTCTTTGTATGAAGAACTTCCCCGGGACGTCACATATAGTCCTTCTGATCTTTACAACACTCTTGGAAGGGAGAGACGACTGCCCCCATTTACAGAGGACACTGAGGCCCCTGAAGGTGAAATAATTGGCCCAAGGCCACACAGCAGTTTGGTGGCAGAATTGGGATTTGAACCTGCTCTGCTTGGCTTCAAAGATTGGGCTCCTTCCACGATGTGGTGCTGGCCTGTTTTGTCATGACCTCCACGAAGTTTAGCTCTGGGCCGGCCAGGCAGCCTGTTTTCCTCTGCCTGTAGGGTGTTGAGAGGGAGAAGCAGGAAGGAGAATGGCAGGCTGAAGGGTCTCCAGCACCAGGAGGGGTGCATCTCATTCCGGGGCCAGCTGGACTTCATGTCTGCTTCAGACACATAGGCGCCCCTGGACCCCGGGCAGCTCCCCTGGCATTGGCCCTACCCCAGCCTCACCAGAGCTCTCTAGGCCTGACTGCCCCTCTATCTGGAGGAAAGTGTCTGATAAAGCTACTTATCCAGAGGTTGCCCCCTCCCACCAGTGTATATTGGGAGGGGAAGGGCAATGCTGCACCCCGAGGGAAAATGATGCATGATGAAGGAGCCTCAGATGCCCTTTCAGGCCTGGGGGCAAAAACTTTGGGGTGTGGCTGCCCCAGACGTCCTCTCATCTTCCAGGCCATGGGTTCAGGGCTTCAGTCACCCTAACTCCCAAGGGTCAGCCGCACTCTGCTCTGCTTGCGTTTTCCAGCCCAGCGCAGAGAGGAGGTTTTGAGGGATAAACTGGAACTGGAGCGAGGCTGGTGAACAACCAGAGCCCTTGACTGTTTTCTTCATCAAACTTTAACGGAGGGAGTAAATTTCCTGGAAGAGTGCATGACTTAGCCTTTGCCCCCGGCTGCCGAGCATTCAGGTGACTACACACATGTTCCCCTTCGGTGGGGGGTGGGGAACACCCATCACACCCCTTCAGCTGCGCGCCCGCTGGGACTCCTCCGTGGTCCAACGGAGACTTGCACATGGGGGCGGCTCAGCGGGCCTGGAAAGCTGTGCTCTCTGCACGTGGCCCAGGAGGAAGCAGGATGTAATCTAGTAGCCATGCAATCCTAGAATATCTGTTCCTTCATTAAACTCACAAGAGCAAAACGTTGTGGTTCCACAATTGCCCCACTGGTTCTGGGACCAAGGATCCCTGGCCTGGATCGCATGATTTTCCAATGCCTTTCGGGGGGAACGTCTTCCAGAGGCCTGTGATGAATGCTCAGATCAACCTGAGGTCGCCTTTATGCCACACATATATGACTGGGTCGATTCGTTCTGGGTTTCCAAATATCCAGGAATCTGGGATCCTTGTAGAACCATAGTTCCCCTTTGATAGTTTCCTTTCTCCTCCAGGATCAAAGGGATTCCTCTTCCCAGACCCTGGAGGGGTGCTGAGTAGTCCAAGGAAGAAGAATTGATCTTTGAAGCTACCCTGGGATTGGGGTCAGTGGCAACTGGTCGGACATAGGTGCCATGAAGCCTCAATGGGGCTGGTGGCCTATGACTGGTTCTCATCCCAGTGTCAGTATCCATCTCAAAAGCTCACGTGGGCTCAAAGAGGGCCCAAATGAAAGGGTGTGTATGTCTCAAGGCAGCCATTTCCACTTGGCCCCAAGGACCCTCATGCCTTTTGGGGAATTGGTAGATGCAGGGTGGGTTCTCTCGCTTTGGCGGCTCCCAGGCTGGTCCTCAGCATCCTGGGAAGCAAAGGCAGGAGCTGGTCTGGAAAAGCACTGGAGGAACAGGGGCCCCTGTCCTTGCTGTGGCCTAGCCACATGCTGACCCATTAGGATTTTTCCATCCCTCCTGGAGGTCACACCTTCACCGGTCAGGAGCCTCTCAAGGAGGGGGGGATAGTGATTAATGTTTTATGGAGGAGCTGCTGGGCATGACGCCTTGTTTTCTTTAGGTTTAGAATACAATGAAGACGATGAATGGAATTTGCTGTGAGCTGGGGGCCAGGAGCTGGGGGCAACTCTTAGGGGCCGAGGACCCACAGGTGGTGATGTTTTACTGTCCTTCCCTCCGTGCTGAAAAGAGGGCAATTTTGGAGGCAGGAAAGGCTGGAGATGATGCAGCTGAGGCTTATGCCTGCAAGGCCATCACCCCAGCCCTCAAGTGACAGTCTGCTCGCACCAACACCTTGGGTCCTGGTGTGCGGAGAGCCACCGGTGAACTGTCCCCAGAAATGTTAATGAGTTCGTTCTGCTCAGGTGACTCGACTTCATTCCGCTAAAATCACATTCTCTGCATATAGGATTCTGCGCATTTTTTCTGTTCTTCCCAGTGTATTGATGGGGAACGAGGTGAGGACACAACTCATCTTCAGCCATATGGGTCAGTAGCGTCTTGGCACTTCTTAAATATCAAACTACTTTCATGTGTTCTGAGCTCCTCAAGTATCCCTCCCCACGGCTGGCCTCCTTGGCTACCCTGGTCCTTCTCTTGACTCGACTCCTGTGGACCTCTCCATTACCCAGCACCTAAGAGGTTAACCCTGTCAAAGGCAGGGGGCCTCAAGGATCCTACTCAGCCCTGAAGACCTCGGGGTGTGCTCGTGAATTGCCACACGTGGCTGTAATATACTTTGCGTATGGACTCTAGCTGGGAGAGAAAACATGCAATTCTCATATATATAGTCCCAAGGTCTAAGTTCGAAAGTTTATGTGTGTGTGTGTGTGTGTGTGTGTGTGTGTGTGTGTGTGAGAGAGAGAGAGAGAGAGAACTCACTCCTATAATACTGCTATATTTGGAGTCGATGGTCCCCTGATCTGCCCTGAGGACTTTTGCCGCAGTTCTGACTCCCCGGGAGAGGCTCGACACTGCGCAGCACTCTGCCAACTCTTGCCTCCTAGCCCACCATCAATCTCTGTAACACAAAGCCTGGAGGAATGTCTTCTGCCCACAGTCATGTTGTTACTAAGAGAGGTCCCTGCCAGCTGCTATACTTGGTTTGCCTAAAGCCAGCCTGCCCCCATGCAGAATATTAGCTCGACAGGCTGGCCTGACTTGTGTTCATTAAGGGGGAACCGCCATGCATTTTTCTATAAGTTACCAAGTAACAAATAGATCTATAATTTGGAAAGAAAAAAGTATTGTCTTTGGGGAGAAAAATGAAAGGGATGGAGGGAGGGAGGGGGAAGAGAGAGAGAGAGTCTCAAAGAATTCAATAAATGAGTCCAGCACCCCCCCCAAAGTAAACCCAAAGAATTCATAAAGAGGCAAAAATTCTCAAGGATGGGAGCCCTCCCATTCATAGCAATCTTGAACATTCTAAAAGTGGCCACTATGTCCCTGGCACCTTATTTCACACAAGCTTTATTTTTAAACTTAGCTTATGTTTTTCATATAATGCAATACAAATAGATACAAGTAACTTATGTCTTTCAGGAACTCCAACAGAAAACTCAAACACACTTGGGGCGCCTGGGTGGCACAGCGGTTAAGCGTCTGCCTTCGGCTCAGGGCGTGATCCCGGCGTTATGGGATCGAACCCCATATCAGGCTCCTCCGCTATGAGCCTGCTTCTTCCTCTCCCACTCCCCCTGCTTGTGTTCCCTCTCTCACTGGCTGTCTCTATCTCTGTTGAATAAATAAATAAAATCTTTTAAAAAAAAAAAAAAAGAAAACTCAAACACACTAAACCTATAATACCAAGAAACTTAATTTTAATCACGTAAGACTAAAGGTGCTGGCTAAGGAGGATGGTGTCAGGCCAGGCGTTACCATATTTTGAGTATCCCTTTGGCGTGCGTGTCGGGGGGACGGTGAGGCAAAGCCCCTATAGTAGGAAGCGGGAAGGTCTGAGCTCCCTGAGGAACTTGCCACCAGGTCTTCCGGATTGCACGGCCTACAGCCCCAGGGGACGACGTGCCCAACTCACAACTTTTTGTTCCTTGTTTGAACTCCAAGGAAACCTCCCTTCAGCGGAGCTTGAGTGTTTGAACAATATGAGGGCACTTCAGGCAGGTCCGCAGAGCGGCCCGGGCACCTTCTAGGTTCCGGGCAGTGGCTGCCGAACTGCATGCTGGGAGGGTGGTGGAGGCCAGGCCCCCTTCGGCTCTTTCCCCACATCAGGTCGGCTTGGTTGCTTGGATAGATTGTTGACACAGGAGTACTGTGGTGGTGGGCGGCGGCGGCGGGGGGGGGGGGGGTTGTTTTTTGTTTTTTCTGATCAGTGAGAATTTTTTCGTAGTGAGAAATGCATAATAAATTAGACATTTGATAAAAATACTAGCCCCCTCTATTTTCACATATTGTTCTTTCTCAGCTGGTGTCCCTGGGGGGCCAGGTGCGCGGAGGGGTGTTGCATGCAGAAGAAGGTGCGGTGGGGGCGGAGCTGGGCTCGTGGCTCGCAGGCTCAGGTCACTGACCTCGGCTGGCTTTGGAGGCAGCCTCCCCTGTAGTCACAGGGCACACGGCTCCTTGGTCGCAGCTGGTCACCTGGCATGTGTCAGCTGTCAGGCAGGCACCTGCCGCTCTGGGATAAGCATTCATGACTTCCTGCTGCTACTCGCATTCGGGGCAACCACCTTGATTTCTGGGTCTCAGCAAAGACAGGGACACACAGGCTTTTCCTGGTCCCCAGGATACCTGGGTCTTTCTGTTTCCTGCCTTCCTTCGCTCCTCTCTCCGTTGGGTTCTCTGCAGACCTGAGGACGTGTCTCTGCTCCACACCCTGCGAGCAGATTCCTGGGCTCTAGGGAGAGGATGGCTCTGTTCACCTGTTCGTGAAGTTCCGGGAGTCACTGATGCACCTGGATCGTGACTGATGGGCCAGTAGCGCCTTCCATCCGAGACGAACTCCAAGAATTTCCGCTGCTGGCAGTGCCTCCCGGGCTGGGTGGGGCAGCTGCATCTGCCTCCAGGAATGTGGGGCCTAGAGACACCGAGCCTCGGAATGCCTCTGTGGGGTCTGAAGCTTTAGTTCTAGAAAATTCTGAGGGCTCCCAGCTCCCTGCCCGTGTCCCTCCTCCCGAAGTGTGAAGTCACCTCAGGCTGCCCTTGAGATGTTCTGGAAATGGAAAATGAAAAAACCTACAGAATTAGATTTGAAACAGAATTTAGTGGCCACGGGAATTTCACCAGCTGGTGCCACCTATGTGCCTGTCAAGGCTTTAAGTGAATGGCTTAGGTAGGTCACCTGAGCTCAGGTGAGTCACCTGTTCCCTGTGGTCCTCTCAGAGAACCCCAGCTCTTGGAGTTGTTGATTGTTTTTCACAGGTGATGAGGTTAAGTTTGGAAACCATATCACCTTCTGGGAAACTCATAGTAATTATAGTAGAGGCTCTGACAAGTCCTGCAATTAAAAATTCACTTATCTAAGCCAGTGTTCACCAAACCTATTTGTTCACAGGGCTCTCTTTTGGAAAAAACTCATATTATTGTTTTGGGGGACTGGTTTTCTATAGAACACATGGTAACTGTTAGCCTGAGCACTATTTCTGAGGGCTCCGCAGCTTTCAGATTCTCCTGTTTAAACCTTCAGGATGGCTTAATTTACCAAAACCTCTCCTGAGGGCAGGTGTGAGGGATGAAGGAGGAGAGAGAAGTTCTGAGTTTGAAGAGAGGGTGCTGGGTGGGGAGGAAGAAGAGGCAGACAAGAGTGTGTGCGTGCCATTTGCATGAGAGAGAGAGAGGGAGTGGGGGGAGGTGAGAGACAGAGATGGCCAGTTATCAAGAGAGACAGAAAGATCACGAAGGTTGAGAGTCACAAAAAGAGCAAGAGAAGGAGAGGAACGGGGACTGGGGTGAGCTGTGTACTGTCTGGGTGATGGCTGGGAGGACCTTCCTCCCCAGAGTGACTCTTCCTCTGGCCCATCACTGATTAATCCCCATCTGCCTTGCCATGCCACCCTGGGGAGCTTGTATGGGAGCCAGGGGTGGGTGCCTGGGTACAGCCAGAGAAGGCCTCCAGGAAAGGAACCTCCATAAATCATTGACTGGCCTTCCATTGTGCTGGAACCAGCTGGTGCTTGTTGCCAGGCCAAGCTCCTGGAGCTGTGGGCAAAGGTGGCACAGGCTGGGGGTGAGCCCAGGCTGAGCCAGATCTCATCCAGAGCTTCCAGAAATAGGCCAATCTAGGGCTGGCAGGATGGACTCGGAACATCGGGGGAGGAGGGGGTGCCTCCCAGCTAGAGCAGGGCCGCAGAACCTCAGATGAGTCCCTTCCCCTCTCGGTGCCTCAGTTTCCCCAACCATACCATGGGGATTGCATTTGAGAGTCCTGAAAAGCCCTCCCAGGTCTAGGATTTTGCTCAAAAGCCTTTAAAGCCTTGCACCTGGAAGCCTCCCCCCATGTGTTGGCTTTGGGGTCTTACTTATACCCCAGCTCATATCTCTGCAGCCTTGCCCTCATGCCGCCTGGGCGCTGTGCTTGCTTAGCTCTGTTGTGGGGACAGAGGCCTTGGGGAAGCCAGAGAGGCCCCTTCCCAGGACTGAGCACTCCCAGGGGGACTGTTTTCAAAGCCCCGCTCCCTCTGCCCCATCTTCCTCCTGCAGGCCGCTGATCTCTTGTGGGCCTCACAGGGCAGATTGTGGGGCCTGATGGAGTGAGGAGAGGGTGGGAAGGGGGCCCTGGGGATCTTTAGCTGGCCTGCCTGTGAGTCCCAGGACAGCCATTACTACACATGGAGACGGTGGGTACCCAGGTGTGATGATGCTAGGAAGCCAGAGAATGGCCAGGGGTGATAGGGAATTAACCCACTCCCCCACACCTACACCCCCATCCCCATTAAAGAGCTGGGAAAACTGAGGCCGGAGAGAAGAAGCCTTCCCTAAGTCCCTTGGGGGTGCCTTCTTAGCTGGGGCTAGAGCTCTTCCTGCTGCTCCGAGCCTGCTCTGGCCCTCATCTCTGGTTGCCTTTTACTGAGGCCATCTCTTATTCTGGCCTTTCCCTGTCCCTGTGGGGCAGTCCTAACCCATCTCTGCAAAGGGCTGCTCTACAGCCCCCAGAATTGCCCTGAGCATTGTAGGTCCCCAAGGCATGGCTGCCAGGCTCCCTGCTCTGATCCCAGCCCCCTCAGCTTGCCTACCAGTGTACGTCCCCTGGTTACAGGGGGGAGGAAAACATTCCCTGAACAAAGGAAGGGAGAGGAAGGGGTATCCAGGGGATGAGGCCTTGCAGGCTGGACCCCAAGGGGCAGCCAGGGGCACTATTTCCCCAGGCAGCAAGCAGAGGGACCACAGGGTGGGCAGAGGATTGGGGAGAATGTGCAAGAGGGGCTGCTGGAGAGGAGGCTGGCCTGGGGTGCTGAGCAGACTCCTTAGGCTGGGGCACTTGGTGCCCGAGGATTTCAGGCTGGATCTAGGCTTTGGAGCTTGGGATCCTGGGTTGGGGTCAGAGGGGGAGGCTGGAGGGTAGCCCCTCTGTAACGTCCTGCTGTGTGTTTGGTGCTGTACGGGAACTTCACGTATATTGCTTTGCTTGCTACTCACAAATGAGGGAGAATAGGGAAGCACTCGTTCGTTCACCTGAGAAATAGCTCTTGAGTTCCTACGAGGTACAAAGCACTCTTCTGGGTACCGACTATTGAATAAAACAGACAACGCTTACATTTTATGGATGAAGGAACTGAATCAGAGAGGTTAGGCAGCTAATTCAAAGAAAGGGCAGAGACAGGATTCAGAGCCATGCTCCAGGCCCAAGTCCTTTCCCTTTCTCCGTGCTGTCTGGGTGGAAAGGCAGGGGGGTGAGGTAAAGGGAATTTAAACTGCCTTGCTGTGTGTGCGGGCAAGCGACCTCCCCATTCTGGGCCTAAATTTCCTCAGTGGATTTTGAGGGGTTTAGTCAAGCAGTCTGGAATTGGTCCTGGGGGGCAACAATGGAAATTACATTTTAAAATGGGGACAGCTACCAGTTTTTGAACAAGGTCTAGGCATGAAGCCCTGAAACATCCACAGGGGCCCCCAAAATTTCCTGAGCAGAGGGAGGGGCCCAGCTGAGCATCTCTGAACTCCGCTTGCCCTGGGCTCCTCCCAGTTCCCCAGGACCTCTGGTCCTCGGGTTATCAGGGGAAGCAGCTGAAGCCTTGGACAAACAGGGGCAGGCAGGGACACTGGGACATATGGTTTGTACATAAGGGGTCTGGGTGGGGCCAAGCTGGTTTGGGTGGGGATCGAGGGTGCGGATCGAGTTGTAGAGAGGCCAGAAGGCCAGAAGAAGGCCTTGGGGGACGTCCGGGCCCTCCTTGCCTTCCCCACCCTCTCTTACCGCAAGGGCAGGCCCTGCTCAGATCCTGAGAGCGCATCAGCGCCTTCTGTACGAGCCTGTGGCTCAGCAGCCCTGAAGGAGGCCCTAGGAGCAGGGCCCAGCGCTGCTTCCTCCGCGTGTCTTCCAGGCTCGGCCCTGCAACGGGCAGGTCACATTCATTTGCACCCCGGGTGACCTGGTGTCAAAGCCCAGGGTCATCAGCACTAGGTGCCCAGAGAGGAGGGTGGATGGTTGAGGAGGTGGGGAGGGGGAGAGAGAAGAGGGGAAGAGAGGGGCGCGGAGGAGGCAGCGAAGTGGGGGGGGGGTTATCTAGGGAAGGAGAGAGCAGGTGGGGACACCTGGAACCCAGCAGCAGCCTCCTTTCCCACCTCTCCCCGGACACTTTAAAATTTTAATGACAGAAAAAATAACATAGTTACACAATAACATACGCAGCTTGGTGGAGCGGTTTAGACCATGGGCTTTGAATCAGACGGTCTGGGGTAGAATCGGGGGTCTCGCAACTCCAGCAAATCCCTGGGGCCTGTTTCCTCATCTGAGAAAAGGGGACGTACCCGTAGAGCTCTTGTGAGATCACGTACGTGATGCGCCTTATTAAAGGGTCTGCACGTCGTAAGCTCTAGGAAAGTAGTAGTTATTATAGAGGCAAATTGTAAATATATTTAATGATAGACCCCGACGAGCCCGTCCCTCACCCCAAGAACTAGAATAGCGTGTATACCGAATTAATCTATGGTTTAAAGCTTCTCTTTTTGAGCTTTCTTGCAATGGTAGCATATCGTAGGTGATTTTCTGGGATGTGCCCTCCGTCGTTGTTTCTGAGACACGTCCCCGCTGCTGCGTGTCACAGGATGTCATTTATTGTGGGGAACTTGCCGCCATCGGTTTCTCCCAGCCACTCTCGACTCCTTCTGACCAGGCAGGGCTCTGTGCCTGCCGCTTGGATTCCAAGCGCCGCCCTCTGACCCCCTGTCCCTCCAGCCCTCCACTCTGCAGCCCTCCACTCACACCTCCTCAGCCCCCAGCCCTGGAATCCTGGCTTTGTCCCCTCCAGATCCAGAGCCGCATTTCACAGGCACTGCCCCTTCTGCTGTTGCTCTGGGAGGAGGGAGGGGCTGGCTAGGGAGCACCCTGTGTTGCTCCTGACAGGCTGTGTGACCGTGGGTGGGTCTCCTGTCCTCTTTGGGCCTCAGACTCCCCACCGGTGAGGAGACCCTTCCTCTGCCTCGAGGTGGTGCTTTGCCTTGTCCGGGAAGTCCAGGGAATGGCGCAAGGTGGGGCAGTGTGTATGGGGACAGCCCTGCTCTGCCCTGTCACCGGGGAGAGCGCTGGATGGACACCCTTCCCCAGGATACTCTCACGGATCGGAGCTCTGCTCGCAGAGCCTGCTCTTGTGTCATGACCTCTTTAACCCCAAATAAGCCACCAAAAATTTGAATCAGAATCTTCTGGTGAACTATAGTATGCAACTCGGGGCATGGACAGCACCTGGGGCTGGAAACCGGGACAGCTGCATCACAGTCCCAGCTCAGAGAACAGCTTCCCGTGCAACCTCGGGCACCTCAGTTTCCCCTTCTGCAAAACAAGGACGATTATCCATGCTGGGTGCATGTTGGGGACAGCTGGGCCTCTATCCCTCCCAGGCAGCCCCTCTAGTCAGGCCTGTCTAGAGAGAGCCTGTCTGAGGAGAAGGAGGGCAAAGTCTGTGGTGAAGTTTAAAGTTTACAAAGAAATGAGTTATCTGCACGAATCAAAGCACCTTCTTTGGTTGGAGGAAAACAAAGTGTCACATTGTTCGCGTGTTGCCTGGCTGAAGGCCAGAGCTTCTCCCGCACCCCTGCCAGTCCACACCTCACCCTGCCCCTCATTTAGTAGATGCCCCCGCGGGGCCATAATTTCTGTTGCGCAGAAAAAGCAGTTTGGGGTTGTGAGATTGACCTAAAAGCCTTATTAACAGAAACTGACTTACCATTCAGAGCCCAAGGAATCTAAGCATCATTCTTAGTGGTCCCCCTAAGAATTCTCAGCCCTGGTTTTCTTCCTGACCTGACCAGAGATTGAGTCTTGACCCAGCCCCCAAACTCAGCCCTAACCTTGACCCCCCCGATCTGAGCCTCATCTTTGTTCTAACCCAGACCCCAAAGAGATCGCAGGCTGAGCTCTGACTCTGGCCCCATGCAGAGCTGGGTCATGGGCCTGAGTGAGAGCAGCTGATGGCTTCAGGCAGCAGTGTCCCTGCAGAGCTCCAGTTAGGTCAAGTCCCCTCTCAGAGGGCCGAGGATGGGGGCTTCTGTCTAAAGGAATCCATTCTGAGGCCCCAGGACCTTAGCTCCTGCGCTCGATTGTTTCTGTCCCTGATGGAAGGGCAGAGTCAGGGAACAGGGGAAAGGCTCCTAAACTCAGGCAGGGATAGGGCTCGCTCTGGCCTTGCTCTGATACCCTCTGCCCCTAGCCCACCCCAGAAAGCAGATCACAGCCACATATCCAAAGACAGCTGGTCCCTGAGGCCCATCCACCAGCTACAAGACCCAGCCTCAGCTATGGGCATGCCCAGAGCCACCCTGAGACTTTCCAGCCTGGCCCGGCCCCCTGGCCTCAGAAGAGGCCGTGGTTGCTCAGCATGACCACCAGAGGGCACCAGACAGGAGGGACGGAGAAGCCTCTGTGGCTGTGTATCTGAGCCTTGTGCTGCCGGCCAGAGGGGCTCTCTGGGAAGACCCCATCCGCCCCTGCCCTCAAGGAGCCCACCTGCTTGCAGGGCAGACAGACCTAATAGGTGACAAAAAAAAAAAAACACCCAAAACACTAGGTACGTGACCTTTTAAATTTAGTTTTAATTGTATAAGTAGTGCCCCTCCCACATTTTCGTAAACACTGGTATACCAGAGTTGAGGCAAATGTTCCTTTTGACTACTCCCCACATTCCATTAGTATGAACCTATGAACATTTGGGTTCAAGCCTTTGTGTGAACATATGTTTTTGTTTCTTGTGGATAAATACTTTCAAGTAAGATTATTGGATCATATAAGTGTATGTTTAACTTTATATGCAACTGCCAAATTCTTTTCCAGAGAGGCTGTACCATTGCACATTCCCGCTGGCGATGCCTGGGAGCCGCAGGTGCTCCATAGCCTTGCCCAAGCTCACACTGTCAAGTTTCCTTACTTGTTATTCTAGCGGGCGTGTAGTGGAGCCCATGGTGAAACGTGGATTTCTGTAATGCCTAAGGCTGTCCAACATCTTTAAAGGTGCTTGCTTGTCATTCGTGCGACGGTTCAAATCCTAACCATTCTTTGAAGACCTGGTTGTTTTCTATTCAGTGGTGGGAATTCTTTGTACACCCTAGGTGCTAGTTCTTTATAAGATATATATTTCAGAGGGGCGCCTGGGTGGCAAAGCGGTTAAGCGTCTGCCTTCGGCTCAGGGTGTGATCCCGGCGTTATGGGATCGAGCCCCACATCAGGCTCCTCTGCTATGAGCCTGCTTCTTCCTCTCCCACTCCCCCTGCTTGTGTTCCCTCTCTCTCTGGCTGTCTCTATCTCTGTCGAATAAATAAATAAAATCTTTAAAAATATATATATATATATTTCAGAAATATTTTCTCTCATGTAGTGGCTTGCCTTTTCTTTTCTTTTTTAAAAGATTTTATGTATTTGTTTGAGAGAGAGCAAGAGAGAGCACGAGCAGGGGGAAGGGGCAGAGGGAGAGGAAGATGTAGGCTCCCTGCTGAGCAGGGAGCCCGATGCAGGACTCGATCCCAAACTCAAAGATCATGAACCGAGCAGAAATCAAGAGTCAGCACTTAACTGACTGAGCCACCCAGGCGCCAGTATATTTCTTTTTTTTTTTTTAAGATTATTTATTTATTTGAGAGAGAGAAAGAGAGTGAGAGAGAGAAAGAGCACAAGTAGGGGGGAGGGGTAGAGGAAGAAGCAGACTCCCCATCAAGCAGGGAGCCCGAGGTAGGACTCGATCCCAGGACCCTGGGATCATGACCTGAGCCGAAGGCAGACGTTTCACTGGCTGAGCCATCTAGGCGCCCAACCTTTGCATTTTCTTGATTTAACTATGTCTCTTTTTAACTTTATATTAAAAAAAATAATTTTAGACATCCAGGATAATTGCAAAGGTAGTGCAGAGAGTTCCTCTAATTTTAACATATAACCATTATGCAAGTATCAAAAATAAGAAATTAACATTAATACAATACCATCACTAAACTGCAGACTTTATTCACATTCCATTGATGTCCTTTTTCTGTTCCAGGATCCGATACAGGATGACACTTGGCCCTCTCACTGGACAGAGCTCGAAGATACATAAACATGTTCTCACCCATGTATGTGCATATGTACACGTATGTATGTATCTACCCACCTACATACCTACCTTTGTTCCTATCTCTCTGTATCTATCTCTTCAAGGAAAACATAATTTTATCCCAATACCCGTGACTCCAGGTCTGTGGAGCACTGTGTATTCATTCTGGCATTTTTTCTTTACTTACGTGTAACTTCTCTGGCTTTCCTTAACTACAATATCTTTATTTAGATGTCATTAGTTACACTATATTTACTTATTTGTTCCACCCTACGATGCATGCAATATATTTCAGGATTGTTAACTCATACCTTTGTGAAAAACAAATTTACCAAATACAGTAGGGAATTTGTATACAGTTCTTTTTATCTTTAGCCGCACGATATCCAGGCAAAACACTGAGGTCAACCCCTTTCTTTCCCACTCCCTGGAGTGTGGTTGTTGTATACTTGTAATACAGTCAGATTCATTTGTCACAGTCTGCATGAGATCTTGAATACCCCCGACATCCTGGCTGATTTTTTAAGTAGGCTCCACACCTACATGGGGCTTGAACTCACGATGCTGAGATCAAGACCTGAGCTGAGATCAAGAGTCAGATGCTTAACCGACTGAGCCACCCAGGCGCCCCCATCCTGGCTGGTTTAAAAAAAAATAGCCTGTAGTAAAATTCATTCCTTGAGATGTACAGTTCTATGCATTCTGACATGCCTGGAATCATATATCCCACATTATTATACTAGACATTTCCTTGATCCCCCCAAATTCCCTCATGCTGCCCCTCTGTAATCAGACTCTTCTCTGACCCCCAAGCCTTGGGAATTAGATCTGCTTTCTGACTCTGTAGTTTCTCTTCCCTATTATGTCATGTAAATGGAGTAATAGAGTGTGTAGCCTTTTGGGTTTGGTTTCTTTCTTTCACCCACTAAAGTAGATTTACGATTCAGCCACATTGTTGCATGAACAAATAGGCTGTCCCATTTTGTTGATTTCCTATTGTGTGAATGGACTATAGTTTGTTTACCAACATCTGTTGAAGGACATCTGGGTCTTTTCCAGTTTTGGGTGATTATGAATAAAGTGCAATCCACATTTGTGTACAGGTGGACGGAAGGGTTCAATTCATTTGGATAAATAGCTAGAGTAGGATTGATGCTAAGTGTATACTTAACTTTAAAAGAAACTGCTAAGCTGTTTTTCTAAGTGGTTGTACTATTTTGCATTCTCACTGGCAACGTGCAGAAGTTCCAGTTGTTCTGTATCTTTGACTGCACTTAGTTTTGTCAGTTTTTAAATTTCAGCCATCCAAATACATATGTCGTTTGTGGTTTCCATTGCTGACCTTTTAAACTATCTGCGCTTTATATTTAAAATGAGCTTCTTTTTCTTTTTCTTCTTTTTTTTTTGGATTTTATTTATTCATTTGTCAGAGAGAGAGAGAGAGCCCAAGCAGGGGGAGCAGCAGGCAGAGGGAGAAACAGGCTACCTCTGCTGACTAAGAAGCCTGACGTGGGACTCAATCCCAGGACCCTGGGGTCATGACCTGAGCTGAAGACAGATGCTTACCCAACTGAGCCACCCAGGGGCCTCTAAAATGAGTTTCTTGGGGCACCTGGCTGGCTCAGTCGGTTGAGCCTGAACTCTTGATCTCAGGGTCCTGAGTTCAAGCCTTGCATTGTTTCATGCTGGGGGTGGAGCCTACTTTAAAATAAAATGAGTTTCTTGCAGGTAGTATGTAGCTGGGTCTTCATTTTTCTCTCAATCCGATGATTTCTTTAATTAGGGTGATCAGTCTGTTTACATTTAATTTATTTATTCATGTTGTTGAATTTACATCTTCAGTTCTGCTATGTTCTCTTTATTTGTCCTATCTGCTCTTTCATTTTGCTTCCTTTGCTTTTCTTCTTCTTCTTTTTTTTGATTAACCAGTTTTTATATGATCAATTTTATCTCTGGTATTGGCTGATGAACCACCTCTTCATTGTATTGTTTGATGTGGGAGCTCAAGGATTTCCGGTGTGTATCTTTAACTCACTGCAGTTTACCCTCGAACTATATTACGCTGCCTCACACAGCGTAGAAACTGTGCAAACACACACTTTGGTTTTCTTCTACTTTCATTTTTGCTCATTTGCATACTTTTTACTCTCTATATGCCATAGATCCCACAATATATTACGATTACTTTTGTTTTAATTAATCAAAAATTTTTTTCATTTTAAAAATTGTGGTAAAATAGACATAACGTAAAACTTACCATTCTAGCCCAAATGGTGTACAATTCCGCGGCTAAAGCACTGAAGTATTAGGTATTCACAGTGTTGTGCAGCCAGCATTACTATTTATTTCCAGAATTGTTCATCATCCCAAACAGAAACTCTGTGTCCATTAAGTAACAGCTCCCCCCCATTGCCCCGGACCTGGTTACCTCTATTCTATGTTCTGTGTCTATGCATTTGACTCCTCTAGATCTCTCATCTAAGTGCAATTATGCAGTCTGTGTCTTTTTATGTCTGGCTCCTTTCACTTGGCAGAATATGTTCAAGGATCCTTCACGTTGGAGCATATGCCATGACTTCGTTCCTTTGTATGGCTGAGGAATATTCCATCGCAGGCATGTGCCACATCGTGTTCCTCCACTCATCTGTCGATGGACCCTTGGGTTGTTTCCACCTTTGGCCATGGTGAATAATGGTGAATAATGCTCCTATGAGCCTTGGTCTACAAGCATTGTTGAAGTCCCCACTGTCAATTCTTCTGTATATATGCTTAGGAGTAGAATTGTTTAACCCCCTTTTTAAAAATTGTTTTGCCTTTTGAGAAACTGCAAACTGTCTCCCACAGCAGATGGACCGTTTTGCATTCCCACCAGTAGTGCCCGAAGACCCATCTCTCCACACCTCAACAACAGGTGTTATTTTCTGTTATTTAAAATAATAGCCCTCCCGTGGGTGTGAAGTCAGACGCCACCACGGTTGTGATGTGCATTTCCTGAATGATTAACGAGGCTGAGCTTCTTCTATTTGATGTGTCTAGCATCTTTGAAACATGTCTATTCAAGTCTCTTGCCCATTTTCAAATTGGGCTGTTTATTTTTTTGTTGTTGAGCTGTAAGAATTTTTAAATTTTTTCACTAATAATTCTTTATCAATATATGACTTGGAGATATTTTCTCCCATTCTGTGGGTTTTTTTCATTCTTTTGATGGTGCCCTTTACTTTTAGAGACATCCCATTTATCTACTTTTCTTTTGTTCCCTGTGCTTTTAGAGTCATATTTAAGAGATCATTGTGAAATCCAAGGTAATGAAGATGTTCCCTTCTGTCTTCCACTAAGAGTTTTATACTCTTTGCTATTAAATTTAGGTCTTTATCTATTGGAGTTAAATTTTGGATATGCTTTGGGTAAGGGTCCAACTTCATGTTTTGCATGTGGATAGCTAGTTTTCCCAGCAGCGTTTGTAGAAAAGACTGTACTTTCCCCATTGAACAGTCTTGGCAGCATTGCCAAAACCAATAGACCGTACCAGAGAGAGGTTATTCCTGGGCTCTCTCTTCTGTTCCATTGGTTTATATGTGTATATTTTTGCCAGCACCATATTGTTTTGATTACCATAGCTTTGCAGTAAGTTTAGAAATTAGGAAATGTGAGGTCTCTAATATCATCCCCCAGAAATATTGTTTTGACTTTTCAGGGTCCCCTGAAATTCCATATGAATTTTAACATAATTTTTCTATTTCTGAAAAAAATGCCATTGAGATTTTTCTAAGGGTTTCATTGAATTTGTGTATTACTTTGGACAGTACTGGCATCTTAACAAATTAAGTCTTCCAATCCATGAACTGAGACGTATTTTCCTTTCTTTAGATCTTTAATTTCTTCAGTAATGTTTTGTAGTTTTGGGGTTTTCTTTTTGTAAAAACTTCCTCCTTGGTTAAATTTATTCTAAAGCGTTTTATTCTTTTTGCTGCTATTGTAAATGGATGGAATGGTTTTCTTAATTTTCTTTACAGATTGTTTATTTTTTAGTGTGTGAAAGGAACAACAGATAGATTTTTGCATGTCCATTTTGGATCCTGCAATTTTGTTGAATCTGTTTATTAACCTTAATAGTTTGTGTGTGTGTGTGTTTATGTGTGTTTGTGTGTGTGTATTCTTTAGAGTTTTCTGCAAATAAGATCATCTGCCAACAGATAATTTTATTTTTTCCTTTCCAGTTTGGGTGCTTTTATTTCTTTTCTTGCCTCATTATTCTGGCTAGAACTTCTAGTACTATACTGAACAGAAGTGGCGAAAGCAGACATCTGTCTTGTTCCTCATCTTAGGGAAAAAGCTCTCCATCTTCGTCACGGAGCGTGGTGTCCACTGTGGGTGTTTCATTTATGGCCTTTATCATGTTGGGGAAGCATGATAAAGCATGTTAAGTGTTTCTGTCTTGAAAGGGTGTTCAAATCGGTCACCTGCTTTTTCTGCATCAATTGAGATGATCCTGGGTGCTTTTTTTCTTCACCTGTTAAAACCCACAATTTTGTATATTTTGTTTGGATTTCCTGTCGTTAAGGCAGGAAGAGGGTAAATCAGTCCCTGCTACTTTGTCTTGACTGGAAGCAGAAGTTCCACAAATATATTTAAAAAAAAATCTCTCCATGTTAATACAAATAGATTTAGTTCACCCTTTATAATAGTATTTTAATAGTATTTAATGGTATGCTCTGTAGTATTCCACTGTATGAACATATCACATTTTATTTAGCTATTTCATGATCCTTGGACTTTTGGGTTGTTCTCTGGTTTTTACTACATAATACTTTCCTTTGGGGCAAATACTCAGAAATGGAGCTTCTGGCTTTTGAGTATGTTCATGTGTATACATTGCAAAGATCATATCAAGTTGCTTTTCAAAGTCGAAAAGTATCATCTGCAAAGTCGAAAAGTATCATTTCCTCACGTTATTTTTCATGTCTCATATTTTTAGATGTTAAAATTTTAGGCAATGTGATAGGTGAAAAAGGGTAGCTCATTATTATTTTCATTTTCATTTTCTTGAGCATGAGCCGTGTTGAGCACCCCCTCATCTGTTTATTGGCCCTACATTTTGCTTATTTTCTGACTTGTCTGCTTTTGTCTTTGCTCACTTTTCTTTTGGGTGGTTTTTCTCTTTATGGTTGGTTTTGTAGGTATTTTTTAAAAAATGTTTTTGATATTATGTCTTTACTTGTCATTATTGGTCACAAACATTTCTTTAGGTGTGTAGCTTGCTTGTAGTTTTATCTGTGGTGTCCTTTCTTGAGCATACTTTTTTTTAAAATGTAGATGTGGTCAAACTTATTAATCTTTTCTTCATGGCTTTTATTTTTTTATATAAGGAAGTCTCTGTTCTTCTGAGGTGTTAAAAAAAAATTTCCCTTCTGGGGAAAAAAAAAAACTTACTTTTTTTTTTTAATGTGACGTCTTTAAACCTTGTAGAAGCTATATTTCGTAAATGTGAACTAGAGAGTGCTAACCTTACTCTTTCCATACAAAGAACTGATTGTTCTAACCTTATTCGCTGATAGTCCCTTCTTATTACACGCTACCATTCGTGACTGTCCACTGTGAGCTAGGCCCTCTGTAAGGTAATTTATATGCCTGTTCTTGTCTACTTATCCTGGCAAGCCGGAAAACTGAGGCTCAAAAAAGTTCCGTAATGCCCAAGGTCACACGGCTGGCCAGAGGCAGAATGTGAACTTGAGTAAATACAGAGGAAGTTAGAGAGGGGTGTCCAGTGACCTTGGTCTATTTGGAAAGACCATGGGCCTGGACACTCCTTGGATCAGGGTTTCTCAACCTTAGTTCCATTGACCTTTTAAACTGGACAGTTCTTTCTGGGGTTGCGGGGGGCCGTCCCATGCCCCGAGGGTGCTCAACAGCAACTCTGGTTTCAATCCGTTATACGCCAGTAGCGCCTTGCCACCCTTGACCCCTGGCTGCAATACTGACAACTGTCTCTAGGCATTGCCAAATATTCCCTGGGGGATGAAATTGCTCCCTGTGAAAAGGTACTAATTTAGATAATAATTATTAAGTGTCAATATCAATTATTAACCATCATCCATGCTAATGACATTGGCACTAATTACCAACAGTGATTCACTGTAGTATGTATCCTTGGGCTGTTGCTTGTTTGTAGCTGATGGGTAGAAGGTTCTAGCTTTCCCTTTAAATTACACCTTCTCCGTGCTCTTCTCTCCCACCTGTGAGTGCCGCCTGTCTGCACTGTTTTTACAGGCAAAGCATAGGAAAACCTTTGGGCAAGGGAAGGGGGTCTGGGGCTTGGGGTGGTTCCTGTTTTCTTTTCAAAATATTTTTCTTCAATGCTGTCGGTGATGAATAGAAATGGAAAAATAAAGCCCTGCGGATGTAAAATGATTCCTCTCTCTCCACGAGGCGGGGGTGAGGAGCCTTCATCATTCATGATTTGTCTCAGGCTGTAAACATGCCTGCTGTCACCAGCAGCCTGCCCCGCAAGCTCTGGGGATGCAGACCTGCACACATACACGTCAGGACTGACCAGGGACAGCGGCATCCAGGGCCCTGGAAGATACTGTATGCTTCCAAATCCCCAAAGGCTGTGCGAGAGCCAGTGGGACTTAGAACACTGTCTTTAGCTTGGCCAATTGGGGTTCCATATTTTAAAGTCTAAAGCCATAAGAAAAATGACCAGGTAGCAAATGTTCAAAATCATTTGAGCAGCTATGGTAAGTCCTCTAGTTGTTGCTATTGGTAACAGTCGTCTTGCTGTGTTAGGGTGGTCTAGCTCTGTGAGTCCCCTTGCAAACCTCCCAGTCGGACTCATTTCCCTCTGCTGCCATGAAGATTTCTAGGGACTCTGACAAGCCCCCGTGTGAAGTTCAGAGCCTGATGCCTGCAGACCCCACCTTGCCTTACAGGCTGGCGTCCTTGCGGGGAAAGTAGTGAGGTCCTGCTGATAGGACTCCTTTGGGCCAGTCCATGCAGGGGCTTTATGATCTCGCTTCTTTTTCTGAGGTCATCCCTACTCTGCAACCCCCACTGACACCCTACCCCCATCCCTGCTGTGTCCCCACAGCCCTGGGCTCGCCCTGCAGCCCCGTGGATGAAGCTCGGGTCACCAATCAAACTGGGGGCTCCCTGATGGTGGGCCCAGGTCTTCTTCTCTGAGTCTCCTTCATCTGGGGGGCCTCTCTTCACTGTGGGCCCGCAGAAGGCGGAGCTCAGAGAAGGAAATGGTAAAGAATAATGACCTGGTAGGGCAAGAAGTGTCCGGTGGCTACCACCTCTCCAGGCCCTTGCTGTCAGGACAGGCACACAGGCAGACTTACAGACACAGTGGAAGGGGGAGGGGTGCTCAGCCCCTCCCTGTTGGGGACACGGAGGCCCACTTCAGGACCGGGGCTGAGCTGGGCACAGTGTCCTGCAATCCTGTGAATATTTAGCTGGTTCTATCCCCTTTGCTGGCTCCTGCCTATGTAAACAGCCGCCAGAGTAGGGGAGGCAGAAGCGGGTGGCAGCAGCAGCAGCAGGGGGCCGTGGGGAGGGAAGAGGGTCCAGGCTCACAAGGAGGACAGACTAGGTCGCTGACTGAGGGAGCCACCTCTGAGCCCCACCATGGACAGCAGGGCGTGGGGTGCCTGCATTCTCTGCTTGCTGAGCCCATTGCCAGTTGTGAGTAGCCGACACAGACCCTCCGGCCTCGTCTGCTGGGCTCCGGAGCCGGGAGCCGCGGAGCTATATGGGGGTCCAGCTGGAGCCTGGTGGGGTCCCTGCTGCTCTCCCCCAGCCCAGGAGTTTCTTCCTACTAAGCAGGTTACTGGCCATGGCTCAGAGAACCCCTGCCCCATCCCCTCCACTTCCCCTCTCCTCTTCCCCTCTTCTTCCCTCCCTCCCCTCCCCTTCCCTTTGCAGCTGCTTGGCTCTGGGTAGCTCTGACTAGGAAAACCTGGCTAAGCTGAGTTAGCCTCCCTGTTGCTGCTTTCCAGGCCCTGTCCGGCCCGCCCTCCGGGGGAGGTAGTTAGGGCCTCTCTGGTTCGGCTCCTGTCTCCCAAGTCCTCTCTGAGCTAACTCTTCCACAGAATCTCCAGACCCCTCCCTATCCCCAGCACACCAGGAGCCACACCCTCCTTAGGTTGCTGCCTTTTAAGAGGGTGTTTCCAGGGGCCAGGTGGGCCTGCGCAGGAAGTGGAGGACAGCCGCTCCCCTCCCGCACTGGGGGTACTGTTCCTCTCTTGATACGGCGGGGGGGGGGGGGGGGGGGGCGCTGCTGGAGGAGCTTTTGGCAAACAGATGTGCTGGAGATTGAGGTGCCCCTCAGGGGTCAGGGGCCCACCCTGAATGTGCTGCGATTTCCCAGCATGTTTTCCAGGAGTTAGCACAAGGGACACAGGGACCAGGCCAGGACAACAAGGTACTGGGTGGGAAGCTCGGCGCATGTGGACTGAGGTCCCCTTCTCCCTCTGCGGTGCGTGTGTGCACATCTGTGTGCAGGGGCCGCCATGCCTCCCAAGCACCGTGCCTCACCTGCCCCCGCGGGCCGAGCCTTGGGCTGGAACCCCAGCACCAGGAGCTGGTTGTGTGGCCTGGGCAAGTCCCCCACCCTTCCTGAGC
This sequence comes from Ailuropoda melanoleuca, assembly GCF_002007445.2. Classification (NCBI taxonomy): domain Eukaryota; kingdom Metazoa; phylum Chordata; class Mammalia; order Carnivora; family Ursidae; genus Ailuropoda; species Ailuropoda melanoleuca. Next base: position 167,816,250 of record NC_048218.1, read on the forward strand.
CTCACTTGACTCTTTTGTAAAGAAGGAGATCATATCTTCTCTCCGGGGCTGCTGTGCATTGAGTGGGATCTGATTTGTCAAGGGCTAGGCGTAGGTAACTTCTTTTTATTTATTTATTTATTTATTTTTGGTAATTTCAGTACAGTTGACACACCCTGTTACATTAGTTTCAGGGATAACGCATAGTGATTTGACTAGTTTATATGTCATGCTGTGCTCTCCGCAAGTGTAGCTCCCATCTGTCCCCATACAACGCTATTACAGTACTGCCGACTTTATTCCTTGCGCTGCACTTTTCCTCCCTGCACCTTATTCATTCCATACCTGGAAGCCTGTGTCTCCCACTCTTCTTCACCTGTCTTGTCCCACCCCTGACCTTGTTTTTTGTTTGTTTTTTTTTTTTGCCATACAAGAACTCCTACTGCTTTCCCTTCTGCAGTGAGGGAGTCTTCTTCCTCTCTTCTGTGTGCACCCCACCGTAACCATGCATGCTCTCTCAGCTCCCCCCCCACTGTTCCCCCCCACCAGCCTCCTTCACATCTCCTTATCTGGCTCTGACATTCCTGCTGCCCTCTTATAAGGACCTCCTGTCCACCCAGATAATCCAGGATAATCTCCCCATCAAAAGATCATTAACTTAATCCCAGCTGCAAAGTTCCTTTGGCTCTGCTGGATGGCGTACTCAGTTTTCAGGGATTAGGATTAGACGTTGTGTGTACAGGGGGCGTTGTTCCACCGACCAAGGTACTTTGTGTAGAATTGTATCCAGGGAGCAGGAGTGCAGAATGGGGGGAGGAGAGCAGGGATGGAGGAAAAGCCCCACACAAACGAGTCGTGGGCTCAGCCAGCTCCAGGAGATCTTCCAAAGACTTGTGTTCGACGTGTTTCAGAACTTACTCCCATGAGATGAAATTGGAAAGCATCTGTCCAAGTGTCCACCTTTCTTTCCTTCCTCCCTTCCCCTTCCTCCCTCCCCCACTTCCTTCCTCCTCTCTTCCTTTCCCTCCTCCACCAAGTGCCCTTGTCAGTGCCGTGAGCCAGGCCCTGTGCTTAGGAGCAGGGACACAAAATGCTTCAGGCTTTGTCTCTGTTCTAAGGTCTCTGGGACCAGAGAACCCAGAAGGAACAGCCGATCGGCTTGGCCTATCCACTTACCTCCTTCCCGCAGGTATCTGGCCACGTGCACCCGGAGTGTGATTTCATCGCCCAACTGAGAGAGGATGAGAGGTCGTGTCTGCAAGCAGCAGAAGGGATGTCCAACACCACCCTGGGTACGGCTGCTTGGGAGGGAAGGGGTGGCTTCTCGATTCCTCTATCTCCTCTAGCCTCATCACTCCGAACGCAGAGGAGCCTGTCCCCCTGCGTCTGCTCTGCTCCCGTCTCTCTATGCAGGCTGCCCGATGACATGGGATGGGCTGCTGTGCTGGCCGATGGCGGGCTCTGGCGAGTGGGTGACTCTCTCTTGCCCCGATTTCTTCTCTCACTTCAGCTCAGAGCCAGGTAAGTGGTGGTGAGTGGGGAGATGAGGTGGTTTCATCTGGTGAAGCTAGAATACGGCAGGCGCACCCTGGCTTTGGGGGCAGTAGATCTGGATTTGAACACAAACTTCCCACCTTCCCGTGTGTCCTTGCGCAAGTCACCCAACCTCCCGACCCTCAGCTTCCTGACTTGTGACCTGGGGAAAACAAGAACTTCAACCTCGTAGGGGGTGAGGATTGGTGAGCAGAGCATGGACGTGCCGGACCGAGGGCCTGACCCCAAGTGAATGTTCTGTGGGTGTCAGCAGGAGGGCTGCCTATGGAGTGGAGGGGAGCAGAGCCCATCTGACCGTTCACATGCTACCAGCCCCCTCGTGGGGGGAGTGAGGAAGGGCTGGACCTGGAACCCAGGCCTCTGGAGGGAGGAACACCCCTCTCTGTCATTGAGAGGAGCTGTCTACAGACCCTGCCAGGACCACGGGATGGTCCACAACTCCCCCACCCATCCTGGAAAGAGAGAAGGAGCTAGAACCCGTTCTCTGTCCCCATCTCTGCATTCCTCCCAGGGGCAGTGAAGCGGGATTGCACTATCACGGGCTGGTCTGAGCCCTTCCCACCTTACCCTGTGGCCTGCCCTGTGCCCCTAGAGCTGCTGACGGAGGAGGTAAGAGGCTCCTGGTATCTTGGAGGAAGGGTCACCATGGATGTTTGTAGGGATGGTAGACTACACAACTGGAGGGGTTACTATTTCCATTGTAGCTAGCAGGTTGGAATATTAATTGCAGAAGTTTCCAGAAGATGGCAGTGTCTAGAAGAGAGAAGGCCCTGTTCTTTCACTAATTGCTCAAGGGTGATGCATGAGCCATGGTGCTGGGCAAGAGGGGAGGCAGAGGCAGGGTGGGAGATGTGCCGGCTGCCCTCTCTGTGCCCAGGCCTCCAGGACAGGAGCTTTGAGCGTTTCCAGGGAAACAGAGGCTCCTAGTGGTCCTGGGCAAGCTCCTTCCCTTCTCTGGTCCTCAGTCTGTGGAGTGGTGTGCATGCCCCACACTTCTGAATTGAGCAGGGCCTTTGCAAGGTGCTTCCGTACCCCCGGTCCCTAATCTCTTTCCCCTCAGCCCTGCAAGGGAAGGCATGAGTCTGACCATTTTTCAGATGAAAAGACAGACACAGGTGGTGATTGCCTGCATCCCTCAGGGGTCCTCAATCCCCTCCCTCGGGCTACATCCTCCATCTCCATCTTGGGGGTAGGGGTGGGTTGTCCAGGCTGGACTTCGATGGATCCAAATACTTGGTCATAGAAAGAACTTTTCCCTGTGGCTGTCATTGGCTGCCCCCTTTCTTTGGGGGATGTTGGGTGCCCAAGATGGTGAGGAAGTAGGTTGTCAATAAACAAGCCCCATTTCCTTGTGAGCTTTTTTGTTTTTAATGTTATATTAGTCACCATACAGTATTTCATTAGTTTTCAATGTAGTGTTCCATGATTCATTATTTGCCTATAACACCTGGTGCTCATTGCAATATGTGCCCTCCTTAATACCCATGAGCTTTTGTCATTCCTCAATGAATGACAAAATAGGCCAATGAATGAAGGAAGCTGTGATTTCTCTGCTGCCTGTCGCGCCCCAGGAGCAGTGAGAGTCAATCTCGTCTCCCTCTCCCCTCCCTTTCTCTCCCCCCAACCACTGCCACCGCCCACCAACAGGTCAGGTGCAAAACAGGCTGTAAACAAACACTTCTGTTCATGAGGGAGCTTGCCATGGTTCTCACGGGCGCCCCTGCCCCCAGATGGGGCGTTCTGGGGTAGAACTGAGAGCCTTCACCTGCTCGGTCATCAAGCTTCCCCTTTTCTAAAAGTGCAGCCTCTGAGGCTTTCTCCATCTCTACCCTTCCAGAAATCCTACTTCTCCACGGTGAAGATTATCTACACGCTGGGCCATAGCATCTCCGTCGTGGCCCTCTTTGTGGCCATTGCCATCCTGGTTGCTCTCAGGTTTGCCGTCCTCTTCACCTGCTCGAGAACCTTCGCTGCCTCCCTATTGTCCATAGCACTAAGCCAGATTCCTTGCTTGGACCTTTGGGAGGTTCCCGGGTCTAGGCACCATAGCCATTCCTGGCTTTTCCTTTCCTTTCCATGGAGTGTTCCCTTCCCACCCCTCGCACTCCAGGACTCACTGCCATCTCTACACCTTTGCTCACATGGAACTTACTCTATTTGCTTGGAATGCCCGGTTACTTCATCCTTGATATATTTATATCTGTCAAAAGTTGAAGCCCAGCTCCCATCTGCTTTAAGAATCCTCTTTGCCTCCCCCCTGTGAAATCCTTCTTGACTATTCCAACCCTTTGACCGTTGCCCGTCTTGAGCACCCCCAACTTCAGAGTCTGAGCCCCCCACACGTCTTGTGCTGTTGTCTGTCTAATGGGGCCGTGCCTCATCTCTCTGTGCACCTAGGGGGCTCCCCTGGGTGGTACCCTGCCATTTCTGCCTCTGTCGCCCAGACTCTGAGCTCCCCTAAGGCAGGGACTGGTCCTCTCTGTCCTCTCACCTCTGCTGAGCCCAGGGTAGGGCTTGCTCAGCTGTCCTGCACGGACACCTGCAGCTCCAAGAGCAGCCCGGTCTGACTCAAGTCAGTCCAGTTCGTCTCCCACCATGCTCACCCTCCTCCCGCCCCGCTCCTCCAGGAGGCTCCACTGTCCCCGGAACTACATCCACACCCAGCTGTTCATCACCTTTATCCTCAAGGCGGGCGCTGTGTTCCTGAAGGACGCTACCCTCTTCCACGGGGAGAACACAGACCACTGCAGCTTCTCCACTGTAACCACTGGGGCTGGAGGGCCCAGGGTGGGTGGGGGAAGGAAGGTTGCATTAGAGACGTAGAAGGTCCCCCACCCCCCACCAGCCTGCCCAGTCCTGTGGGCTGACCCTGGGGCTCTGCAATTGCCAATTACAGAACAGGAAACACCCTAACACCCTCTCCCTTCCTGCCTCTCTCCGGAGTCTGGTCCTAAATCCGCATGCCATTTCTCGGACGGTGGGGCCAATCCATGTCATTTCCCATATTCCACGTTCCCCTTTCTGTTCTTATTCCATACTCCTACCTAGCCCACACTTCACCCCAGCAGCCTTTGCATTTCCTACCTCCCCGAACACGCCAGCCTGTCTGTGGCTGCCTGGGGGATGTGTGGGGCCAGGCAGAGCCGGGTCCCTCCCTCAAGAAGCACCCATGGGGCCCTGGGGACAGAATGCACCAGATTATGGGACCACAGAGTGGGGGAGGGGGTGTTGAGGGCTGGACTTCAGGGAGAAGGCAGCTTTGGAGCTGGGGGCGGGGCGGGGAGGGAGGACACGTTAACTGGAGGGACCAGGGTGAACAGACTCTCACAGACAGGAAAACATGAAGCCTGTCCAAGAACCAGAGGAGTCATATGGGGCCAGGGAGGTGGGAGAAGCAGAGGAGAATGAAAATAAAAGGTGGTTGGGGGCAGCGTGGAGTCCCCGCACTCCCCAGGTACACTAAAATTGTGCTGGAAATGGACAGATACACAGACGGGCAAGGCAACAATGACCTTGAACAAATGAAAGAAATAGTAATAATGATACGTATTGAGCACTTACGTGGTGGCATTGGCCTAAATGCTTTGCAAATATTACCACCTTTTATTTCCTACGTGTGTTTTCATTTTAGTCCCATTTATACATGAGTGGGCCTGGGGCCGAGCTCAGGCCCCCTGAGCTCAGAGGCAGTGCTCTTCACCCTGACAGAGGAGCGAGTCCTGCAGTGAATGAGCGAATGCGGGGTGAGGGAGCTGTATGTTTGCAGGAAGGAATGGGGGGTCCTATGCACAGTTCTGGGGATGGACGTGGGGTCAGGAAGGGCTGACCGAAAGTAACAATTCATATGCAGCGTTTCCATCTAATCCTCATGATGAGACCATGCGATAGGTATTGGAAGTATTTCCTTTTACAGATGAAAAGGTGAGTCTCGGAGGTTACCCAGCTAACACATGATAAACGTGAACCCAGACTCCAAATCTGCTCTCTTAACCACCACATTGTACTACCACGCAGCCCAAGGTGAAGGGTCCTGAGTGGGGTGGGGGCTCCCGTGGGTGTCCAGCTCTGAAGAAGCCAGGCCCCGGCCCACAGGTTCTGTGCAAGGTCTCTGTGGCCACCTCCCATTTCGCCACCATGACCAACTTCAGCTGGCTGTTGGTGGAAGCCGTGTACCTGACCTGCCTCTTGGCCTCCAAGTCGCCCGGCACCAGGAGAGCCTTCTGGTGGCTGGTTCTCGCCGGCTGGGGTGAGCACTAAGGCTGGGGAGGGCACCATGGGGCTAGGGGAAGGCTGGGAATGCACAGGGAGCTCACCCAAAGGTCCCTTCAGCTCACTGATGATGATGCCAGGCCCGGGGGCAGGGGGAAGAGAGAGCAGCAGGTAGTCCTACAGCTTCCTGGTCCTACCTTCCCGGTGCCCCGTGTGGCCGGCAGTGGTGGTGGCGGGTAGGGGCAGGTCTCTGAGCCTAGCATGCAGACCCCTAACTTGTGTCTCCTCTGTCCCCCCACAGGGCTTCCCCTGCTCTTTGCTGGCATGTGGGTGTGTTGTAAGGTGGCCTTTGAGGATGTGGCGTGAGTCTGGGTGGCTACCTCATCCCACGGTGCCAGGTCCCCCTGGAGTGTGGGCTGGACAGTCAGGCAGTGGAGCGGTCCTCCAAGCTGGGGAGAGGCAGAGGAGACCCCAGTCCTGCCTTCAGGGAATTCGCAGCTTGGGTGCAAGATGGGAAGGCCGTTGTGGACAGCATGGAAGGGGCAGGACCTGGGGTGGGAGGGGGCCTCACATTCTTGGGGTGCTTGGCTCAGGGAGAGGTGGGGGGTTGGAAACACAGTAAATAGGGGTCTCTTGGAACAGGGGAGGTTTTGGGGCCAGCAAGAAGCAGGTGGGTAGAGAGAGAGGGTAAGCCCAGCATGGATTGATGCGCCCCTTTGGAAGGGGGCCCAATTGGCTGAGAGAGGAGATAAGGGAGGGCAGGTATTTTTGGTGGCTCCCATCAGTCCCGGCCTGCCTCTCCCTAGGTGCTGGGACCTGGATGACAGCTCCCCTTACTGGTGGATCATCAAAGGGCCCATCGTCCTCTCTGTGGCGGTCAGTCCCTGGGGCCTGCTTTATTCTCCCTGGGTCGGCCGAGGGGGCTGTACTGCGGGAAACATGACTCCAGGCTGGGAGTCAGGACACCTGGCTTCTTCAGCCTGGCTTGGTCAGCCTCTCCGTGAGGCCCTCTCTGGACCTCAGTGTCGTACTGGTGAAACTAGGAGGGTAGTCTCCACTGGCACTCAGGCTTCTAGCTCAGAGTCGTGAGGAATCCGGTGCCTGACTGTAGATCACGAAGCCCTGCAGCGAGGCTGGCGTGCGGGAGCGGAAGGAGGGCTGTGGCGGAACCTCCCCCCCCACCCCCCGCTCCCATGCTGCAAACAGGGCAGTGGGGGCTGGTGTGCGTGGCCTCGGGGAATGCGCACATGTCCCCCAATTTTATCAAAAGTGGGGAACACTGACTTTGTGTCAGGGTAGACCCTGGGAGGTGCTGGAGGCAGGATGACAAGGCCTGACCCCCACCCTTTATTCCGGGGCTGGAGAGGGACCGTGAGCCCCTGAGCTCCAGGTGGGCCCCCCCAGTCTCCAGCATACACGTTCTAGAGCAATGATCCGTACACACCGCTCCTCCTGCACACCCCTGTGTTGGAAGGATTTGGGGTTTCTAATTCCCCAGGAGGCCGCGTCCCAGGCCACCAGTCCATTCCTGACTCTTACCTTTTACCTTCCCGCACCTCTATTTCCAGGTAAACTTTGGGCTTTTTCTTAATATTATCCGCATCCTGCTGAGGAAACTGGAACCGGCTCAGGGCAGCCTCCACACCGAGTCTCAGTACTGGTAATGTGTGTGCACACGCGTGTGCATTCGGGACGCTGGGGACACAACTGAAGTGAGAGTCGGTGTGGTTCTGTTTTATTCACCGTCCTGGACTGTGCTCCTCCCTAAGCTTCCAGAGAGAGAATAGATCTGGTCCCTGCGCTCTAGGAGATCACAACGTGGGGTGGATACAGGCTCCAAATATCCAGTGCGGGGATGGGAGTGAGGTATGGTTAGGGAAGACTTCCTGGAGGAGGTGGTCTTTGAACTAGACTTTGATGTATAGATGTTGACTGGACTAAATTGAGCATTCGGCAGCGAGAACAGCAAGATGCATGGTCCCGAAGGCAGGAAACCCTGCCTTGTACCGCACTGAGTTTGGGGGGCATGGTGTTCTCCAGGGTACCTGGTGCACAGCGTCTGCACGGGGAACTGATGGGAAGTGGGAGTGAGCAGGGGGCATGTGGGAGCTTCTGATTCCAGCCTCGGGTGCCTAGGGCTTGTCTTCTCCTGCAGGCGTCTCTCTAAATCAACACTTCTCCTCATCCCGCTGTTTGGAATTCACTATGTCATCTTCAACTTTCTGCCCGACAGTGCTGGCCTGGGCATCCGCCTCCCCCTGGAGCTGGGACTGGGCTCCTTCCAGGTGGGGGCCCCCACAGGGACTCTTCCCACTGAGTCCTTGGGCAGGAGGGAGGTGGTGCTGCCCATGGGTCTGGTAGAGTTCATGGTAGGTTGAGGGTTACTAGGCTGGTTATTCTTTCTTTCATCCATCTCTCTCTCTCTATTCATTCACTTCCCCTGAACCCACCTACTCATCCTTTACCCATCCATCTACCCATCATCCATCCATCCATTTATCCAACTATCTATCCATCCATCCATCCATCCACCTAGCTATCTACCCATGCATCTAGCATCCACTTATCCATTCATCCAACCATTCATCACCCACCCACACACCTATCATCTACTTATCTGTCCATCCAACATTTACTGAGCACCTATTATGTGCCAGGATCTGTGCTCAGTACTGGGGGATGCAGAAATAAAGAAAATCAGAGAAGCAGGATCAACACTACAGCCTTAACAGGCTTGCTATGATGATTCCATGAGACAATGCGCCTGGCTGTAGTAAGAGATGAATGCACCTCCTTCCCTTTCCCCAAAGACCTGGCCCAGGCCACAGCCTGGAGGTGGGTAGAGGAAAAGATAGTAGAAAGACTGTGGACATCTTATGGCCAGGCCACAGTATTCTGATGTGGTCCTTTCTCTTTGGCCCCACAGGGCTTCATCGTTGCTATCCTGTACTGCTTCCTCAACCAAGAGGTATATAATTTCCAGGCTATCCTTAGTCATTGAGCCTTCCTTTCCACCAGACCAAGGTCACATCTCTTCTTCCCAGGCCCTGTAAATCCCAGCTCAAGCCAAACCTTGACTCCTGTGGTCCTTTGGGAAGCTTAGTCTATCCTGAGCTTCTAGATCAAGCTGAGCCTGATTGCTTCTGGTCAATGTCCTTTATCCATCCCTCCTCTGGGCTGGACTATATATACTACCCATTTGGGACCAGGAATGGTCTTAAAGGATCCCCCAACTCTGTGCTCCTAAAACTGAACAAAAGGGAGAGTGGAGGAGGGAATAAACCAGCTCTGGGAGAGACAGAAAACAGAGACAGGAACAGAAAAAGTCAGGGGAAAGCATAAAGGGAACTAGGAAAATAGAGTCAGGAGCAACAGGGGGGAAGATGGAGAACAGAGCCAGGGATCCTGAGAGAAAACACCTGGAAGAGAGGGACTGATGAAGAGAACAGACCAAACAGAAGAGGACGCACCCATGACTAGAGAGTGCTGATATGCTTGCAGAAGTATGAAAAGATGGCAGAGAGAGGAAAATGAAAACATCCCACCCTGGAAGAACCTTGCATCTGTCCCTTAGGACAGACTTGCTTTGTGGGAGAGATAAGAGAATTTAGCTCAGCATCCTAGACCCCAGGCCCTGCTGCTGTGTGCACGGCAGAGTGACGGGCTCCTTCTGGTGGTATGGATTTGCCGTGGGCTCGGACCTGCCAGAGTCCTGGGTGCACATGCCCTCTGCCAGCTGTGGAACAGTTCTCTCCCTCTCCCGCCGCCTCTGTCCCTAACTGGCTCCCACGCCGCTGACTACTCCCACCCCAGCCACCCTGAGTTTCACACAGCCTTATCGGGGGTCTGGGTGCAAACACAGGACTGCAGTATCTGTTTGTAGTGGCCCTTGGGTCCTGTGGACATTGACATGGGTGAGGAACGGCCTTGGCTGAGGCTGGGGGGACTTGGGAAAAAGGCTTCCATGGAGAGCTGTGAAGGGATCCGTCCTGGGAAATCATGTTGGAGACCGGATAGTTACATACCTCTGGTGACGGGGAGCTTACTACTCAAAATAGCTCTTCTGTTGTTAAGCACCTGTGGGAAAGCTCACCTTTATGTTGAAGAGAAATCTGTCTCCCTTTTGTCTTTCACTAAAGCTGAAGTTCAGCTCTGTCAGGTGGCTCACAGCCTCTCAGCTCCCTCTGACCCCAACAGCCCCTTGGAGGTGTGACCGCTCAGATTCCCCTGCCCTCTCCCTCCCCCACCCAGCTGCTTACAGGAATCCCAGTCCCCTCATCTACAGCTCCTTAGACAGGGTTCTGTCTTTTCTCCCTTTAGGTCATTTCCTCTGGGCAGGTTCCCAGTGGCCATAGTTCAGTTCGGTGGGCAGGGCAGGACTGAATCCCAGAGCAGCACATGGTCTAAGCCACTCAGGGAGGGCAGTGTGGTTAGTTGGTCAGAAACTGAAGAAAGCACCCATAGAAAATGTCTTTAACTGGACTCACACAAAGGCAGTGCTAAAAGAGAAAAGAGCTAAAGGGAATGGCCAGGAATACTCACAGGAAGGAGGAAGCAGTATCTTCTAGAGGTAATACTTTGCGGTGGCTACGGCCAATAGTGGCTTCTCCTCTCCCAGGAATCCATGTCTCTGTTTCTCCTGCATGGTCTCTCCCTGTACCCTCAGTCCCACTGGGGTGGAGCACAGAAGCAGTAGTGCGACCTTCCTAACATCCTCTCCCTTGTCCCTGGAGGTGAGGACCGAGATCTTGCGGCGGTGGCATGGCCATGACCCTGAGCTGCTGCCAGCCCGGAGGGCCCTCACCAAGTGGACGATGCCTTCCCGCTCCGGGGTGAAGGTGTTGACGTCTGTATGCTAGGCTGGCCGCGTCACGCAGCTGGAGCCCACCCCTGAACTTGGGCAGCTACGGTGGGCCCAGGACCTGCAGGAGCAAGAGGGACCCACGCCCCAGAGAGCCCTCAGGCCACGCCTCTGCCCCAGCTCCTGCCCTGGCCAGGGACAACCCTTTCACCCTGTCCTGCACCTGACCTGCACCTGACCCTAGGTCCCTGGTGTCTATCTCTGACCTCCTGGGTTGCTCTGTCTCTATTCTCCTGTTCCTTCTCCTGGAGTCTGGGCCATAGCCCAAGGCCAGAGGAGCCAATAAACTTGTAAATGAATAGATAAATGAATAAATGATAAATAGATAAATAGATAGATAAATAGATAGATAAATAGATAAATGAATAAATGAATAGAATGAGTTTGAGCGAATACCTGCGCTGCCACGGGAGGTGGGGGGGTGGGGGGGTGGATCCTACAGCCTTGACTGGGATCTCTGGTGCAGAAGTGCCTTTATCATTCCTCTGTCATGTTCCGTCCCCGTTATTAGTCTGCTAGAGAACCCTCTTGTGTAATTTATTCCTAAAACGTATTCTCTCTTGTCTTTATCTCCTCATCCCTCTCCTCCCACAGGCAAACAGTCCAATGTGCTTAACGTGAATATTTGTGTTTCTGTGCGTTCTTGCAAAATATGTAGTATTTTGTGTGTGTCTGTACTTATGATTTACATAAATTGTGTCGCTTAGATGCTTCATCCTGCTTCTAGCATTCTCCCCTCAGCGCTCTGCTTTGAAGACACGCGCCCGGGTTGTGGTGTGCTCATCTGGTCTCTTGTTTTGACTGCCATATGGTGTCACCTGGTGTCACCGCCCACGTCTGACCCGCCCTGTCTCCGCTTCGCCGCTGCACGTGAATATTCACGCGTGTGTCCCCGCGTGCACCTGTGCAAGTGAGCCTTTCTCCGGGACACGGACCCAGGAGCAAAAGTGCCGGGTCATCACGTATGCCTTTTCTTCTGCGATGAGGTACTGCCAGATTGCGTTCCAGAATGCTTGCAAAATCTGCACTCCCACCAGCAGCTCCACCAACACTTGGCATTACCCAGCTTTTTAATGTTTGCAAGTCAAATGGGTGTAAAGGGACATCTCATTGTTGTTTCAATTTGCATTTCTCTGATAACTAATGAGCGTGAGCATCTCTTCCAGGGCCTGTTAGCCTTTTGGGTTTGGGCTTCTGGAAATCGCTTGGGTCCCTTTCCCTATTTTTCTCTGGCATGGAGATTTCCCAATTCCAGGTCTTTCCCTCATGTTCTCTCCATTGTGTGCCTTCCTGTGTCCATAGCCTGCTGCCTGCTGCGCCCCACTCAGGTGAGGCCCCCCGATGTAATGCATCATCACGGTCAGTCCTTCCCCCTCCCTATTCCTTGGTGGCAGGGAGGAGAATGAGAACTGGGTGCTGTCCCTGGGAGTCTTTGTAGACTGAGGGGAGATTTGAGCTCAGAGAACAGGCAGAAACGGACCCTGCAGGTCAGCATGAAATCGCTCTATTCTTGTTAGCCCACAGCAGATCTGTGGCGTGAAATTCAGCTCCTTTCCCTGGCCTCCAGGAAGCATTCCAGTCTTCCCTGCCATTCTTACTCTGATGCACCCCCTCCTCCCTCCCAGTCATGAGTGTTCCAGTGAAAGGAGACTCAGCCAGATGAAACCCAAGGTCACATTGGTGGCCATGATGCCCAATTACCCAGCACCTTCTTTGTCAGACACATGTCAAGGTGTTAACTCCAGTCTAAGAACCTTCCTTTAGCCTCAGATCATAAAAGTAACTCATATTTATTGCAGGGCATTGAGAGATGTAGACAGGATTAAAAAAGAAAATAAAAATCATCTGTAATCTCATTACCCAAAGATAGTCACTGTTGATATTTTGGTATGCTTCCTGAAAGATTTTTTTTTCCCCTCTGCATTTCTGAACCATCTTGAGATCATACTATATTTATAAATTTGTATTTTTTATACTTAAAACGAACATACACTGTATAAAAATGGCCAATAAGCACATAAAAAATGCTGACTGTCATTAGTCTTTGGGAAACTGCGAATCAAACCACAATGAGATATTGATTCAGACCACTAGGGTGGCTGAAATGAGCAAATAGACAGCAAGAAGCCTGGGCCAGGTTGTGGAAGAATTGGAATTTTTCTACACTGCTGGTGGGAACGTCAAGTGGTGCATTTGATTTGGCAGAAAGTCTGATGGTCCCTCCAAAAGTCCCACGTTGGGTTGACAGACGACCCAGCAAATCCACTCCAAGGCACGTGGGCAAGAACGTGGAAAATGTCTGTCTGTACAAAACGTGGTAGACGAGTTCTCCCAGTGGCAGTACGCCTCATTGCTGAAAGATGGAAACCCATCTGGGTCCATCAGTCGGCGAATGGATAAACAAAATGACATAGATCCATACAATGGAATATTGTTCTGCAGTCAAAGGGAAGGAAGTACTGACACGTGCTGCGTGGGTGAACCCTGGAACACGAAGCTCAATGAAGGAAGCCAGCCACGGAAGGCCACATATTGTAGGGTTCCATTGACAGGAAATGTTCAGAATAGACAAATCTGTAGAGACGGAAAGTAGGTTTGAGGCTTTCAGGGGCTGGGGGAGGGGGAAATGGGGACCCACGGCTGGTGGCTACGGGGTTTCTTTCAGGGTGACAAAATGTTCTAGAATTTGCCTGTGGTGACAGTTTCACCCTCTGTGACTGAAACCATTGAATTGTAGGTTGAAAAGGGTGACGTTTATGACATGTGAATTTTTCTCTCTCTATAAAGTTATTTAGAAAGAGTCAATGGATGGTTGCTACGGAACACTTGTAAGACTTTTTCTGCTGCATAATTTGGGAGGCCTGTCTAATAGTGTTTGTTTAGCCAATAATGACTTGACAAATCTTCTATTGGTGCAAGTTGCTTGCAATTTTGAAAAGTCAATAGTTGGGATGGCAAACTCCCTTGCAGACCATTCTTCATGTGCATCTCAAAAAGAGAAACGCTTCAGAACACACTCCTAGCTCTAGAATGTTTGACCCAATGCAATGCATGTGAGGAATCTTTGAATTCTTCCCGGCAAGCTGTCTCCCAGAACAGCTGGCCCCGTGCATTCTGGCACGAGCGGGGTGAGTGGGATGGTTTCTCTGTCTCATCACTATCATCAACAGCTTTGTCAGCCTGGGAGTCAAAGGGTGGGCTCTTGGAGCTTCACCGGTGTTGGCAGTTAGTGCTAACGGTTGGCTCAGGGCTGGCGTGAGTGGTTAGTTAGCAGTCAGCCTCAGCAGTTACTTGGTGGACGTAGCAGTAGTGGAAGCAGAAACGTGTTCCCTGGATTGTCCATCCCTTTGCTAGAAGCTTCATTCATGGCTGGAAGTTTATGCCTTGCTCCCTTCTGGTTTCATCTGGAACCTCAAATTCCTGCCACTTTTCTAGTCTCTTCCACCATGGGACCTGGACTGGGACTACAGTGATGGTCGCTGGGCCCGTTCCTTGCCTGGCCAACCCTTCCCTTCTCAGGGCTCACTCAGAATGCATATCTGCAGACGGAAGGAGGGGGTTATCAGGCGACTTTTGAGGGCTCGGAAGGGACACTGAATAAGGCGAGTTGAGAAGAACAATGCTCCACTTGGCCACCAGGTGGCGGAATAACTGCGGCCTGAGAACGCTGGTTGTGCTGATGAGGGGCCTGTAGGAGGACGGAGGACCGACCGCTGGAACAGGACGGAGGATTCCCAGGGCCTGGCCTGGGGCACGGTGAGCCTGTGGGGCTGCTGGAGGAAGGCGCTTCTGGGCTGGCCGGCATAGGATGGCTCCAGTTTTGAGGTGGACAAAACTGGGAAGAAGAGGGAGTGCTGGAGAGACAGGAGGACGGGTGTTCGTTGGAGTCTCTGTGCAGAGTTCAGACCAGAAGGGGGTTGCCCTTGGCCCCTGGTTTTGTGCGGGTGGGAGGGCAGGATTTACCATCACCCACACTGATCTTCCTTCCAGCAAGCTGCTCCTCAGGCGGTGAAAGGAGTTTCTGAAAGGGAAGGAAGAAATTTGACTTCTCTTCTGTTGTGGTCAGCCCGTGCTCCTTTGCACTGTGGGGCAGAGGCAGGGATAAAGATGAGGGGCCTGTTCCTTGTCAGTAGGGAGCCCCCAGGAATGTTGGGGTGATCCCCAGGGGTGACCCCTAACCTGGATGTGAGTAAGAACAGGCATGTAAAACTCAGACTCTCTGGGCTGTGGGAGTTCAGAGGACAGAGTGTGGATGAGGCCAGGAGCGGTCAGGGGAGGCCCCCTGGGGGAGGAGATTGGGTCAGTTGTATAGACCTTAGAACCTCACCAGGCCAAGTGCCACCATCTGCTGGGCAGGAAGCAAGAATGTAGCTGATTTCAGCTCAGGGAGCAATGCTTGGAGGAAGGGTCTGGCAAGACAGGAGTGTGGGCATCAGACCCCAGCTTGGCTTTCCCCAGGATGTTTGTGGGCATTCCTGTTAGGGCTGTGGGCCCTGGTGGGCTGCCCGTTCATTCACTTGGTAAGGATTTCCAAAGTACTTGCTTAGGCAGCAGGCACTTTGCTAGAGCCTAGAAATACAGGCAAACAACTCTAGAATGTTCCTACTCAGGAGGCTTCTGGTCTGGTTGGAGCAGATATGACCGAGGACCCTATTGCAAACAACAGGACCCCTCAGGCTGGGTTAAACAGAAACACGGTGTATTTGGGGCCATGAGGGAGATCACCTGTCTCCAGGAGGACAGCCAATAGCAGCACCCAGCCCACACCAGGGGGTCACTGGGACGAATTCCCCGCTGTACCCTTTTGCCAGCAGACACAGCTGCTTACACCAGTAATACTGTGGACAGAATGCCAGACACACTCATGGCTGTCCTGAAAAGCCAAACTCCTCCACTGCCATGCTTGCTGAAAACTTGATTCCACCTGGCACTGGCTTCCTCTTGTTTTTCTCTTCCAAACCTAAATCTATAGACTAGGTCCTGACCCTGCCCACCAGCTACACGGTGGGGAGGCTGGGACAGCCAGTTCTGACTTCTATCTTTGGAGAGGGCCTGTAGACCGTGGCAAGCTCCTCAGACATAGGAAGGGCATTCAGAATATGCTGGCTGGCCATGAACATGACAGATGTCCAGTGCTGGGAGGTGATCGTGCCACTCAAACAATTGCATAATAATGGTGACAGGTATGCCAGGAGAAATAGAGGACCATAAGAACAAATATCTGAAGGACCAAATCTAGTCTGGAAATATTAAAAAAAAAATGCTTTCTGGGGAAGTGACATCTAACCTGAGATCGAAACCATGAGTATGAGTTGGCCAGATGAAGAAATGGATAAAAATCCACTTTCTAGGTAGAGGAAACAGAATGTGCAAAGGCCCTGGGGTAGGAAGGAGTGTGGTGTTTAGGGGGAGCTTAAAGTTAGCTACTGTGGCAGGAATATAGTGAGAAAATTACCTGAGCTGGGGTGGGTGGGCAGCACCCAGCTCACGTAGGGTCAGGAAAGCCATGTTAAAGAGTTTCTATCCCAGAGCTGTTGGAAGTATGTGACATAGAGGAAGACTTACGTTTTTTAAAATGATTCCTCTGGCTTGCATGTGAGGACTGAATTGCAGGCAGCTACTTAAGTTGAAAGCAGGGAGAGCGAAAATGGAGCCTGGGCCGGGGGGTGGGAAAGACTTGGGCAGTTTCAAAAGCTGTTTAATTGAGTGATGAATGAGCGTGTGCAATGTAGAGAAGGGAGGTTTCTAGGAAGGTTCTGGAATGGGCAGCGGTGGAGCGGAGCACGTTTCAGGGGGGAGAGTTGGAGCTCAGTACGGGCATGCGAGGTTTGGGGTTCACGTAGACATGCAGTTGGGTGCCAAGGAGCAGGCTGGGGGCAAGAAGGGAGCTGGATTGGAAGTGGGGTGCTAGAGCTGTGGGAGTAACCGTCATGCTCCATCATGGAGGGGTGTGGTCCAGGGACGGGCCAGGCAGGAGCCCCCCTGAAACGATGGAGCCTCGGGGTGGGGGTGGGGGTGGAGGAGCGGCCTGAGGGGTGGGAGGAAATCAAGATGAACAAAGGTGGGATCATGGGGGCCAAACAGAAAGGGGCACAAAGGAAATAGGGTGGCAGACGGTGTGAGCACTGTAACCTGGCCCTTGGCTCACAGCACAGATCACAGAGTGGGTGTGGCAGAAGAGGGACTCACTCGGAAGCCAGGCTAGAGAGTCCTGGAAAGTGAGTGAGCCTGAGAAAGTGGAGGCACGAGGTGTAGACACACCCTTTCCTGAGGCTGGTGTGGGAGTGGGAGAGGAGTGTGGGGCTCAAGGGGGAGTTGCACGTTTGGTTTTATTGAGAGGAGGACCTGGATAGCTGAGGAGTCAGGAAGGAGGTGGGGGGAATGGCAAATCATGGAGCAAAGTCCCTGAGAAGGAATAAGAAGGTGGGCCCAGAACCCAGGTGGGGGCAGCTTGGCCAGGGAAAGGGGTGTTGCTGGTGGCGGCATTCACCATGAAGGCGAGGCTGTCTGCCGAGGGGGGGGTAGAGGTAAGGGGGGTCTTGAGGAGAACAGCGAAGGTTGGAAATAGCAGTGGCAGGAGGGGGCAGAACCTGTTGGTGAGGAATACATGAAATTGTCAGGCGGTGTTGATGGCCCAGCTCCCGCCGAGAGCGAGAATTTGGGGTGACACCACTATCCCTGGGGGGCACTATCTAGCAGAAAGTCTTCTGGGATTTTGCCCAGAAGACTTCACCGTATTCGCAAACAGGGGCCTGTGTGGGGGACTGGTGGGTCGGGGTGCGGAAGCGGCAGCGGCTTGTGTGAGGTGTTGACGGAGAGATCTGGCAGGACAGACAGGTGCGTCGGAGGGGGTGCGTGGGGCTGCTGGTGCGGTTTCTAGCCATGGAGTGGAAGGCAACGCTGCTGGGAGTCGGGGAGAAAGACCCTGGAGGGAATGCCAGGAGAGGCTACATCCCCTGGGCATGGGGTCCCCCAGCATGAAGACTGGTGATTACAGAGGGGACCCAGGCAGGGGTGGGGTGACGCGGAGCAGGGAGCACAGGCCAAGCTGGATAAACATCCAAGATAAGGCCACAGGTGCAGAGGCCCCCGGGGAGGTGGCAGGGGTCACAGAAGACCCAGACACTTGCTGCACCCTCTGGAAGCCTGATGTGTTCTGCCTGGCAGTCCCACGATGGCCTCACCTTCCCAGCTTGGGGACTGTCAGGTGCTCGGGCCCTGGAACCCTTAGGAACAAGGCTGCCTGCAGAGACAGAGCCAGACTTTGGAAACCAAGAAATCACAAATCGCAGGTGACATTTGGGACTCTGTCTCTGTGCTCTAAATGAATTTCTAGTGTAGCTACTTCTCTTCCAGAGTGCTCCCACTCTGGGTCTCTGCCTCCTCCCCTCCCCCATTTCCTTTCTCTCTGTTTCTATCTCTCTGGCTCGCTTTCCGTCACTGTGGTCTGTTTCTCTCTGTGTCTTTCTTTCTCTTTAGGGAACCCCGGCTTCCAGCGGTGGGAAGCGGTGGAACAGCGCATGGGGCGGGGCGGCTGGCCTGTCCCTAGGATCTGGCTATCTGGGCCCCGGGGCTGGCCGGAGGTGGCTAGAGTTTTGGCTTGCATCCAGATGGCCAGCTGCCTGCATCTGTCAGATTTCTCTGCTCCCTTCTGCCCAGCCCCCACATTGCTTTCCTCTTTCCTCCCTGTCTTCCCTCCAGACCATTCTAAGCCCTGCCTGCCTTCCAGAGCTGGAGTGCCGTGTGTGTGTGTGTGTGTGTGTGTGTGTGTGTGTGTGTGTGTGTGTGTACAGGGTACTGGGCGATGACAAGCGGGACGACACAAGCCAAGTGCACAGACCCTCCCTGCGGGCATCCCTGGGAGCAGGTCAGGCTGCTGGGGTTGAGGGGCAGCTGTTCCCCGGCCTCAGCAGCACCGTGTAAGCGGTGTAGCCCGGTGCACATTCCCATGGTTACAGGGCTGGGAAAGGCTGGCAGTGGTGGCATCGCCACGGCACGGGTGTGGCCCACAGCTCTGCTGGGTGTGGTGCCGGCATGGAGTAGCTCTGGGCCCCCACCGGGCAGATGCGCCCCCACCCCGCCCCGGCGCAGCCTGTGGCCTGCGGAGCGAGGTAGAAGGCAAACAGTCCCAGGCAGCCTCTGGGAAGGCCGAAGGCCTGCTCAGCCTCTCAACCTAGTGGCCCGGGCTCNGGGGGGGGGGGGGGTGGACGGCCATGGGAAAGAAAGCTTTGCACACCAGCTGGCTCAGCACAGACCTGCCACTGAGTCCTGGCCTTGCCCCCAGGCCAAGCCTTGACTGTCTGCAGCCCCTTCCTCAGTCTCCACCGGGCCGACCTGGAGCCCTCACCAAACACAGCCTCGTCCTCCACCTGGGCCCTGCCGAAATATTGATCTTGAGCCTGACCCCAGCTTTAGTCTTCTGATCTTCACACTCCCTCTAGGGCTGTGCCCTGGGGATCAAACAGAAAGGAGGGAAGGATCTGGAGACCTAAGCCCTGCTTCTGCGGTCAGGTTTGCATGCTGAGAATAGAGGGAAGGACTCTGGCAGGCTGCACTGGGGAGGTTCAAAGGTCAAAGGTTGGTTGGGGGTCACAGCAATCAGAGGAGTCCTCCTGGGAGAGGCAGTCGTATGTCGGGGCAAAAGGATGAGTAGGACTAGAAGAGGGGAAAGGTTCTGGGAGAAGGAACAGCTGACGGGAAGGTGGGGAGACCCAGAACACATGACCCGTTTGATCAAGTTAGATCTTTCAGAAAGAGGACAGCCCTGCGTGTGTAGAGGTTTCTCTGGGTTTAGTTCTGCATGGCTGGAGCACGGGAAGTGTCCTGGAGGATAGGGTGAGGGATGGTTAGCAGGGTGCAGTGAAATCTCTTTAAAGGAAGGCTTGTTGAGGCCCCGGCACAGCCTCGGTGGGGAGATCTTCATGCAGGGTCCCTGTGCCCCCACCCACCCCAGAGCCCTGGCCCGGCTGCCTCCTCCACAGCCCTGTGTGGGTGTCTGGGTCATCTCCCACTTGGCAGGTGGCAGGACAGCTCCTCCTGCTGGTCTCCCAATTCTGGAAGCATCAACCTCCCGTGCCTGGCATCCCCCCCCCCCCAGATCCCAGAAGTAATTCCTGACTCTCCATTGGGAGGTTCTGAAGCTTCTTCCCAACATGACAAGGAAGTTGCTTTGCACAGCCTAGCCTGGACCAGCGCACCTCCCCAGCCTCACCCTCTTTCACCCCCTCCTCCTCTGCTTTGGCCTGGCCATGCCCACCTTCTCTCAGTCCCCAGAAGCCCTGGACTATGCTCGTATCAGCACAACTGCCATGTTCCCCGGCACCGCCCACGGCTGCTGCCTTCCACTTAATCCCTATTCAGCGTCAGTGTCACCTCCTCAGAGAGGCCTGTCCTGACCACATGGTGACATCGCTGACCGTCGTATTGCATGTCCTTGTTTTATTTTCTTCATGGCACTCAGTGCTAATTGCAGTCGATTCTCCGTATTCGTGGTAGTTGTGTTCCATAAAGTCACTGGAAGCACTGAATTAGCAGATACAGAACCATCGCTCCCAGGAGAGATGCAGGGCAGGGCAAGCCCTGTTCACAAAGTTTTCATCCACACATCTATATGCAACCTTGTTTTCTGTGTGTTTCTGTTTGCAGACACCTTATTTAATATGCATTATTGACTCATTATCGTTGAACTCAAGGCCAACGATGTTGTAACTCACGAGTGAAAGACTCTTGCCTGGCACACGTGTTTTCTCCGTAAGGCGCACCACCGCCCTCTGGCACCGAGGAACCCTGGCCAGCACATTGGCACTCTGCTTCAGGGCCATTTTAAATAGCAGGACCACCCACGAAAAGCACAAAAATGTGAAAAATGTGCCACTAAACAGACCACGAAAAAGATGCTCGTTTACAGTGTGTGAGCTGAGAAAAGAAGGCAGGGCGTCTCCTTGCTGGACCTCCCCCGGGAATGGGTGCTTCGGGCCCCTCGAGTTCTCCGCTGCTCTGTGCGTCGGAGATGACTGACAGCAGGTGAATGTTGACTTGAGCTACTAACAACATTAGCTGGCGGGCAAACGCACACACACATGAAATACGCAGCTAACAGGGGTCAACTGTATGTTATTCATGTTGTCATGTTTAGGGTCAGCCTTCCCTATGTCGTCCTCATTCCTGCATTCCCAGCACCCGAGTCAAGGTGAAGATTCAGAGTAGACCTCTGATAAAGATGACTGACCTGCCTCATACACTCACACCGACACACTCACACATTCATTTATACACACACACATGCACAGAGTCCTTAGGAGTTCTCAAAGTAGAAAAGATGGGATATCTCTTTTCCTGCTGCTCCTCCCTTGGCCACCCCAGGGAAGGGAGAGAAGGAAGATTCTGGAAAAGGACAGTAGGTGAGAGTCCTTGCCCTAAAACTTTCTCTATCGCTGTCTTCCTGTCCTGACTGCCATGCTTGTCATCCACCGTCAGAGAAGTGGTGTGTGTGCACGTGTGCTGTTTAAAGTCCCTCCCGTGGGAATCCGTGTGGGCGCACACGGCGTGTATGCAGCCTGGCTGAGGTCCTCTGGATCCCGGTCGTGGAAGAGCAGAGCATGTGCGTGTGTGTGCATGGCCACGTGAGCAGCGTGCCCCCTCGTGTGGAGGTGTGAGTGCAGGCATGTGCTCCAGCCCTGCCCTGCCGAGGCCTGCTGGCTTCCCAGCAGCTGCACAGCTCACCGCACTGACGGGGCCTGTAATCACGGGAAATTACCCAGCCCAGAACTAAAATTAAGGCTGTTGCTGCTGCCACAAGCCCTGTTTACAAAGGCAAGCCCCCGGAAACGCCTCGGAGGAGGCTCTGCTAGGAGCTGGGGCTTCTGGGGAGGAGGCTGAGGACCCGGCAGAGAGGAAAGCCAGAGGGCAGCCCCTCGCACTTGCCCTGTGCCTACGAAGTGTCAAGAACTGGGCCAGCGAGTCCTGTAACTGGGCTGGCTTCAACCTCACAGCAGCCCTGCGACGTAGGGATGGTCCCAGTCGTACTGATGCTAGACCGGGCCTCCCAGAGGTGGCTCAGGTCAGGCGCTCCTAACTAGCAGAACTGGGGGTTGAACCCAGAGCTGGGCCGGGCAAAGGGTGCCCCGTGGGCCAAGTAGGAACGGGTCCCCTAGGAGGTTTGTTTCTCTGGTTTTTAGCATTTGGTATTTGGCTTGAGGAAAGCCCAAAAGAGGCCCTTGCATGCCCCACGGTCCCCTGCAGGCAGCTCTGCTGGGCCGAAGGGCCCTAGTCGACAGGGTCTGGAGCAGCCTCTCGCGAGCCTCTGGCTCTTGGGTGTTTCCTTGGCCTCTGTGGCCCGGCGGGGACCTAGTGAGGATAGTCACGTGGCCCTGGACACGTGCACCACCAGCCCACATAACCCCGGACCATGCTGGTGGCGAGCCCAACTGCTTCACACCAGCCCCTCAATCCTTCCCGTGTTTGGGTTGCGAGCCGCATTTCACGTTCTTAATGACATGGAAGAGAATGGAAAACAGAGTCCATCACACCTAGTGCGGGTAAGTGCCACGTCATGCAACGTATTTTACGTATATACGCATGTTTACGCTGAATCGCAACGTAAAACGTATTTCTCACTGAGGGTGAGGTAAAAACGAGTCTGGGAAACAGTCGTCTGGGTTTCGTGTCCTATTTAGTTTCCCGCAGCGGCTGCAGCAGCCCCGAATCTCCTACCGGGCTGAGCCCAGAGGCCCCCTGCTCCCCCGACTGCTGAGCCCAGCCCGGCTGGGGGTAGGGGCGTGCAGGGAGAAAAGCCACCTGATTTACTGATGCGTCTGGGCTAAAAGGGACCACTGTGTAGTCACGCTCTCTCCGGCCCGCCTCTCTGCGAAACGCTTTATGGATAACGTCTAGCAAGCTTTGTGAAGTAAGCAGCGTATCTTCTCCATTCCACAGGTAAGGAAACTGAGGCTCAGACAGCTGTATCTGCTGCCTGGATCAGGCCGCCCATGCACATCCTAAGTGGGTTCAAATCCAGGTCTGACCCTCTCCACGCGTGACTGCAGCACTGCCTCTGGGCCCCTCTGGGACTCAGGTAGGCCGCGACCAGAATGCACCCTGAGCCCCGCGCCCCACCTCCTTGGTGGTCGCCTCCTCCTCCCTCCTGTACCCCAAGTGGTGGCTCCAGCCAGGTTCCTCTGAGGCTGCCTCCCCTGAGGGCCTGAGGGATTCTTGGGGCTAAGGAGAAGCAGCTTATTCATCCTGTGACCCCGAGGCAGGGTGGTCCTGGGAGGCATGCTGGGGGCCTGGGGAGGGTCCAGACTCCTGCGGAGCCTGTTGGGCAGTCCTGGGCCGGCAGCCCAGCCCAGCCCTGGAGTCATTGCTCCCTTCTCCTTCACCCCCACCTTCACAGAGCTGCCTGGAGCCCCACAAGGCTGCCCTTCAGGCCTCTGGCTTCCCTCTCTCTGCCCCGGCCCAGGCCTGCCCCCGCCTCCCCCGCACAGGCCTCTGTCCTCAAAGCTAACAGGTCCTGCTGGGGTACCAGAGTGAGCATGACTCTGGAGTTAGTTGGACTTGGGTTCATGCCAGGGCTGGATTCAAAGAAGAATAGGGTGGTTATTGCCATTCCAAAACACTGTGATTCAAAATAAACCCTATTAGCTGCCTTCCCCTCCAGTAGCTCTCCTGCGTCCTCAAAGTCCAATGCCAAAAGCATTCAGGTGGCCCACACAGGGCTACCAAAGTCTTCCTCTTCAGTCTCATCTCCTTTTTTCTTTCCTTTCTTCACCTGGCTCCGGCTGTGCTGGCCTTCTCGCTACTCCTGCCCCAGGGCCTTTGCTTTTGTTATTCCTTCTGCCAAGAGCAGTTTCCCCTCAGATACCCACAAGCCAAATAGAAGTCTGCAACCCCAGGGCCTTTGCTCTTGTTATTCCTTCTGCAAAGAGCAGTTTCCCCTCAGATACCCACGAGGCTACTCCTTTACCTCAGGCCAAATAGAAGTCTGCAACCCCAGTGGCCGCCATGGCGTGCCTTCTGCCACTCCTTCCTTTACAGTCTTCTCTATGGCGCCTAGGACTAAAATACGGTAGGACTTACTTACCTAGTTTATCCTCTCTCTCTCTCCATTAGAATGTAAGCTCCTTGAGGGTGGGGTTTTGTATTGTTTTGTTTTTTCGACAGTACCTAACACAGAGCAGGCATTAGAAAGATGCTTGTAGAAATGAATTGAGATAGAATTAACATATGTGTCAAGAGGTCCAGAATTCTGATTTCTCCCATGACTTCCCTCAAGCTTCCATGTCAAATTCTTTGAAACCAAAGTCATTAAAGAACTCTTTCTTTGATGTCCTTGCTTTGCTTTAGACCTTTCCTTGGGCAGGATCCAGCTCTGATTTGGGGCCTGGCTCCACCACGGTGGTCCCAGGTGCCAGGTCCTGTGCTAGGCATTGTAAATACAGATGCCCTCCTGCAGCGCACAGGCTGCGGGGGAACAGGCAACAGCGACAGCAGCGAGACGGGGAGGCTGCGGGCACCCACAGGAAGGGAGAGTGGTGCAGACAGAGAGGACAGCCTGCAGAGAACTGCCTGGGTGTCAGAGAGTTGTGTGTGTGTGTGTGTGGGGGGTCACTTAACTCCTTTGAGCCTGTTTTCTCATGGGGGGTCAACTTGCAGATCAAATAGCAAGGTGGACTGGGGGAGGCACTCCAGCACTGAAAAGGGACATGCCTCTTCACATAGAGGCAGAAAGTCAGGGCAGAGATTAGTAAACCCATTTTACAGATTTTGCACTGTTGATCTTTTCCTGTGTGTCGCTTCCTCCTTCTTCCCTACATTTCAGTCACCTTGAGGGCTCCTGCAGCCTGGGACCCTGTCTGCTTCTCTCGCCTCCTTCTTGCCCCCATCTCAGCAAAGCCCAGACCTCTCCTTGGCCTACTCGGACATTGGGACTCAGAGAGGGGAAGTGACTTGCCCATGGTCACACAGCAAATTGGAGTTTGGGCAGGGATTGGGATCCAGCCCAAGGCCTTCCCACCGCCAGACCTGTGTTCTTGGGATCCCCCGCCTCTGGTCTGGGTTTCCCTGGAGGATACCATGGCCCCTGACCCTGCTGGGCCTTCACTGATTTCTCCAGCACCCCTGGGGCCAACAAACTTGGGGCCGAGGGCCTGTCAGGGCTGGCTGGAGGCGTGGGAGTCAGGGCAAAGCCTGTTCTCACTGAGGCCTTTGCGTACCTCCTACAGGGCTCCCTGCTGCCCTCTTCCCCCCCCCGCCCCCGGAGAGCACTCTTTTGGGGCAGACTCTCTGGAGGTTCAAGAACACTGATCTTTAAGACTAGAGAAGCTATCATGAAATTCAAGATCGCACCTCTTCCTGCCACACTACAGAGAAGGAAACTGAGGCCCAGGGAAGGCGAGAGGACTGCCCAGGTCCCAGTCTGAGAATATCTGCTCTCTCAGGGGCTCAGATGTGTTACCTCTGGGCAGCATCCTGCACTTCTGGTGTCTAGCTAAACTTGCATGCCTCGAACGACAGGGGACTCACTACTACTGTGTGCTTTCTCTTGGTCTTTCTCCATTTTTATTCTTCTGACCTCTGGACCCAGGCTTTAGAGGTCAAGTTTCCTGCTTCTGACTCTCCCTGTCTTCCCAGCGGGTGCTCTTAAGGACCTTCACATGCTTCTTGTCTAACCATGTTTACAGAGGGGACTTCCTCCTGCTATGACACCACATACCAGCCGCCTGAGACAAGGTTTGCTCAACCTTGTCACTCCTTTGTTGAAAAATCTTCCTTGAACAAATGTCCTAATACGTACCAGGCGCTGATCCAGGCACTGAGGATACAATAATGAAAATAAGCAAAAATACCAGTCCAAAAAAAAACCAAAAACCAGAAAGAGAACTAAACAGTCCTTGACTTAGACCCTCCCTCCCCACTACAGAGCCTCATGCAGCTGTGAGACTGATGGACAGAGGGGCAGACTGTTAGGGCAATAAAGGGACAGATGTACAGAAAAAGTGCTCCACACAAAAGTGCAACGAGGCACATGGAAACTGGACCGAACCACCGGCCCCCGTGGAGAGCTGTGGTTCCTCTGTCAGGAAATCGCAAGGCTGCCTTTTGACCCTCTTCTGGACTTGGAGGCTGAAGATCCCTTGGGAACATCTGGAACATCTGGAACATCTGCTAGCTGTCCTCTCCCACTGAGGGAGCCTGGGCCAGGGTGGGGGGGGCGGGGAAGGACCTCCTTCTGTGTCCAAATCCCAAACAGCTCTTCCAGAGCCGGGGCGGCCTGGCGCTTCCCCAGCCTCATCACAAGACCCTTCTCATCCTGCCCACCACCTCTGGCCTCTCGGAGTGGGGCAAGTCCTCTCATAGCATGGCCTGCGCAGGGCCCCAGGGTGACGTCTGCTCTCCTGCGGGAGCCCCAGGCCACGGGGCAGGGGCAGGGCTGCGGGCTGGGCCCGTGGGAGCTCAGTCTCTCGGCACAGTCGGGGAGCAGGGCTGTGGGAGATTAGAGGCTGCAGCGGGGAGGGGGCCTCCGACAAGAGCGGCTGGGGAGTTGGGGTGGTGGAGGTGCTGATGACAGAATGAGTAACCGACCCTGAGCTGGATCCGAATGCCCCCACTCCTGCGATGGGGGTTGAAACTGGAGGAGGTGTTATGGGAATTAGGGAATTGAGTCCCCCCGAAATTCGCACATTGAAATCCTAACACCCAGTACCTCAGAACGTAACTGTATTTGGAGACGGGGCCTTTAAAGTGGTGTTACATTAAAATGAGGTTCTTAGGGAGGCCCCTAATCCAATCGACTAATGTCCTTGTAAGAAGAGGGACTTAGGACGCAGATGGGTTCAGAGGGAAGACCAGGTGGAGACACAGGGAGGAGACGGCCATGAGCAAGCCAAGGAGAGAGGCCTTTGGAGAAACCAGTCCTGCCCACACCTTGATCTTGGACTTCCAGCCGCCAGGACTGTGAGGAAATGACTTCTGCTGTTTAAGCTCTCCCGGGTCTGTGGTGTTAGTTACGCAGCCCCAGCAACCTAATGCAGGCGGGAAGCTACGAGAACAGGGCCCTGCCTTTGTCTTAAGCAAGGGCACTTTCAGTTCCCACGGAGGCCTCCTGTCCCGACGCTCTGCCAGGGAAAATGCACAGACACGTTTGGGTCGTACTTCTGGTTTGTTTTCCTGTGGATGAGGGTCACAGCTGGACAGCGGGAGAAGCTGGTGTTCTTCATAGAGAATAGACATAGAGACAAGTGGTGAGTTGTGGTTGCCTTTAAGAATGTAGGAGAAGACCAGGCACTGTTCTTGACTCCCCCAGCCCCAGGTCAGCACTGGGCTGGTCCTGTAGTGTGCCGACGGGCCACAAGCATGCAGACTTTTCACCCACTGCTCTTGGGGTCAGGGACTCCCGGGATAGCCTTATTCCATATCTCATTCTCTGGTGGCCGTTTTCCTTCCCGAGGCCTCAGTTTTACCCCCTGCGATGGGGAGAACAGGCTGAGACCCCCAGTTCACGCTCAGGGCTGTTAGATTGAGGAGTCTGGGGGAGGAGGACGGGCGTTCTCTAGTACTCACCAGCTGATTTCTGTCTTCCCTTGAAATAATGCCAGCACACTTGGACTCTTCCCAGAGAGACTTGAGGAAAGAGGAAGGAAGAACTTGCTGTTAGCTAGAAAGGAGCAAGGCGGCCAGAAGAGACCCAGCTGGTTGCGGAGTCTTTCTTTCCAGAGGCCGGCACAAACAGGACAGGCTGGGCGGCGTGTCTCTGGGGTCCCGTTCAGGACGGGAGACGCGACGCCCACCTCCAGGGAGCTGACAGAAAGGGCCTGCCCTAATTCCCAGCCAAGGATGTGGGCTGGCTCTGTCAGGGTGGCAGCGGGGGCCCCACAAAGGTAGGCGGGGGCCAGAAACGTGATATCCCTAGGCTGTGCTGGAATTTGCCACCAAATCAGCACCTGGCAAAATGAACGTGCATTCATGCATTTCACATTTAGTAAATATAAAGAAAGCAACTCAGTGTGAAATTGGAAAAGCGAAAGGGAAAGGGACAATGATTTGACTAGCATCTTTGCTGTGCTCTTCACAGCCTTCACCCGGGGACATGTGTGCCCCTGCCTCCCTTGGATGCGCTTCAGGGAAGGAAGTTGGCTCAGGGCAGACTGATTTGTGCGTGTGGACAGGTTGGACTGGAAGGGAGGGAAGAGGCTGTGCGGCAGCTGCAGCAGCTTCCGGGAAGGGAGGTGTGGGCTTGAACTAGGCAAGGAACGGGTGAGGGCAGGAAAGGGAGGGGGTGAGTAGGGGACACGGGTGAGGCTGATTCTCAGGAGGGGGTGTGGTGCCTGGCTGGCTGTGGGGACCCTTGTTTCCCCTTCTCTACCACACCTGGCCAAGGGCTTCGTCTTCATGGAGCATTCTGGGAAAGGCTGTCCCTCCTGGTCTTTGGTCCTGTGGGTTGGGGAGGGGTCAGGCGGGTCTCAGGAACCCAGGCTTCCTGTCCCCCCCACCAAAGAAGGCCCTGTCACCAAGAGAGGGATGACCCTCCCGTGTCCGAGTCCTCATTTCACTTGCAGCTGGGCGCTAATCCAATTGCTGGCTCTAACCTAATTCTCCATTGATGCTTGAGTCCTTTGCCTGCCGATATTAAAACTCTTTTCATTTAATTGTGCAGAAGATAGATCCTCCTCAGCCGTCAGGTGGTAAATATAGAATAGCTGATGTGTAGCTCGCATTTCTTCTCTGGCAGGCCTCCCGCAGCTCTGAGTAATTGGGGACCAAGATGTTCTGGAAGGAGGGGGCCAGGAAGGAGGGAAAAGGGAGGCAGGCCGAGGGGCTGGGACTTTGCCATGCTCGGGAGGTTACCGATCCAAGGGAGCTGGGTCCGTGCTCGTGACCTGGTCCATTTTTACAGGGCCAGTCCCTTCTCTGAATCTCTCATGTTGCCTAGTGACTGGCATTCTGAGATGCTGTGTGAGGAGCTAGTGTTTCTAAACCGAGGGCAACCGAGGGGGAAGGGTGCTGTCCCATTGTAAAGAGTAAGGGAGATCATGGGATGCCCTAGAGTTGGGAGCGTGGAGGAGTGATCCCAATAAGCCCCCTTGACCTTGTTCATGACAGAGGGCTGCTTCGGTCTCTAGAGTCACCAACAGGCCCCACAGAGTCGTGGCTTTTGATGCATCGTTTTGAGATGACTGTCTGTAGCCCCCTTGTTTGCTGACCTTACCTGGTCTCGCAGCAAGGCCATGAAGGGTTGGTGACAGAGTGCAGGCCTCTTGATTTCCAGTCTTGCGTGGAACATGGTGGCCAAGTTGTGTGCCCATGGTGGGGAAGGGTGGTGGCCTCCCAGTGAGACCCCAGGAGCCATTAGAGTCACTTAGGCTCAAGGTCCTCTTCCACCCACCAGAGAGGCCACATGCAGTCAGTCCCGCCCATCCGTGCCATGCCCCCACCCTCAACACACACAGGGAAAAGCAGGATAGATGTAGAGAGCACATGGCCCAGACAGTGGGCCAAGGGCAGGACCCCGGCCTGTTACTGACCTTGCACTTGGCCACAAGGAGGCAGGAAGCATTCTAGGAAGAACCACTAGTCACTAGACACTGATTTCTTGCAACCCAGGCCTAACTGTGGTTTCCCACAGCTTCTGAGGTTCCCTTGGGCTGTGGAGGACATGATATTCTGTCCATTTCCCAGGGGGAGGGCTACTTCTTCCTCTTGGCCACCTGCTTGGCACCTCAGAGCTCCTGTGCCCGACTCCTGGTGGGTCTGAGCTCTGTAGACTGACCCTGCTTCCCTTTAAGAGGCTAGGCTTTGTCTTAGCTCCCTGAACCACTCTTGCCACTGGCTGGTGAGGACCTCAGAGGGGACTTCTCTCCTCTCTTTTCCTTCCTGCCTTAGAGCAAGGCACACCTCCAGCGTTTTCCGAGGGCTCCTCTCTCCTGAACTCATGGGAGACGCTTGGAGCACCATCCCTTCCCCGCCCAGTCACCCCAGACACCTCTGGTTGAGCCTGCTCTCTCTGAGTCCACCCCAGCCGCTACCCAAGACCTGCTCCTCCTCTTCCCTCCAGGCTCTACCCCAGCTGAGCCAGGACATCCTTGGGCAAGGGGAGGGCAATCTTGGGGTTTGGGATAGCTGCTGAATCCCCTGAAAAGGAGGAAGGTGACAGGGTAGCTTCCGAGACCCCAGCCCAGAACCCCATCACTATCCTTTCCTTCAGAATTTGGAGCCAAACCTGCTGACCTGCAGGTCACTCTCCCCCACGGCATTGTCAGAGCAAACACCAACAGGACATGTGACTGCTGGGAACATGGGCCCAGGTGGTCCAGTCATAGGATCGCTGCATGTCAGGGCGGGAACAGCCAGCGCAGCTCCCCTACTCCTCTGCTCAGAGGAGGAGATCGAGGCCCAGAGACAGCAGGTGAGAGGGTGTGTGTACCTAGGTTCATGCAGTGACTCTCTCCTGAGACCCTGGCTTCCTGTCTCCAGATGGGGCTCTAGATGTTTCTGCTAATAGAGTCCGAGTGACAGGGTGCTTCCAAGCATGGGCATCAGGATGACAGGGTGTCAATTCCAGCTCCACCCTCTTCCCGCTGTGTGACCTCCAGGCAGTCACCCGACCTCTCTGGGCATCAGTTTCCTTCTCTGTAAAACGGGGATGACAAGGGTATCTAGCTCATGAGGTGGCAGGAGCGTGCACTGAGATAAGCCACCCAAAGCCCCAGTGTAGCAGCTGGCACGTGGTGAGTGATAATTAGCTCTCACACAACATTCAGCTCCACTGCACCGCAAATGTCCCTAAAACCAGAGTGAACCGTAATGAGCATTAGCTATTCAAGCAATGAACAGCCATTCGATTTACTCCCTCAGAAAATTGAAGGGTTCTGTGTCAGGGGACTGTTTGCATGGCTTTTCCAGAAAGTGAAGGTTTCATGGATGTCATCCTTCGCTTCACAGAAGTTTCCCAGCGCACAGCAGGGGTACCAGAGCCATTCCACTCATCCTGAGGCTGCCCCCAGGATGTAGAGGGGGCCAGCAAAGTCGGGATGCTTCCAGGTCTTTTCTGGAAGGTCTCTGGACACCGAGGACCGCCCTGGGCTACAGCCCACCCACCCCTGAGTAGTACATCTCGTGCTGTGCCTCTGTGCAGTGATGATACCCCACAGTTCAGGCCTTCATAGGGCAGAAGGAGCAATGCTGACACTCACCAGGGCCAGAACTAGGGCGAGGAGAATGAGGCGCTCACCTGGGGTGTGCAATTTAAGAGGCACCCCAAACTCAGTAATCGAGATCAATCATGTTTTAATTTCTTGCCTCCTATGCTCCCACTCTTAGAAGCTATTGGAGGATGCATACCACCAAAACAGGGGAAGAAGCCCAGGAAGAGAAAGAGAAAAGATTCCAGAAAGGAGGACTTGAACATAGGAAGTACAGTGAAGGCATGTCTCAGCGTGAGGACAAGGAGTGCCCTAGGAGGACAGTAGACTCTCAGGCCCAGCAAGCGACGTGCTCAGATTTAAAGAAGAGGATGGAGGGAAAATGAACCTGAAGTGGTTGATTGAATGGAAACTACTATCGATGGGTGAGTGGTGGAGATGTTGAACACTTGGCACAAATTAACGATAGATACTAGACATCAGGCAAATAAAAAAGGGGGTTGTTAACTCCAGGAACAGAAGGGTTGTACAAAAAGAATGCTGTTATAATGTACAGCTGGACTCAGTGGTGCTCTTGTTCAATGAAAAATTGGAAATAACCCTATTGGGAGGAGGGAAGGAAAGGAAGCAGGGGATCCATGGGAGATTTAAGTCCTTATTTACCATGCTAGGAAGTCAGGAACTAATGCCCCAAATCGAAATATCAAGAAATACTGTGTACGCATATATTTTTTAAAAATGGAGCTAAATACTGGCCGACACACCCAAAAGGATTAAAGGTGATTAGAACCTAGAGGTGATGCTGAACTTGGAGAAGGCAGAGCAGAGATTGTTCCTTTCCTTCTAAACTTCAAGCGCAATTTCACTTTAATTATGCAGTATAATTTCTGAGTTCCCCAAGCATAATTAAAAAAAAAATCCGTCCTGTATCTCTGCAATCCAGTATTTCTCCTATGGATTCCACTTCTGAAACATCTCAGCTGTTTCCCCTCCACTCCTCCTAGATTCCAGAATATTTGAAAATGTTAAAATTAATTTTAACTAAGCTAGTTGTAACCATTTCACAATGTCTACTGGCAGATGGGGGCACTGTCTTGTCTGTGCACACCTAACTCTTCCACAGTGTCAGGCATCCCATCCCTTCCCCTCTGCAACCCTCAGACCTACCCTCATTACTTCCTTCAGAGCAGGAGTGCTCCACCTTTGCACAGCAGAATGACCTGCGGAGCTGTCCCCGAAGAGCACCTCTGTCTGGACCCACTTCCTGGAGAGTCTGACCCTGCTGGGCTAGGAAGGGAGC
This sequence comes from Ailuropoda melanoleuca, assembly GCF_002007445.2. NCBI lineage: Eukaryota > Metazoa > Chordata > Mammalia > Carnivora > Ursidae > Ailuropoda > Ailuropoda melanoleuca. The sequence goes on from NC_048218.1 coordinate 167,848,288, forward strand.
CCCGCTTCTGCACTGGGACTAGGGTAAGGTCAGTGAGGCACTCACCGTTGGGGTCCTCCAGGGCCAGGGGTAGATCCTGCAAGATTTAAAAGTGTGAGACTTTGTTTATCATGGGTTTTTTAAAAATTAAAAAAAATTGAGGTGTAACTGAAATATAACATTGTAGTAGTTTCAGGTGCACAACATAATGATTTGATATAAGTCGACACTGTGAAATGGTTATAACTAGCTTAGCTAAAATTAATTTTGATATTTTCAAATATTCTGGAATCTGGGAAGAGTGGAGGGGAAACAGCTGAGAGATGTTTCAGAAGTGGAATCCATAGGAGGAATATTTTTCCTGAAGTTATTGTGGTTTTTTGTTGTTTGTTGCTTACTGAGTTTTCGTGTACCTGCCACGGTTCTTCCCAAACTCTCCAAGAAAACCTAAAACGGCTCTCAACTCGACCAATCTCCTCAGATAACCTGTACATACAAATCACGTCTCTTCCCCAGATGTCATTCTAGAACTGTCCTTCCCCAACTGCCTGAGGAGTTCCCTCTCTTTCTCATTAGTTGACCCCACTGTGTCCTGGACCCAGAGCCTTCCTATTTCTCAGCTAACTTCCTTGTTTTGGTGTAGCACATTCTCCAGGAATCTCCTAAGAATTGTACAAAAGAGGTAAATTTTGTGAATACTTGCATGTCTGAATACGTATTTATTTTACATGTTCTGAATATGTATTTTTTAAAAAGAACTTATATTTTACTTCCATGATGGATAGTTTGGCAAGGTATGGAATTCTAGCTTGGAAATAATTTCTCTCAAAGATTTTGAAATCTCAAAGGTTTTTTGATTGCTCAATTGTTTTCTATTTTCCAGTTTTATTGTTGAGAAGTCTGAAGCCATTCTAATTTTTATCCATTTAATATGACCTATCCTCCCAATTTTCTTTGTCTCTGATGCTCTGGATTTCTTGAAAATATGCGTTGGTAGGGATCGTCTATGATTCATTGCTTCTGGGTGCTTATGAGTACTTTCCAAGTAGAGATTCACATCCTTCAGTCCTAGAAAATCTTCTTGCTTCATCTCTTTGAAAAATGTCTCCCTTCTATTCTCTCTGTTTGTAGTTTCCAGAACTCCTACTAGCAGAACATTAGACCTTATGATTTGAACCTCCAATTTCTTATTTTTTCTCTCCTATTTTCTGACTTACCATTTTGTTCTATTTTCTGAAAGAGATTTTCAACTTAATCTTTCGGCCCTTCAATTGATTTTTAAATTTCAGCTATAATATTTTTCTTTTTACTTTCCAAGTTCTTTTGCTTATTCTTTGAATATTTGTTTCACTTACATACAATACCCAGTGCTCATCATAACAAGTGCCCTCCTTAATATCCGTCACCTATTTAACCCATCCCACCCCCGCCACCTCCCCTCTAGTAATCCTCAGTTTGTTCTCTATAGTTAAGAGTCTGTTTTCTTGTTTGCCTCTCTCTTCCCCTCCATGTTCATTTGTTCTGTTTCTTAAATTCTACATGTGAATGTAATCACATGGTAGTTGTCTTTTTCTGACTTATTTCACTTAGCATAATACTCTGTAGCTCCACCCATGTTGCAAATCCAAGATTGCATCATTTTATGGCTGAGTAATATTCCATTGTATATATACACCACATCTTCTTTATCCGTTCATTAGTTGATGAACATTTGGGCTCTTTCCATAATTTTGCTATTGTTGATAATGCTGCAATAGATATCAAATATACCCCCTTTGAATCAATATTTTTGCATTCTTTGGGTAAGCACCTAGTAGTGTAATTGCCGGATTGTAGGATAGTTCTATTTTTAACTTTTTGTGGAGCCTCCATACCGTTTTCCAGAGCAGCTGCACCAGTTTGCATTCCTACCAGCAGTGCAAGAGATTTCCCCTTTCTCCATATTCTCACCACCACCTGTTGTTTCCTGCGTTGTTAATTTTAGCCATCCTGACAGGTATAAAGTGGTATCTCGTCATGGTTTGGATTTGTATTTCTCTGATAATGCGTGACGTTGAACACCTTTGCATGTGTCTTTTGGCCATCAGGATGTCTTCTTTGGAAAAATGCCTATTCATGTCTTCTGTCCATTTCTTAACTGGATTATTTGGTTTTTGGGTGTTGAGTTTGATAAGTTCTTTATAGGTTTTGGATACTAACGCTTGATCAGATATGTCATAATATCCTCTCCCATTCTGAAGATTGTCTTTTCATTTTGCTGTTTCCTTCTGTGCAGAAGCTTTTTATCTTGATGAAGTCCCAATAGTTCATTTTGCCTCTGGAGACGTGTCTAGTAAGAAGTTGCTGTGGCCGAGGTCAAAGAGGTTTCTGCTTGTGCCCTTTTCTAGGATTTTCTGTCTCACCTTTAGGTTTTTCATCCATTTTGAATTTATTTTTGTGTATGGTGAAAGAAAGTGGTCCAGTTTCATTCTTTTGCATGTTGCTGTTTAATTTTTCCAACACCACTTGTTGAAAAGACTGTCTTTTTTTCCATTGGATATTATTTCCTGCTTTGTTGAAGATTAGTTGACCATATAGTGTGGGTCTATTTCTGGGTTTTCTATTCTGTTCCATTGATCTATGTGTCTGTTTTTGTGCCAGTACCATACTGTTTTGATTACTACAGCTTTGTAATATAACTGAGCCACCCATATACCCCTCTACCAAATGTTTAAAGAAGGGTTAATACCTATTCTTCTCAAACTATTCCAAAAAATAGAAATGGGAGGAAAACTTCCAAATTCATTCTATGAGGCCAGCATGACCCTGATACCAAAACCAGACAAAGACACCACTACAAAAGAGAACTACAGGTCAGTATCCCTGATGAACACAGATGCAGACATTTTCAACAAAATCCTAGCTAATCGAATGCAGCAGTACATTGAGAGAATCATTCACCACAATCCAGTGGGATTTATTCCTGGGTTGCAAGGGTAGTTCAATATTCACAAATCAATCACCGTGATACACCACATTAATAAAAGAGAGGATAAGAACCATATGATCTTCTCAATAGATGCAGAAAAAGCATTTGACAAAGTACAAAGTACAACATCCATTCGTGATATTCTTGGACTATTTCTTTCAAAAATAGCATTCTGTTCATTTTCCCCTTCCCCAGGTATGCAATACATTTTATTAATTTTCTAAGGATATTTTTTAGCTATATTGTTAGTTTTTCCCTCCTTACTTGTCTCTGTTCTATCTAAGTATCTTTCTCTGCCAAAACCCTCTCTTGCTTCCCCCTCCCTGTCTCATGGCTTTCATGTCGGAGGCCTTTCTAAAATGTCCAGAGACCCTTGCAGGAGTTCTTATTTAAGACAGAAGCACCAACAGTCTGACAGCAAGCTCTGTGTGCATAGACATGGCTTGTCCTTGGAGGGGCTTCCCTGGAGGTGACCGGGTGGCGAGCCCAAATGCCACCATCTCTAGGTCTCTCCTCTTGAGCTGGGTAGTCCTTCCCACCCCCCACCCCAGCCCCGAGAGGAGATCTCTAATTTCTACTGGGGGTCTTCAGCCTTCTGCAGGTGGAACAGCAGGTGGAAGTCCACAATTCTGTGTTCAGAATCCACTTACTTATGGTGCCCTGTCCCTGCCTTCCACTGCACAGTCCCAGTGTCACCAAAGTGTAGTTTCTCTGGAGAGGAAGATTTCCTTTCTCAGCTGGGTGGGAAGGAACTTGCAGGGGCATGGGGAGGGTGGCTGTAACTGCCTTCACGCCTTCACGCTGCTCCTTCCGTTTCCAGCCGCACTCCTGCTCTCAGAGGGATCTGGAAGCTCTCCTTCCAGAGTCTCTCCAGGGATTGAGGCAGATCTGGCTTGCTCCTTGCTGCCTCCCTATCCATGGGCATTTAGGTTTCTGCTTTCTCTACTCTGCTGAAGCAATTACTGCTCCTCTGTTCACTTTCCCTTTTGCAGAATTTCATTGTGTCCTATTGTCTTGTCTCTGGTTGTCTCTTTTTCTGTCATTTCATTCGGGCTTTGCGGGAACGGGGGCAACCCACAGGGCTTACTCGTGCGGGCTCCATGACCTCCTGGCACATCTGCATGCTGGCCGTCCCTGCTTCTGCTCTCCAGCCCAGCTCTCTCCCTGGAGCCTAGACCCCTGCATTCGGCTGTGTCCTGGCACTGTCCCCCGGGGGTCCGCAGGCCCCTCAAATGCAGCATACCTCCAGCTGAACTTATCATCGCTGCTGTGTCCTGCAGGACTGAATGCCCCCACTGTTCACGAGTGCTCCAGGGACCGGGTCCTTCTGCTTGCCACAGAGAAAGTCAGCCATCACGCTCTGTCAGTTTCACCCCCTGGTCACCTCGTGAGCCCATCCGCTTCTCTCCGTCCCCACCGTGACCAGTCTAGGCCATGCGTCATTTCTCACCTGGACGGCAACAGCTCCTGGCTGCTTTCCTTTTCACTGCTGGGGCTCGGAGACACCTCTCTCAATCTGATCACACCCAGGGGGTTCTCAATCCCCTTCAGACAACCTAACCCTGTCACTTGGCCTGTGAGTTTTGCTGTCTGTCCCCAGCCAACTTCTGCAGCCCCATCCCCTGCTTCTAACCCTGAGGACTCTATACTCCACATATGGAGTTACGTGATTTCTCCCTGCTGGGTCTTGGAGTTTGGCCTATCTGTTCCCCTTGCTCCTTCCCCTGTCTCTTCTGTCTTCTGTCTTCTCCCTGCCTCTTCCCCTTTCTCCGATCTCTTATTTATCAAGCGTCAGCTTAAATGTTACTGCCTCCAGGAAGCCTTCCATGACTACACCCCACCCCACCTCACCAAGATTGATGAGGCGCCCTCTACTCTTGTACTTGTTACATTATTAATGAATCAATCCATGAACCAGTGAAGTCTGCCATGGTTGGAGCGGGGAACCGTCTTTGGTGTAAGGAGGAGACCCGTGTCAGATACTTTCAGAAGCTTGGTGAGACACCCCTGGAGGGGTGCGTGTAAATCATGCTGCACTTGCCTCAGTGGCACTCAGGTCTGGGGTAGTTTGCCTGAGAGAAGGTGGGTCACGAAGCCCTCACTCCTCCCCAGTGAGTGGGGGCTTTCTCGCCTCTGCACTTTCCCTGGACCACAGCGCTGCCTTCACTGCAGCTGGGCTAGAGACCCGGGGGCTGGAAGCAGATCCAAGCCTGGGTGATGGGGGGGGGGCTGAGTCACTGCGTGCCAGCTCCTCCTCAGGGAGCAGCTCCCTAGCCAGGATGACTGCTGCGGAGAGGTGGGGCCACTTCAGGGGAATCAGAATCCCTGGCCAGTGTCCCAGTCCCTTCCCCATCCCACTCCAGTCACCGCTTCCTGCCTCCTTCCTCCTCCCTCTCGCTGCCTTTAAACTAAGCATCAGCCCCCAGTGTCTCCCAGCCCACCCTCCTCTCTCTACCCCCACCACCCTGCCTGCCCTACATCAGGCTTCACCTCCTCTGTCTTGGTGTCTTGTGGGGATCAGATTTTATTTGTCCCTGACACCTGGTACACTGCCTGTTCTGGTGGGCATGATGCGGGAGCCTGGGAAGGTCAAGGGCAGAGACTCTGAGGCTGGGCTGCCTGGGGAGGGAAACCTTCAGAGACCTTCATGGCTCCGGGTCTCACTTCTCGCATCTATGGATTGTGTGTGAAAACAACACCAGCTCATCGGACTGTTGTAAGATGAAAGCAGGAGGCATGTGTAAAGTGCTTGGAACGGTGCCTGGCGTGCATAAGCCTTACAAAAGTGGTGCTTGTTATCGCTAAGCAGGAGCTCGGGGAAGTGTGCGGTGTAGAACGGTGTCAGGGATGCTGGGGAGTGGGCTGTCCTCTGCTCTCTGGACAACCGCCCCCTCCTTGCTGATCTCCCTGCTTCCTGGCTGACCCCCTCCCCTCCGTCCTCGCACTGTGGGATGGCCAGGGCTGGGCTCTGCCTACTTCCCTGCCTCTGCCCCCCCCCACGCGCATGCGCACGCACACCCCCTTCCTTTGGGTTCCCTATGCACCTCCAGGCTTTCACTCACAAGGCTCTCTCTGCCTCCAAGCTGCTGCTCCCGCTGCCCCAGGAAGTCCTCACGTGGCCTTGGGCTGTTATCACCTTCTCTGGGAAACCTTTTCTGCTCAGCTACCTCAGACTTGGGTATAAGTGGGCCCACCTCACACTTCCCTACTTTGCTCCTCCCACTGGCAGCTTCCTAAGGAGCCCTCCATCCTCGCAGATGCTGCGTGGAATTGTAATTGCTTGCCTGCGAGCCTCCTCCACTCTGGCATCAGGGATGGGCGTAAACCCCCCGGGTATAGGGACTCCTCCGTGTGCCAGCACAGGCAGCAGGGGCTGCGGGATCCCACGGGTGGAAGCAGCTCTTTTGCCTGTCCCGGGCGGGGGGCGGGGAGGGTGGTGTGTTGGCTGTCTCCAGGGGGTAGAGGTCAGGACCATGCCTGCATCTGTTCACCACCTCCACACCTACCATCCTTCTAGCCCTTTCTTCCTTCCACACCCCAATATTGAGCGTCTGGAGGTCAGAAGTGAAGGGAAGCGTCCTGCCCTGTCAAGCTCCCAAGCTTGTGGAATGTTACTGTGCCCCACGGCAGTCCCCCCCAAGCCCTTCGGAACCTGGATGCCAAGGCCCAGGGAGGGGAAGAGTTTGCTAAAGGGCACACTGTGAGCTGGGAGTAAGGCCCCTTCCAGACTGTACGTCTCTTGTGCTCATATGTACAAATACCAAGTCTGTGAGTCTGGCCTCTGCCCCCCATTCCCCGTCGTTCCCTGCCCTTCCTCCCTCCGCAGATCTTCAGGGCCCCTTCTGTGGCCAACCACTGCTTCCTAGACTGGTCCCTCTTCAAGGGATGGCCCCTAGGGCAAGATGACCTTAAGCTCTAGTGGTGACTGTTCCCATGGCCCCGTGTGCTGTGGGAGAACGCTGCTGGGTTAATGTGGCTGCTAGAAGATGCTGCCCAGCCTGGGCTTACAGCCGTATCATGTATACCTCAGGATGAATGAGATCCTGACTCCTTCCTAAGTTGGCTTTTAATAATGGGAGTTAAGGACGGATTCAGGGCACCAGAGAGGGAAATGCCTTTGTCTGAAGTCACACAGCGTGGGCCAGGCAGAGATAGGGAGCCCAACCTCATTCGGAATGTACATCCCAGAGCTACAGCTGGTCCTTTGGACACCCTCACTGCCCTCTCTGCCCCAGAATGGAGGCAGACCACATGGGTACTGTGGAGAAGCTGCAGGGACAGATGGAGGTGGTAAGCGCATATGTGCAAGATGAAGGAAGGTGAAACGTCCCTTCAGACCATTAACCCCCCGCAACTCTGCCTCTGGCCACTATAGGTTCCCCAATTCCCACCTATGCACTTGTTTCGGGGGCGGGCTGCGGGAGTAGAGTGGGGCATTGAACCACGCGCCTTCTTTCCCATTTCGCTGATTCCTGTCCATTACCTCCTTTCCTTCTAGAGGAGGGTGGAGCTTTTGTTTTTGTTTTTGTGGTGTTTTTGGCATAAAGGGTGAACTCTGGTTGTCATGGCAACTCCAGCAGAGGGAAGCAGGGAGAGGGTTTGAGTGGGGTGAATTTATCCCACTGTCAGCTGGTTCTGTAGGGATGTGCAGAGGACAAAGACTGAGGGTCCAGAGAGAGGCCCTGGCCCAGGAAGGCCCTGTGAGCCCCTCCCCCCACCTCCCCATCTCCCTGTCTGACCCGGCTCCAAGCTGGCTTCGGCACCATGCAAGCCTTTTTCTTACGGAGGGAGACATTGGCCTCCCCCTGCTGCCATGTGAAGTTCTGGGTCTAGAGAAGGATGTCTTAGCATGGGTGAAGAAACGTGAGGCAGAGCCCCCCAGAGAAATGTCCGGTGGCTGGGGGCACTTGTGTTGATCCTTGATCCTACCGGGGCAGCGGGCAGGGGGTGACACAGGGCCAGGGAGTCCTTTGGGTGGCCTGCGACACAAACGCAACCGCTCTAAGCCTTGGGCTGGGAGGCCACATAAGAGCACAGGGCCAGGCCTCTGATGGTTGAACACTTTTCCAAGCAATGGTCTCCCTTTGCTATTTGTTTCTTTCTTTTTTTTTTTTAAAGATTTTATTTATTTATTTGACAGAGATAGAGACAGCCAACGAGAGAGGGACCACAAGCAGGGGGAATGGGAGAGGAGGAAGCAGGCTCATAGCAGAGGAGCCTGATGTGGGGCTCGATCCCATAACGCCGGGATCACGCCCTGAGCCGAAGGCAGACGCTTAACCTCTGTGCCACCCAGGCGCCCCTGCTATTTGTTTCTTACAACACATGTCCCTCCAGTTCCATTTTCCACTTTGACAGTGACAGAGAAATAGTTTTCTACTAAAACAACAGCACATGGCCAGTGCTAAATGGCAGCTGGCATTAAGCATGGGGGCGATGGGGAGTGGTAGGGACTGGGGCCAAATGGAGAGCTTTTTTCCTGCATGATGGGCACTGTGCCTACTCACTCCAGTTGACTGTCACCATGTGGACACGCTGGCTCAGTTGCTCAGGGGAAGCCAGGACCCCTGATTCTGGGAAATGTCCTGAATTTTACCTTTCTCCTCACTGCAGTCCTGTGCCCACCTAGATGCAGGACTTCTCAAGATCAAGCAGGGTCCCCTACGATCACCTAAACAGTTAAAATAGACCAAGGCTTTAGAAATGATCTCATGTGCCTCATCCTGGGCCAGTTAGGGACCCTGGGACCCAGAGAAGGCTGGCACCTGTCTGGCCAAGGGCACTGCATGGGTCTGTGGCAGGGCTGAAGCTGGAGGTACCCAGGGCGGATAAAGAGAAGGACAACCCAAGACTGCGTGTGCTGCCAAGCCCCATGGCGAGCACCTTGCCCCAGCTAGGGCAGATGGGACTGAGAGGACCTGGGAAGGGTGATCATCTTAGCTAAGGTTTATCGGGACAGGCACCAGCCTTGGTGCTTTATACGATGTGTCCAACAAGCAGTGTCTGTTGAAAACACAATTTAATTTTTGTATCCCAGAGCCCCTTGAAGAATGCATTATTGGGGAACTTGTCTCCTGCTTTATGAGATGAGAACTTGTCTTTTCTGCTCACTCTTAGGCTACAGAGAAGATGTTAATTATAACTCTGACTGACTTAACAGCCCTTTCCCCCTCTCCTGGCTTGGGTCTGCTGTGGGGAAGGGGGCACATGGAGGGCTTCCATGCTTCTTCCTTCCTCTAGTCTGTGTCCAGCTTGCTGGCAGTTTCTGGCCCCTCCTGGGTGTGGGATGGGCAGAAGGAGGGAGGTCGGAAGGGAGAGCTGACACCATCATGAGCTGGCTTCTGAGCCTGACAGGTGTAAAGCTGGTTCTTCCTCTGCAATACCTGGGGGGGAGGGGGGCATCTTTATTCTGGTGATCAGGGAAGGAACTGGCACTCATCCTGGGTAGCGATGCCCACCCTGCAGCCCACCGCCCAGCCACAGGGGCCTCTCATCAGCTGGACCATCCCAAGGAGCTGGGTCTGTGTCAGATGTCTTACCCCGGTCACTTGCTTGCTGTGTGACCTTGTTAAAGGCCTTGTTCAAGACTCTCCTGGTCTTAGTTGTCCTCCTCTGTAGATTAAAGAAGTTACATACTTTTGCATAAGGCCATCTTCCTGCTGAAGCAGGCAGGCCGTCTTTTCACCTGGCTCCTATCTGGGCCCCAAGCAGAAGAGCAAAGCCACTCCCCAGCTGCTCGAGGAGTCTGAGTTCATGACCCTACCAGAGCCTTTAGGGCTGCTGCCGCCTGCCAGGGATGCCCTCCAGTCTCTGAAGTGTGCCCTGCCCCTCTGTGTCCTGGAAGAGAGGTCAGAATGTCCCCCTCCTGCCCTTACATCCTCCTTCTTCCCCAGCACCATGTGAGGGTGGGGACAGCCTGGGGGATATGATGAACAGGGAGGATTTGATACCTGGTGGGTCCCCGGACTTTCTCATCCTCCTTGTCCTCCATCTCCTGACCCCACTCTCACCCGGCACAGGCCCTACTGATGGGGAGCTGGCCATGGAGGAGGTGAGGACCCCAGAGGGCCAAGTCAGTGCTTGGCTGTGGGGTGCAGGGGAGGAGGGTGGGAGCCCAGCTCGAGCATGCTGCTGGTCTTGGGTAGAGGGAGAATTTGTTATAAGAGAAGGGGAGTGGGTGCAGACCTCCCACCTGGGAAGGGGCTCAAGTTCTGGGGACCATGTGTTTCCTTTCCACCCTAATCAAAGTGCTGGGGAGGCAGACCCCTGACCTCCGGCTGGCTGGGGGAGAGGGCTGTGGGGCAGGGCTGAGACTCTTTAAGGGGATAGGCTCATTACCAGGACTCCCTGCCCCTCCTTCAGGCCTTGGCACCTACGTCTTTCCTGTTGGGAAGTCACTCTGATTTTCAGATGAGATGGGGCAGATCAGGTTAACCAAGAAATGTCTAGGAATTGGCCCCTAACATCTTTGTCCAAACTCCCAGAAAAGAGCCCCATTGCCTAGGCTTCCACAGACCTCCCTGCTAATGCTCCTGTTACACCCTTCACATACTGTGGGGAAGTGGTCACCACGCCCACCCCTTCTTTGAGGCCCAGGGCTTGGGCTGTGTCCTGTTCACCTCCGGACCTTTGCCCTGGGCCTCATACCCGGCACAGAGGAGGCATCTGACCAGTGTTTGCTGAGTGAATGACTGAATGCATTCAGGAAGAAGGGGGGATGGGAAGAGGGGAGGAGAGAGAGAAGGGGTGGGAGTATCGGAGGAAAGTCTGGGTGTGGATGCTCATTCTGGCCTGCTGGGTTCATTTTTGGCTCTTAGCAGGAAATGTGGGGGCGCCGTGGAGGGGACTTAAGATAATGACCTTCCTCCCGCTTTCTCGTGGGGTGGGAGGTGGTGTGCCGCTGCAGTCAGGGCGGTCAGGGAGCAGCTTAGCCCCACACTTCTCCCATCCTGCCCTTGTCTGGGCCCCGGATCTGCTTTGGGGATGGCAGGGGCTGGTAGGCACAGAGATTTGGAGAGAGCCAGAGGCAGAAGCTGGTGGAAGAGGACAAGAGGGGAAAAAGTGGGGGTGGAGACATGCAGAAGGAAAGAGACCAAAGGACACCAGCAGGGATGGAGAATCTGAGAGGGTTCTTGGCCTGACAAAGGAGAATCTACCTGTTTGTGTCCTGGTTCCTGACTCTGGCCCATCTCCCCTGAAAATGGGTGGAGCTCCCAGGGGGTTGCCATCTGACACTCAGGGCATGGCTGACCAGAACCCACCAGGCTCTCTCCATCAGTCCTTAGAGTGAGGGGACTTGGTAGTGAAGGAGAGTGCCACTGTGCCCTCTGCTCACTGCATGTCTCTATGGGCCAGTTGCTTAAATGCTGGCTGCCTCAGTTTGCCCATCTATAAACCGAGGATAATAATCAGATCATTTCATGGAGGCATTATGAGCTTTGAATGAGATAATCCAAGTAGAGGCCTGAGCCTGGGACATTACACGGTCTCCAGAAACGTGTGGTTATTATCACTTGGGATTCTGTGAATGGATGCGGCAGTGGGCCGACATTGAACTTCTGCACACCTGTGTTTTTACCCACTGAAAGGGGGAGAGTGATCCTGACTCGGACAACCTGCCAAGGATAGAGAGAGAATCCAAGCGGACATTAGACAAGAACAGTAACAGTTTACAATGACCGGCCTCTGCCCTGGCTTTTAACAACATTTCTAATTTCTGTCTAATCCTTGGAAGAAGATATCAATCCCCATTGTGAAGGGACGGGAGGGAGGAGGATTAGTGTTTTGCCCGGGGTCCCATGGCCAGCTGGGGAAGCTGGGAGCCCCTGTGCCAGGGAGGGCTTCTCCTGATTTGGGCTCTGGGGATGGGGTTAGGGGATGTTGAGGGGTGGGGACAAGAGGAGGAAGTTCTCCTGCTTCATCCTTGTCATTATTTGTCCTACGTACTGCGGATTCTGAACAGCAGACACCAAATCTTAATGCTTCAATCACCTGTCTATTTGAGGAGAAAATTGGACTAAAATGGCTTTGAGCTTTCAGCCTACAGTTCAGAAGGGAGGGCAATGAGGTGCACAACGGGCGGGGAGGAAGAGAGCGGCTTCTGCATCTGAGGGCGTTCTCACTGTCAGGACCTCAGGAAGCAGCCACCCCAGGCCCGGTGGAGGCCTGGGCAGGGGGTAAATGTCAGGCGTCAGGGTCCCTAGACCCTGGCCTCCCTGCTGCAAGATAGAGACTCCTAAACCTCTCCGCCACAAAAAGACAGGGTACAAAAGTCACCCAGGACCACTGGGCCCCAAGGTTTTTCTCCGAGAGTTAAGAGTGGACGGCATGAGTGGTCCCTCCAGATACTGAAGGAGGCCCTGCTTTGCACTCCCTCCTCTGCATCCGGGTCTTCATTTGCTTGGCCTACGGGAAAGACTGGGATAGAAGACCCGGCTCCTGCCCTCAGGAAGCCCCTGGCTGGTGGGGGGACCAAACTCAGTCCAGGTCAGCCAGAGAAGAGCCCAGGTTGAGGTGAGAGCTCTGGCTAGAGGGTAGGGCTCAGCTGACTGGGGCAGGGAAGTTCAGAAAAGGGAGGTCGGTGGGGCAGGGAAGTTCAGAAAAAGGGGTCAAGGAGGTCGGGGAGGTTCCTATAACAGGGTGGATAGAGCTGGTTCTTCAGGATTTGGACATGGGGATTAAGGAAGAAGAGCCCTCAGGTGGCGGTATTGTTTTGCCCTAGCTGGGACACAGTTAGCAATGAAAGATGACGAGATGGGGGAGGTGAAGGAAAACTCCACCTAGTTGGATCAGGGAAGGGTGAAGTGGCCAGTAAATCAGGAAAGAGAAAACACAGATCTGGAAGCCAGTTGCGGAGAGAGTTGGACTGGGGTTATTAGACATGGTACAGTGGGAAATTGGGAGCCATTGAGGATTCTAGAGCAAGGGAATGGCTTGGTCAGATTAGTAGGTGGCAAAACTCACTCTTCCCGGGGCTGGAGAGTGGGTGAGAGTAGATGCTGGTGACAGTTGGGAGAATGTTGTATCTGGTAAAAGGCAGTGGTGCCCTGGTTTGGGGAAATCCTTGTGGTTAGAAAGGAGGGACTAATACCGTTGTGATATGGATGTGAGATAGACTGGGGTGGATTAGATGGGGATGGGATTCATCTATGCAGAAAAGGCTAATTTCTACCTAGGTTTCTGGTTTGGGCAGTTAGAGGGATGGGGGGCCATTTGCAAAGACTGGGAACACAATGATGAGCTTGACTTTGGACTGTCTGACTACCAAGCCTCTGTGAGGCATCAGTGTGGACACAGTGCACACTGTGGATGGCTGGATAGATAGGGGCAGAGCACAAATGAGGAATGGGGGCCCAAATGGGGGATGGCAGATAGATGGGGGGTAGAGTATGGTGCTCAGTTGGGTGGCTGTGAAAAGCAGAGCCCGTGGGGAACATCTCGACCCCTTCGCACAGACACTGTGCTATGACCCCATTCTAAGTGTTGCCTGAGAGTTTCTACTAAGAGTGAGAAGAGGGTCAGAACCCAAGCCTGGGGACCACCATTACTTAAGGGGAGGCAGAGGAGGAATGGCAATGGGTGGAGTCAAGGAAGCCGAGGGACATGGCCACAGGAGTCTGGAGTCACAGAAGGGAATGTGGCAAGGCAAGAGGCTAGCAGGAGGTCATGGGGCCTCTGGAGTCACAGCTTATGGAGACCCCTCATGGGGTCAACTGATGGAAAAGCTGAGAGCCCAGAAGTCAAGTCAGGTCTGCTGTTGCTGGTACCCATCAGGTAGGCTGGGGTCTGCAAATTGTCTTGGAAGCAATGTGGGGGTGTACTACTCTGGGCTTCCAACACCCCAGGGAGGCCCCCCATCTTGTGCTTATGGGGTGGAGGAGCTGACTGTCTGGCATCTCTACCCTTTCCCAGCCCATTTGTCCTATGTCTTGACCATCTGTCTTCTTGGTCTTCCTACCCTCTTTCCTGTCTTCCTCCCACATTGGAGCCAGAGGCCTAGACCTTTACAGGCCCGAGGGTGTTACCAATTCCTGCACCCTGCTCCCAGGGCCCAGGCCTCCCTTTCCAGGGGTGCAGGAGTACATGCAGATGGAACCTGAATTATATGCTGTTGTTCAGATCTATTATATGAATAACCCACAGTGGGGCTTGGGGGTTAGATGCTGGGGAGGCTCAGGCTAGGACCAGACTTTGAGGTGAAAAAGTACACCAGTAAGTTGGCCATCGGGACACTGCAGGGAGTGTGAATGGCTCTCTGCCACCCACCCCTGCTGCAGTGATCAAAGATCAGCGCCCACGGCCATGGCCATGATGGAGGGAGGCCATCAGCGCCTGGATGTCGGGGAGCTGATAGTGAGGGCTCTGAGGTCCACACAGGGGGCACCAGCCGGTCTAGCGGTGGCTGAGTCATTCCCGAAGCTGCTGTGGCTAGAACATCCAGTCCCTGCTGGTGGACAGGAGCTTATCTGGGCCACCCGCCTGCCCGTCTGATGTGATCTCTGCGAGGAGACAGTGTCCTCGGCACTTGCCTGCAGCGTGGAGGTCCTGCAGAACTGGGCTGAAGATGGGTCAAGAAGGGTCCTGAAATCCATGGCCTCTGCACCAACGCACATGTCTTGGGTCTTAGAGGCACCAGATAAGCTTCTGTCTAGAGAGATAAGGAACCCTAGCTTCTGTTTTTAAACAACCCCTGCCAGCTGTGAGCCCCTACACTGTAGCCCCCTGACGACAGGCACCTGTCTCTCACCCCCTGCTTTCCAATGTCCCTTGAGATCAGGAATGCCCAGCTATGCCCAGAACAGAAGTTTGGTTTGGGTGGGTGCTCCCACAACATGGGGTGAGGGAGAGGACTTTAAATTTGGAAGGACTTTCAGAGAATGTCTCGTCTGGCGTGGGGTTTCAAATGTTTTTAGCAGAAGCTCAATGACTAAAATACATGATGGTAGTCCCTCTGATTGCAGTGGGGGTGGTGGGCTGGGGCCCACCTATTGACTCCTATCCTTGAAGCCTACCTCCAGCAGCCACTGGAATGTCCTTGATTAACCCCTAGTTGCTCCGGGTAGCACAATTTGAAAAACTGCCGACCAACTTCACTCTCTGTGTGATTTACTCGGCCTACCTGTTTTACAGATGGGTACACTGAGGCTTCAGAAGGAGGAACGACTTATATAAGGTTGTTTGTGGCAGAGCTGGGGGGAGGGACAGGAATCCAGATTCCTGCATCTCAGCCTGGGGTCTCCCAGCTGCCTGATAGAACTCCATCTTCTCAGACTGATTGGATTCCAACAGCTCTGTTTTAAAGAATAATTGTATTGTCCTAATTGTGCATCTCAATACTTGAAGTCACCTTACATCAGTTTTGGAAGTGGACAGAGTAAGAGTCGTAAATGCATATGTAAAATCATTATGCTTCCTTTTGTTCAACTCTGCTCTCTGCTTCCCCATGGGAAGAAAGAAAAAGAAGAAAGAAAAGAAAAAGGGTCAGTCTGGCCCCTGCCCTTGAGGAGCTCACAGTCAGGGTGGGGAATGGGGAGAGAGGACTCTGGCCCATTGTCAGGAGCTGCAGGCAGGCTGGGGATGAGAGCTGGCACCCCATCGTGTGCCACATGGGGGTGGGTACGCACGCCGCCTGGTGCATTCCCCCAGGGCATCTTCCTAGCTAGCTGCGGGGCAGAGGCACGTGGTCCGTATTTCCTATGGCTCCGGCCTGAAGGCTGTTAAGAACATGCACTCTATCACTTAGTAGCTGTGACCATAGGCAACTTTGCT
The DNA here is from genome assembly GCF_002007445.2 of Ailuropoda melanoleuca. Taxonomy (NCBI): domain Eukaryota; kingdom Metazoa; phylum Chordata; class Mammalia; order Carnivora; family Ursidae; genus Ailuropoda; species Ailuropoda melanoleuca. The sequence continues at coordinate 167,864,003 of NC_048218.1, forward strand.
GACCTGTCTGTGCCTCAGTTTCCTCATCTGCAATGTAGAGATTATAAATTACAAACCTCGAAGAGTAATTGTGAAATATGACATGTATCCATTTGTGAAACACTTAGCGCTGCCCCGGCATAGGGTAAACGCCCCTGAGCAGTTAGCCAGTGATAATGATGATACATGACTGGGTTGAAATGGGCTCCAGGGGTGCGTCTACCCTGGGGGTGGGGGGAGCCAGGGTAGGAGTTCTCCCACAGGCCAGCGCCTCTTGCCTGAGGCTTGGTTGTTGGAACCCTGCTTGAATGGAGCAGAGGGTTGCAGAGGACACAGCCCCTGGCCTGGGAGCACGAGGCTTGGAACTCAGATCCTTGCTCTGCTGCCAAGGACAAGGGCAGGTCTGTGTCTTCTCTGAGCCTCTGTTTTTGCATCTGTAAAGTGAGGAACATTACACCGAAGGCGCCATGGTGCTGAGAGTTAGATCAGATGGAAGTGTGCAATTGCTATCACGTGACCTGGCTTGTTGGAGGCATTCAGTAAGGTCAGTTCCCTGCCCCCGCCCCCGCCCCTGCCCCCGCCAACAAGAGGATAGCAGGAGGACCCTAGGTAACACATCACATGAGGATCCTCCTCGAATTTGGGAAGAAGATGGGAGAAGCAGCCGGCCGCTAACATAGGTAGAAGCAGGTAGAAAGGCCAGGTTGGGACAGAGGAAATGTGTGTTTTCATTCACTTAGCACATTTCCCAGATGTTCACTGTGTCTGGTCCCTAGGCTGGGTCCTGGGCAGACAGATGCGGCTGACATAAGCCCTGCTCACAGGAGCTCCCTGTGTGCGGGGAGTGGGGTGAAGATGTGCCTTCAGGCTACGCCAGGTGGAAGTACAAAGGCTGGCCTGCGGGCTGAGGGCCTTTTAATCGAGGGAGGGGTAGGGTTGGCTCTGGTTTTCTTTGGCTGGGGCTTGAAAGACAGCTACGTAGAAGAAATTCAGGTTTGCCAGTCAGGTTGGAGAGCGTCCCAGGTGGAGGGCACGTGTAGGCGAGTGCCGCGGCAGGAAATCACAGGCAAGCTGGTCTGAAACTCCAGCTCATCCCTACCTCCCACCCAGGTCACCCCATTCAGGTGGGAGCAGAATCCGCCCTGGAGATGTCAGCAAGTCCTACGCCCAGAATTATTTCCAAAATTCCTACATAATAAAAAACAGTACAACCAATGGCCCACTTTTGCAATATTGACCAAAGCTCGAGGACTACACAGCAGAATATTGACTGAAAAGTCACTGCTGGCCCAGGGAGGGTCCAGTGAAGCCTGAAGGGAGCCTGGGCAGGGTCAGCCTGGGCCTGGAAGGCCTCTCTGAGGAGGTGATGTTGGTGGAAGGTTGCTGCAGTGTCAGGAGAAAGGCAGGCGAAGGAAGCTATGTGCGCTCACTTCCTACTGCAGATCTGAGCGGGGAGTTTTCCTCAGATTACTTCTCACTAATAAGACAGGCCTCTTCTCAGGCACGACTGCTGACATGTTTTGTTTTCCCCAGATGGGGATAATCAGCCTGTTTGGTAGTCAGGCTGACAGCTCAGGCAGCAGGAGGGGGGCTGGGGGTGGGAGGCCTGGGGCTGCAGGCAGCTCTCGGGGAGCAGACGCTGCCTGGTTGCCTGGCTGCCTGGGCGACAACCCCGAGCAAGTGGGGATTTCCATTTGTGCCATGGAGGAGAGGGCTGTGGGGCAATGGAGCTCAGTTATGGGAACCCCAAGAGCCCACCTGGCTGTCTCCCCACTTAATTCATGCCTGATGTCAGTGCTAAAAAGCATCCAGCCATCCCCTTGCTCCATAAGAGGAGACCAGTCAGGATCTGTGCTGAGAGCTCCCTCCCCTTCCCTGGGAAGGCGGCCATGGCTTCCCCATCCCACAGCCCTGACAGGCCCAGCCTCAGACTCTGAGCCAGGCATGCGCGCTTCACCCACTCATGAACTGGGGGCTGGGGGGAGGTACCCACCCACCTTGGGGTCTCTGTGGGCAGGCCTTGGGTCAGCACCCAGGGCCTTGTCCAGCTCAGCATCTCTAAGCACTTGGCTAGAAGGCTTGGGAGCGAAACACAGCAGGGCTGAGGAATGGGTAAAACAGCCACATCCACCTTGAGGATGGTGGGTCCCCCACCCCATGGGTTCCTGGAGGTCTGAGGGAGGCCCCAGACCTGTTTCACCCAGCTTCAAGTCCCCCCCCCCCTTCCAGGTTCTCCTTCCCCTCCTGGAAAGCCTTTCTGGATGACTCGCACTCTTTCACCACCCAGCACACACTTTGATTTCCTCCTGTGTGGAGGGAAGGGGGTGGACTGCCCCCAGCTCCAAGGCCCCACTACCCCCCGCCCCCCGCACCCCTCCTCTGGCTCCCCAGCCAGAGCCCAGCACGGAGCCCAGCTCTGGTCCCAGGGTTTGCTTATCCACTTCCAGGGCAACAGGGCCGGGAGCTTTCCTCTGACTCTGTGGCTGCACGTTCCAGCTCCTCTGGAGAGCAAGGGTAGTAGTGGCCTTTACAGCACCTGAGGTCTTTCCAGAGGGGCCTGGGGGAGACCTGGCCGTGGAGACAATATGCCCCCTGGCTGTGTATGCCTGGGTTCCAGTTCCTGCGCCCCGGCTCCGTCCTTGGTTCCTTGCCACTGACCCTCAGTGTGTCAGGGCCTCCCCCGCTCGGCACCTCAGTTTTCCCAGTCTGCCTTGTGGGTGTCTGGAAGACCCCAGAAAGATGCATACAAGGCGGTGGTCCCCACGAGAGGCACCTCTGGGACCACTAGCCATCTGGCCCTCGGTAGCCATGTGGAGCAGCTTTCCTCCTTCGTGGTCTCCCAGGCAACGCCGAGTGCCTGCCAAGCTCGCTGCCGAGGCCTGGCTCCTGCGCATATCTTTAGTGCCACACAGAGATGGCTGATGGCAGGAGCGAGGGCAAGGCCCAGCCTCCCCAGCTGTCACAGGGAACAAATCAGATAAGAGCTGAGTGGGGTCGGGAGGAGGGAGCGCGGGAGCCAGGGGTCCTGGGAAAGAAGCTCAGAGGCCCTGGCCATGCTCCCCGCCCCAAAAAAAAAAAAAAAAAAAAAAAAAAAAAAAAAAAAAAAAAAAAAAAAAAAAAAAAAAAAAAAAAAAAAAAAA
>NC_048218.1:167887027-168090222 GCF_002007445.2 Ailuropoda melanoleuca
GGCGGCGGCGGCTCTAGGCGAGCGCGGGTCCCCGCGTGCGCACACGCACACGCCGCCGCGCAGGGACCGCGGACAACGGCCGCCGGCGGACACACGGACGCGGAGACCGGGGCTTGGCGCGCGCTCCTCGGCGCACACGCTCCCCATCCCCGGGCGGCTCGGGGCGCGGACTCCCTCTGTGCGCCCTTCCCGCGGAGTCTGCCCCGGGCCGACCCGCAGCCCGCAGCCCCGCGGCGAGGCCCGGCTGTGAGCAGGTAAGGGCCGCTCAGCCGCCCCTGCCCCTCCACGGCCAACCCGCACGCCCCCTCCCGATCCAGAACCCTCGGCCCCCGCCCCCTCCCCGGGGGACCGCGGACCTCTTCCTCCAGCTCGGTGATCCCGGCGAGCCGCGTCCTCCACCGGGACCAGCGCGGGCCAACCTGCGGAGATCGAAATGAAGCCCCCTCCCGCTGCTGCTCCTTTCCTGCGCGACATCTGACAACGCCCCCCTTCCCCCACCCCTCAATATCTGGCATAATACTTGGGGCAGCCGATCCCTGCAGCCCCTGGGGTGTACCTCTCGCCCCTCCGTGTGTCGGAGGGAGGACCAGGGGCAGGAAAGGCACTGCGGCCAGAGGGACCCAGAGGGACCTGTCTCCCTACTCCCAAGGCAAACGGACGCGCCTACACGGATCGGGAAGGCAACGCTGGAGGGTCTCTGGGTGCTGGCTACCGCGGTCCTCACGGGGTCTGAGGGATGGGCAAGCGAAGTCCTGAGTGGGTGGGGGTAGGACAGGTTAGAATGTCCGCCTATAGCGACACATTCGGGATTGTTCAAAAGAGCGTCGTCTCTCGGTTTCCCGCGGCGCAGAGGGGATGGGGTCTTGATGCCTGGGCTTAGGTGGTCTCGCAGAAAACGCCCTAAGGGGGCCTGTGGGAGAAAAGCTCCGGCCCAGGGAGGCCGAAGTGGGCCAGCCCGAGACCCCTGACGGCCGCCTTAAAGGCACAGGCTCCTGCTGCAGCTGCGGGAGGCGGGGGCCACATCCTGGGCGGGACTTTGGCGCTTTGAGCGGATCAGAAGGGGCCAGGGCTCCAGTGGATGAAGCTAGCTGCTCTGGAGGGAGCCGGCCAGAAGCTGATTGCATTTTACCCAGAGCTGGGGAATGGAACCTCACCACTGGAAGGAGTTCAGGCCCGCTTAGGAAGCTGCTGGGGGAGGGGTGGTGGACCCCTGCGACTTCTCCAGACCATTAATATGCTTTTAGTGCAGTCCGTTTCCCGGACTTTACCCCGGCATTACAGTGCCCCACAAAGCATCCCCTCTCCCCTTAAAAAAAAGAAAAAACACAGCATTTAGCTTTTCTGGTGAACAGCCCTGTGTGGGGGGTGGTTGGGGGATGGGATGGGGCTACACAAGGTTTCTGAGGGCCACTTGCCTTGGGACTGCTGTTGGGCAGAGAGAGACAAGCATCAGGTCAGGCTAGGTCCAGGCTTTTGAGTGGATGTGAACTAATGAAGGGGATGAAAAACTATGAGCTTGGGAAGGGGGTGGGCAGCAGCAGTACCCAGATTTTCTCAGGAAGCTCCAATCTCATTCTGGTGCTGGCTGCAGGTGGGGTTGGCAGATCCCCCAGTGCCCAGCTGAATCTGGGGCTCCTGCTCCCCGCTGACCTTGGGGAGGGCAAGCAGAGGTGCCAGACTGGATACAAACCGAAATTGGAACACATGGATTAGAGGCAGAACACATTGAGGTAGGCCCGTGGCCAAATCTTCCAACCAATCCATCAACAGGTGTGTGGGGTGACCCGGGATGTGGACCCGGTTCCTTCCTCTATGGATGATTCATTGGTGGGTCTGTATCTGGACCAGGCTCCCTCTGGTCTGTTTGCCCCTGTGTGCAATGAGGACAGGTGTCTGTGGGGAGTTTCTGGAGGGACACTTCTGTGCATTCTGAGGACTAATCAGGGTAGAGCGTCCATTAAAGTCCCTTTTTGTGTAAAGTTCAGGCTGACGGGGTTGATTGGAGAAACACTTTGGGACCCCCCCTTTTTTTTTTCATGTGGCCACCCCTCCCTGCCATACTCCTACTCGGGGACACTCCCTCGATTCGTGTTGAATAAATAAACACATAAAGTGGGTGTTTACAGATCAGTATGTGCAACTAAGAAGCTAGGAAGAACAGGAGCTCAGGCCACAAGGTGGCTTTCTTCCTGGGGATGTGGCCTTAGATTGAGTGTCCCAGGTCTCTGGCCTCCCAGAGACGAAGTCTTCACTGACTGAGGGCTGGCACCGAGTAAGTGGAGGACACTTTGTGCTGTCTGCCAGAGGACAGAACCAAGGTGTGCCAAGCGCGGAGCAGGGGCTCTGCTCAGTGCCAGGAAGGCCTCCTTCCCTGAGAGCCACCCAGCGTGGAGCCCACACCGGGGGTGACAGTGGGTTTCCTGTCTCGGGAGGTATGTGAGCAGAGGTCTGATACCCCAAACAGGGATGCCTGGGGGCTTTCTACACTGGTAGGGCCAAAGGCCCTGGAAACCTTGGCTGCCCCTGAACAGAGGAATCTGAGTCCAGAGACTGAACGTGCTGGGCCTAGTGGTCCAGCTGCCTGGCAACATACAGGCTTGGAAACTCCTCAGCGGCGACATTTGTACTGAGCCCTGGATGCCTTCAGAGTCACATGGTGACAGCCACCCCCACGGTGACACACAAAGAGGGAGTGACACACCGCCAAGAAGGCATGTAGTTTTCCAATGACACCTGCCAGAGAGCTGGGAAGGAGACACACCAGCAGAAAGATGTACGGACATTGGGACACACTGTTTCACCCAGATCGGGGCACACCTGGGCACTCAGACACTTGCCCGAGGAAGATCACAAAAGTCTTCCGCAATGAAAGTCCAGATGCATGCAGAATTGAATAGAGAAAGTGCATGTGTGGCATGAGATTCGACGGAGGGTTGACACACTTTTCCTGTAAAGGGCTAGATAGTAAATACTTTGGCTTTGCTGGCCGTTCACCCTGTGGCAGCCACTCTGTTCTGCTGCTGTAGCGGGAAAGCCACCATAGATGATACGTAAACAAATGAGCCTGGATGGGGTCTGATAAACCCTGCTTAGGGATGCTGATGTTTGAATTTCATACAATTTTTATGTGTCATGAAATATGAGTCTTTTAATTTTTTTCTGACCATTTAAAAAATGTAAAAAACCATTCTTAGCTGACTGGCTGTCCAAAAATAGGTGACAGGCTGGGTCTGACCTGCTGGAAGTGTTTGCCAACCTCTGGGCCAGAAGGTTAGAGAAGAAAAGTGGTTTAAAAGATTAAAGGAGGGAGGGCTTGGTCTTGGGAGCCTGAGCTGCCATAGGGGGCCTTGGATGCTTCCTTTCACTCTGCCTGGAGCTCAGAGTGCCCATCTGCTTAATGGGTCAGTGCCGGGAGAGGCTCCCTGCCTGGCCTCAGCACTCCAGCCCAGACAGGCCTTCGCTGTGTCTGTGTGATAAATCTACTCTAAGGACACACGGAGACAGCATTCATGAACGTGAAATGACATCGTGTCAATTCAACTCACCAAATAGGTCCGGAGTCCTCTTTCCCATTCAGCCTCTGGTGTCCAGGTCCATGCCCACCTCCACCAGGAGGGAAATGCAGAGACACCTGGACATGCCCCATGTTTCCAGAAAGATTTGAAACTCACAGTGAGCAGGGTGGGACCCGAAACGGCCCACGCAGGAGAGAGGATCTTCTTAGCTAGGGCTGGTGGTTCAGACAAGGGTGAGATCAGTGGAGGCAGGTGCAGCCAGGGTGGGCTTCCTAGAGATGGTGGTGGGAGGTGGCTTTGACCTTGAGGACTACCTGAATGCTCTCCCCCCAGTGCCATGCCCATGCATTGCCTTCACTGTCCTCAAACTTACCCCCTGACAAATGGGCACCGCAGAGGCTTGGCTGAGAAAAAAAAAAAAATTCATAGCTCCCTTGTAGGCCCCTCCACATTTCCCAGGTTCTGATTTAAGGCTGTGTGGTGAACCAGGTCTTGCCTTCGGTTTCTTCCCCTCTTTCCTGTTCCCTTTTGACATTTCCTTCCGGCCATTTTCCCTGAAGTGGGCCAGGGAGACTTTCCTTTCCCATTTTCCCTGTGTCTCTAGATTCTGTTCCCTTCTTTCCATTCCAGCTGCCCTTCCCTGCCCAAGCCACAATCACCTCTATCCTGAATCCAGAAAATGGCCTCAGTGTGGGATTTTCCCTTTCTGCTAGCTTGCCAGCTTTTTGAGGAGTATTGCTTCAGTGGGAAGCTTATCACTTCACTCCCCAGCTTAGGGCTCTTCAGTGCTCCCGTCCTACTCCAGGGACCAAGGCTCCAGTGTCCCTGGCACCCGCAGACTGGCAGCAACCTCCCACCCTCTTGTCCACTCCCACCTCCTGACATTTTGCTGAGCCCCCTCAGCACCCCCAAGTCACCTTCCCAAGCCCATCCACCAGGTACTCGGCAGAGATCTCTGGGCCCCCACTGGATGCTGGGGGCCCATGCAAATCCGAGCTGACCCTCCTTTCCAGGGGCTCATACCCACTTAGGAAGGACTGCTGGTTAACAAGCGTTGGCAGATAGAGAGGCTGCCTTTGAGGTGCACACTAGACTGTCCACAGACAAGGGTCTGCTCCTGACTTCCGGTCCCCTTCTTCCCGCTCTCTCACTCCACGCCTCCCACTGCCTTCCACCAGGTCCCTCCCTGCTATACAGAATCCCCGCTTCTGTTGCCTTCTGCTTCCTCCTCCCCACCTTCTCCCCCGCTTGCCCTTGCTTGGTGGGGGGTAGTGGGTCTCTCCCTGGCACAGAACTCCCAGCACCCCTTCCAGGACAGCAGAGGTGCCTGGACTAGTCAGTGTGGAAGAGCTTTGCAGCATGACCTTGGGAAAGTCTTCTGGTTTCTCAGGGCCTCAGATCCTCACAAATGAGATGGGGTAACAGTGCTAATGTTCACATGTGCGTTCCAGCCCAGCCCTTCCCTGCCCTGAGCCCTGGTTTCCCACATGTCCCAGTGGAGGGTGTGGGTGGAATCATAAGGGATCCTTCCAGGGACCTGGGTTCTGTCACCTGCTGTGCACAGGACCCCAGTGGCCAGGCTTTGAAAGGGGAAGGTTTGAACACCCACAGGAACATCAGCATGAATGATTAATCCTGCGATTGACCGGAGGCCCTTTACCCGGCATTGGGCTCTGTCCTTCATCAGCTCTGACCCTAGGAGGAGAGAGGTTCTAGATGTTCCCTGTTCCTTCCCAGAAGCAAGTGTGGTTCCATCCCTTTGAGGGGTGAACTTGGGGGGAGGTAACGTTTTATCTTTCAGTGTTCCCTCCCTGGTTTCCTGCCCTGGGAGGGAGCGGAGGAAGTGGGGGGCAGGCCCTGCTCTGGTGCATTAAAAAAGAGTATGTGGTGAGCAAGGGAGGCCAGTGATCCACTTCCCTTGGGTCATGTGTGGCATGTCAGGCTTGGCACTGCCCGGTGACAGGGAGGGATGCTGAGCAGCCAGAGGAGTTCAAAGGGGATAGCCTGGATGGCCCCAGCCCCATGAGGACAGAGGAAGCACCTAGATCTATGTGGCCCAACAGAGGGGGAGGGGGAGGTGCTGCCCCCCCACTGTGAGGGTGTCCAGAAGACAAAGGCTGGCCCGGAAGGACATGGTGGAAAGATATCAGAGCTTTCCCCTGAGGACCCTGGAGCAGCTGCTGGAGGGGGGGTGAGCACCCCATCCCAGGAGCTGGGCCATCCTTAGCTGGGGTACAGCAGAAAGGGTCCTGCAGGTTGTGAGGCAGAGGGGAGTGGCTGGAGGGTCTCAGAGTCCCCTCCCACTCCATGGGGAAAGTTGCAAGCCCAGTGAGTCACCGCTGGCTCCGGTGTGCTGACTGATGATGCTGTCTTCCTGTGTGCTTGGCGCAGTGGCTCATCGGAGGACACGGCTGCTCTTGTCTGTTCCTGCTGCCATCAGTCACTGGGCTGGTGGGGCCCGAAGAGGGCCTCCGGAGTGTGGACGGACGAGCTGACTCTCCTCTAGACCACATATCTGTCACACATTCATTCCTGCGAGGCAGGGCTCTAGTACTCTGCTGTGTGACCTTGAAAAGTATCTCCCCTTCTCTGGGCTCAGCTCAGTTTCCCCACAGGGAACTTAGTAGTAATAATGGAAGGTGGTCTTTAAGACGGAAGGTGTCCATCTCAGGTGTGAAATGGTGTGTCTATAATGAACTCTTCCAAAGGAAGTTATTTCAGCTGTAGAAATATGGGCAGGGGGTAGCAGAAGGTCTGACCAATCCCCAAAGGTGTAAGAAGGATCCCTAATAACATACAGTGAGTTCTGAGCTGATCTTCCTTGTGCTGGAGACAGAGAATGGCAGGCGTGTAAGGATAGAGTGTACAAGTTTTGGAGCCAGGCTGCTTGGGTTCCCTTCCCAGCTCTACCACATATTTGCTGTGTGACCTTGGAGAAGTTACTTAGTTTCTCTGTGCCTTAGTCACCTTAGCTATAGAATGAGGATAATGCTAGTAACTGCTTCAAGTTTTGGGGCAGGTGAAAGTTGTTAATGCGAATTGATTGCTTGGAAGAGCACATACTGAGTGTTTGATAAATATAAGTCATTAGCAAATAAAGGTGCAGCGGTCCTGCTGCTCCCGTTCTGAAAGTGACGCAAGGCGATGGGGTGGTGTCACAAAGGTGACAGCAAAGGTGCAAAAACCCGAACACAGCTGTAAGAAATTAATAACATTTAATGCCTGCCTGTATGCCCTCCTGGGAACCAGGCTATGCTATCTACTCTGTAGTTTACTTACATGAATTTGTTGGTGTCTCACAGTAGTATCTATGAGATATGCATTACTATTATTTCCATTTTACAGACAGTCAAATTGAGGCACAGGAAAAACTGGCTTGCCTGAAGTCCTAAGGCTTAAAACTCTAGCAGGATGGTCCCCATGTCCCCCACCATAAATGCCAGGGAGTCAGATTTAATTGTTCTCAGATCAGTTGCAAACGCCAATTGCCCCAGCAGAGCCTGGACCCAAGAGAGCGAGCCTAGGAATATTGGTGACCAGGTGGTCCTGAGCCAGCTGCATGGCTGGGCTGAAAGATCCCCGTGTTCATTGTCAGGGAGGGGAGAGTCCAACCCCAAACTGCAGTGGCCAGGCCTAGCCTTGTCCTGTGTGAGGGTCACTGGCAGGCTGGGGGAGGGCAGAGGAGGGAGGCAGCCAGGACAAGGGGGAGGAGGAGCAGCTGACGGGGCTGCAGGTGGCCGGCCCAGGGGACACACCCAGGGGCACCATGCCCGTGGCCCACAGGAGGAGCAGGTTTGGAGCAGGTGGTCTCCAGCTGTAAACTCTGAGCACGGTCCATCAAGGATGGGGCAGGGAGGTGTCAGAGCGTGGATGGCGGGGCGGGCAGAAGCGCCAGAAGGGGCTGAGGAGACTGTCATCTTGGAGAAGCTAGAGAAGGTGATCCCTGAGGTCCCCAGCTAGGGTTGGGGCGTGGGAAGATCAAGGCCGGGAGCTCCCACGCTCTCTCTCGTGGGTGAGTCTAGTGGGCAGGGGAGTGGTGGGGAGAGTGAACAAGAGACACTCGTGGGCTAAGGGAGTGGATCTTAAGAATTCTCATCACGAGAAAAATGTTGTAACCTGTGGTGATGATGTTCACTTACTGTGGTGACAATATAGAAATAGCAAATTGTTACGTTGTGTACCTGGAACTGATAGAATGTTATATGTCAGTTACATCTCAATTAAAAAAAAAAAAAGAGGGCAACCGTGGGAATGGGGAACCCGGGTCTAGTTCCAAAGGAGGCCGTGCGTGGAGCTTACCCCAGCCCCTCCACCCTGCGTCCCTGGGCTGCTTCCCATCATTGCCTCAGCAGCCTAGCGATGAAGCAGAGCCGGGGCACGGCTGGGCTGGGGCCCCTGCTCCAGCTTGTTTTCAATCAGGGCAGCTGCGGCCGAGCAGCGGGCTTGCCGGGAGCGGGCAGGAGCGGCTCGCGAGGCTGGCGTCCCCGTGTGAGTGCGTGAGCGTGTGCGTGCTCGCGTGGGGCCGTGCGTCTGTCTGTGTGCGCGCCTGTGCCTGAATCCAGATACATCTAATTGCCTCTGTGTGTCTGAGTGCCTTTGCAGAATCGGTGTGTGGGACCACCTAGATCGAGAGTCTGGTAGACACACGTGAGTCCCTGCGCTGCTGTCCCATGGCCTCTGTGCGTGCTTTCTCCGGTGGTCTGCGTGCGCTTCTGCATTTCTGTGGAGGGGAGCGTGTGGGAGTGCGTGTGGAGTTGTCTGTCAGCCCCTGAAGGAATCTCCACCTTTGCGAATTCCCTGCGTGGCGGTATGCCGATGCCTCAGGTGGGTGCCCTGGGGATAAACGGCTCTCTTAGTCTCTGTGGGGTTGACATGTGTTTATGCTCTTCTCTGTGGACCTGTTTCTGTGTATTTGTGTGTGTGAGAGAGAGAGAGAGAGGGAGGGAGAGAGAGGGAGGAGATAATCAGCCAGCTCTCAAACAGATTCATTCTCCGCTTGCTTGCTGCCCCCCACTTGCCCCGAGAGCAGCCAGAGTCCTGGAAATTTCTCGCTTTTCCGGGCCAGCTCTCTGTGTTCTCATGAAGGTCAAAACAGGGACTTTAAAATCCTACTCTCCCTGAGAGTTACCTGGAGAGCCGAAACCAGCACTGATGTCTGGGCCCCCGACCCCCCCCCACACCAGAGAGACTGACTCAGTGGGGCAGGGGTATTTTTAAATGCTCCTCAGTGGTTCTGATGGGTGGTCTGGGCTGCATGTGCGCTAAGAGGTCAGAATGCATCTTCAGACTGGGACTGGGGCTCGGGGAGGGGGCGGCAAGTCTCCATTTGTGGGATCCCTGTCCTGAAGGAGGCAGGGAGTGCTGTTGCCATCTTGGGGTGTCACTGAGAGCAGGGAGCCCTGATTTCACGTCTGAGTGCTCTTGCCTCACTCAGAAGGACTCAGTGCCCTTTTCCAGGAACCTTGCTCTGTGCCCCAGGGCAGAGGTCTCCCCCAAGGGACAGAAACAGCCACTGGCCCCTGTTTCTGGTGGTACCTTGCTGGGAGTACGAGGGAGGTGGCCCCTGAGGAAGGAGCACTGTGTCTGCTTAGTGACATGGGCTGTGCACCCATTTCCCTTCTCTGGCTCTGGTCTGGGCCCTGCTGGCCAGGGGGGAGCTGAGATGAGGGGTCACCTTCCTCCTGGCTAAGACAGATGAGACCCTCAGCTTCTGTGGCTGGGTGTGGAGGCCAGAGCCCAGGCACAGACTGCAGGCTGAGGCTGCTGGCACCCCTGCTGGAGGGGCTGATGGATGTGCCAGGGCCACCTGGCGTGGTCCTGGGTGGGGGCCCACCTGACTTCACATCTCGCCAGCCTTTGGCCTGACATTGTCCTGGGTGTAGGAGAGTCAGCTGTGGCTCTCAGACATTTTCTGCCTTGTGATGGCTTCTCTTAAGCCCTTCGCTGGCCTGGCTGAGAGAGAGAGACAGCCTGCAGTTTCTGGTGCAGGGCAGGGGCCAGGCATTCTTCTGCTGCAGCCACGCAGGTCAGAGTGTCAGCTCCTGCCTCACAAGACAGGGCTTTAGGCTCCCCAGGGAGAGTGGAGGTGACCGAGCCCACTGGGGACCAGCAGTGCCATGTCATGCCAGAAGCAGCCTGTGACCAGTAGAGGTGTGGAGGGTCTGGGAGTGGGTACAGAAACCCAGGCCTGAGAGTCCAGCACAGCCCAGGGATGCTGGGACCGGTGCTTCCCTAGCCCACCCACCCCTTCCTGACCCACAAAGGACAGCCTGCACCAGCATCCTCAGGGCCCCCTGGGCTTCTCAGAGCATTTCTTGGGGACACCTGAGGCCTCCCTCCCATCTCTGAGTGGGCCCTGAGTGCATAGAGCAACAGGTGGGTAAGACAGGGATCTCTTCTGTGGAGCTACCCTGTGGCTCGTTTTCTTTCTCCTTTTTGGGTACTTGCTGGTCACCAGAGGGAGCTTGGAGAAGCTTGGAGAGAGGGGAGGACACATGGGTTGGCAGAAAGCCAGGGGGACCGAAGGAGCCAGGGGCACCAAAGAACCAGGGGCATGGCAGTTCTGCCTAGTGGGGCCTGTTGACAGGGCCTGTATGGCACCTGTCGGGTGCTGTGTGGCTTCATTTTCTGCTGTGGATGCTATTTTCGGTGATGCGGCAGTGACTATTATTGCACATGCTTTTATTTGGACAAGTGCAAATATTTCTCGATAAATACCCAGATGCGAAATTGGTGGGTTGAAGGGGATGTGCGCTAACGGTCGATTTTAGAAGCAGACGGGGCTCTCCCCTCTGGGAATGTGCCAGGGTTGCCACATCCTCCCCACTGGACTCCCGGTGCCCTGTCCGTTCCCCACCGGCAGCCCCAGTCCTCAGCGACCCTCCCCCCTTGGAGCACGCTCTTCAGCAGTCACTGTCTGGCATGTCACGGGGGTAAGGCTTTCTCCTGGAGGCCGAGTGGGCCGAGGCAGGGTGAAAGGAGGTTACGTCTATTAGCGGGCCAGCTCGGCAACTGGAACGAAGGGACTCTCTGTGGTGAGTGCGTGAGTCGAAGTGCAGTTCTTTCTCACCTAGCAGTCTGGAGCTAGGGAGGCCTTCCAGGCTGGTGGGGTGCTCGCGTCTGTGGCTCCAGCGCCCCGGTGGTTGGCTCCAGCGTTTGGGCAGGGCTAAAGAGCAGAAGTGGAGAGCAGGTGCTCCGTTGTGGACAAAAGGTCACTCCCACCCGTATTCCGTAGGTGGGACCCTCGTCACAGGCCCGCACCTGCGATCGGGAAGGACTAAGGAATGTCCTCTCTAGGTGGGCGTGCATGTACCAGCTAAAACTCTGTTGCAGTGGAGGGAGATATGGGGAGACAGTTGTCTGCTACAGAGGGGAAATCCATGCAGACCCTTCTGGTGGCCTGATGGGGGCCCGCGGCTGTGTGTTCTGCACTGCTTCCCCAGTGCCTAGCACTGCGTAGGTGCTCAGCAGATGTTTGTTTGATAGAATAAAGAACTCATAGGCAAAGTCAGGGAGGGCCTTACCCCTGTAGACTGAGAGCCTTGCTGCAGGTAAGGGGGGTGTCAGGAGGAAGGGCTGTCCCCGCCCCTCCTCTGCCACTGGACCCACAGGACTCATGCCTTCCTTTCTCTCTAGCCCATAGACACCGTGGGGCTGACCAGCGGCTGCTCTGAGTGGGAGGCGAGCTGTGCTGGCCTGAGTCTCCTTCGGGATTGAGAAACGTCATGGCCAGCATCTTGCAGGCCTCCCTGGCTGCTTTCCTCCTGTTGCCTATGGTAAGGGCCCAGGACCCTCCCCTCCATGACCAGCTGGAGCCCCAGGCCCCCCAGAGCCCACACCCCAGAGAACCTGTGTCTTTTGTGTGTCCTCAGCCAAGCTCAGTTCAGCTGGCTGGTATTTCTGCCTGAACCCCCACTGGGCCAGTCAGTGCCTTTGGGTGAATTACAAAGGGTTCCCCTTCCTCAAGATCCTGTACTGATTTGACTAGAAATTGGGACACAATTTACAAATTTATTATGATGGTGCATGTGTGGCAACCTTTAGAGTTGTGCAGTGTACAACCTGTTCAACTGTATTCAGGGGCCCTAGTCACAGCTGCAGAAAACCTTTTGATCCCAGGCCCTAGCCCATAAGTCTCTGCCAGGTTAGAGCTCAGAAGCCTGCTCTTTACTTATGCCTCTTCCCTAACAAGGGAAGGGCGGGGGAGGAGGGTTCCTCCGCATTGGCCTCTGTCCCTCAACCTAGGAATTTAGACCAGCGGTCCATGCGGCTGTCTTCAGAGGCCTGGGTGACAGTCCTGTCTCTGTTCTGCCTTACTTTGTGACCACAGAGAAGCTCGCCCCTCTCCCTGGAAGCCTGCATGGCTGTGAATAGTGAAAACTAGAGGGGATCCCTCAGCACTGACCTTGGCTTCTCAGATGTCTGAGCCTGCCTCCATGCTTGCAGACATCCTCTTGAGAAACCATCCCTGCCCCAGGGTTTTGCGTTAAAGTGACAGCATGAGGACACACCTGTCATGGACTTTGAAGTTACCTGGTCCTACGCTTAAATCCAGTGCCTGCCACCAACTAGCTGTGTGACCTTGGGCAGGAACATTGCATTTTTCTGAGTCTTGGTATCTGCTTTCGTAAAATGGGGGCAACAGTGAATGAGAGCGGCTAGTAGGTCCCTCTGAATGCAACCAGTGCTCCTTTGCCCGCAGCGCCTCCTCCGAGCCCCCAGGGGAGAGAGAGGACGCACTCCCTTAGCCCCTTCTCTCTCCCACCCCCTGCTTGCTCCCCTGAAGAACAGCAGTAGCCTCGTGGTCTCTACAGCCAGAGACCTAGGTTCGGGTCCTTGCTGTACAGTCCACTGTGACTCAAAGCTATGTGACTTTGAGAAAGTTACTGAACGTCTCTGTGCTTCGGTTCACATCTGTGGAATGGAGAAGGATGACAATAGTACCTACGTTGTAGTGCTCTTGAGCGATGTCTGTACAAGATGGAATAATGCACGCACATAGTACAGTGCTGTCTATGCGTTTGCAAATACTGTTTAACACATGGAAACTGAGCCCCAAGGAGGGCTGGAATGCACTGAAGGCCGCATGATGAATTGGAGAGGGAGAAGAGCCCTCATGTATCTGTGGCCCCTGCTGGCCCTGAAATCTCTCTGGCATTATCCTCTCCCTGCTTCTGCGCCCATCTCCCCCCACACACTGCCCCGGGGCTTAGGTATTAGGGCTTGTAGGTGAACCCCCTGCTCACTCCCCCCATCCATCCCGTGTGTCCCTCGCAGGCCACCGCCATGCACTCTGACTGCATCTTCAAGAAGGAGCAAGCTATGTGCCTGGAGAAGATCCAGAGGGCCAATGACCTGATGGGCTTGAACGACTCCTCCCCAGGTGAGTGGGATGGTGAGGAGGGCATGGCGTCCCCAGCACATCCAGGCCAGCCTTTAGAAACTGGCGTCTCAGCCTTTGGCCATTTTGTAGAGAGTGGTGGAGGATACAGTACCTGGGTCCTTCTGAAAACCCTCTTGGGTGATGGAGTCCTGGATCTGCTCTGGGCAGTGACCCTGGGGTTGCCCTCCTCGGGGACAGCCTGCCCTACATGCCTTGTTCTGGAGGAGGCTGTTCTGGCTAGCTGGATGTAGCTGCCTCTGATCCCATGGGGGCTGGGATCGGGCTGGTGTCTGGGCTGGGGAGCTGCCGTTAGAGAGCTTATTAGCAAGCGGCGTGGGCCTGGTGGCAGCGGGGACACAGCTGTTGCCAGCAGCCGAGCTGGAGAACACCTGGTCAACCCAGGGTAGGCAGTGCAGGGTCATTTCCCTCTTTCTGTGCTCACTCCACCAGAAGCCAGAGAACAAGCCTGCGGCAGGACCCCACTCCTAAGCCTGCTGGGTACAATGCTTCTCCTGGGGCTGCGGTTAGCATTCGGGGTGGGGGGTCCTGCTTCCTGGTGCTGGATGAGGCCAGGCACTGCAGGACATGAAGCAATCATAGCTCGCCCCATTAGATGCCCAGAACACCCCCAATCCCAGTGATAACCCCAAATTCCTCACACCTTTTCCAAGTGTCCTGAAGATGTGGCATGGCCCCTGGCTGAGAACCAGAGATCTGTGTAGGGCCTCTCCTGCTGACTTACTCCTCACTGTGCAGATGGGATGCTGAGGCCCACAGGGCAGAAGAGGGTGTGTGTGGGAGCTTGGGGATTTGGGGCAGGGGGCATCCTTGGAGGCCTTGTGAACCGCACCTGTGCCTAAGTTGCTGGAGGGTGGGGCTCCCTTCCCCGACTAGAGGGCTCTACTCTTCCCTCTGGATCCTCCCCATTTCTGAGGAGCTCTTCTGAGCACCATCTGTTTAAATACTTGATTAATCGGCAGCCCAGTTAAATGTAATGGTCCCTGCGGGCTGAGCTCCCTGTACAGTCAGTGAACATTAACTGGTAATGAAGCTTCTCCTGGCCATGCTGGTCTTTCCCTCTGGGCTGAGGTCTGGCTCAGCCTAAACTGAGGCCGAAAGTGGATTCTAGGCCCCACCACCCAGGGAAGCCAAAGTAGGGGGCACACAGTTGCAGGACATCAAAAGAATATCTGGTCCAAGCCTCTAGTCGAGGGGATGGGAAGAGGGGAGCCTGGGGGAGCAGTGACTCGTTAAACCACACAGGGGTGGGAGTGGGCAGCAGGCTGAGGTGTCCTGCCTCCCAGCCTAGGGACGTTGCTCCTGCACTGCAGGTCTCAGACACGCTTGGGGTTGAGCAATGAGAAACATCCAGAAGGGAAGAGTAGAGGTGGGGTGGGGACCAGGCCTGGTGAGCTCTGTGCAGGTTAATTGCACAGTATTTGGGGAGCCCTGGGTTGGGAGAAGACGCGAGGGCGTGGCCACAGGGGTGTCCTCGAAGAAGCATGAGTGAGATGGATGGACACCCTCCCAGGAGGGGGCAGGCCAGTGCTGGGTAGGGGTGATGCTCAGGAGAGGAAGAAAGGCGTTCTCTGTGGGGAAAGTGGGCAAGGATTCATGGAAAAAGTGGTATTTAAACTAGATCCTTGGTTCTCAAACCTGGCTGCACATCAGAATCACCAGGAGCTTTTAGAAAAATGTACCAAGCCACAATCCAAACCAATTAAATCAGAACTGCGGTCCGTTGTAGTCAGGATGTTTAAAGGCTCCCCAGGCTATTCTTTTTTTTTTTTTTTTTTTTTTAAAATTTTTTTTTTTTTTTNCCAGGCTATTCTAACGAGAAGCTAGGCTGAAGCCCCTGAGCGAGGCTTAGGGACAAGCAGGCACTTACTTGATGGCAGGTGAGAGCTGAGGGATGGATGAGTGGGGAGAACATTCTAGGCAGAGGGAACCCCAGCAGTAAGAGGTTGGGGAGGGGAATGGGTACCTCCCTGTATCTGGAACCCTGAATTAGGGGGGGGTGGAGGTGGGTCTGGCTGAGGGAGGGTCTGGCTGAGGATCCCAGGGGCCCTGTGAGTCAGGGCTGACCACAGATCACCCTCAAACCTGGACTTGGATGAGGGACCCCAGGCCTTTGGAACAAATTCACTCATCCACTGACCCACTCACTCATTCATTTATTCACTCATTCATTCACACTCATTCATTCACTCACCCATTCATTTACTCATTCATTCATTCACCCATTCACGCACCTACTTATTCACTCACTCATTCACTCATTCACTCACCCACTCATTCACCCACTCACCCACTCACCCACCCATTCATTCACTTTCAGTCACTTTATTCATTCTCTCACGCTTCATTCACTCATTCACTTATATGACAAGTTGTAATCTTAGTGTCTGGCCTGGGTGGAATGGGGCAAGGCCACAGGTAGGGGGCTGTAGAGACAGAGGTTTGCACCCTGATAGCCCTGGCTGAAGTTCAGAGAGGTCATGCCAGTGGGGAGAGGTGGAGCTGATGCTGTGGGAATTCAGTGGAAGAAGAAAGTACTTTGTGGTGGGCAGGGTGATTGGAGATAGTGGGGTCAGGGAGGACTTCAAGGAGGAAGGAGGATTCAGGCTGGGCATGCAAAAGGCAGGGTGTGGAGGGGTCTCTTGGAAGCAAGTTTTCCTCTAACTCTGAGTGCCCATAGGAGAGAGGAGTCTACACCCTTCCGTGGTCTGCCTAAAGAGAGGTTCTCCCACCTCTCATTTCCCTATCCTCCTGTTTTGAGTTACAGGGTGGGGCTCTATAGGACAATGCTGAGATGTTATTAAGCAGAGTCAAAAGGCAGCCATCAGGTGGAAAAGAAGAGGAGACTGAGGGCCTAGCTGGATCACTACCTCCATGGCCCTTTCTTTCTCTGTGCCTCAGACCCTTCTCTATTAAAATGAGCAGGTGGGATGGATCATGTTAATAGTCAATACTTATAGACTTACCATGTGCCAGGCACTGTGCTAGTGCTTTTTTTCTCCCACTGCAGCAACTTAGGGGGTAGGGTCTATTATCATCCCTATTTTATAGATGAGGAAATTGAGGCCCAAAAAGGTTATGTACTTTGTTTAGAGACAGTTCAATAAGATGCAGAGGTGAAGCTTGTATTCAGGCACTCTGTGCCCTCAACCACTGGGATACACCGCCTTGGAAGAAGGATACAATACACTGAGGCCCTAGCCCCCCTCACCAGCCATGTGACCTTGTGAAGGGCACTTAAAACCTTAATTTTTCTGTTTGCAAAATAGAGGAAAAAAATAATATCTATCACATAGGATCATTGAATTAAATGCCAATCGTGGGAAATGCTAAGGGTGATAGTGGCATTTGCTAAGTACTCAACAAAGACGTTATAGTTACTTAAAGTTGTCGTCTTAGGGCGTGGAGTGCCTCCAGGATCTCCATCTTCTGTTAGATCAGAGTTCTGGGGAAGTGTGGAGATCTCGGCAGGAAACGGGTCAATGCAGTTTGGGACAATCTGGAAGGGCCTTCTGGAGGACCAGAGGAGGGGCTGGGAACCGGATCCAGGCTACAGAGGGCCAATGAAGAAGCATGGGAAGGGGAGAGTGAGCTTCAGGTGGGAGAAGACCTGATAGAGGGAGGAAGGGAGCGGTGAGTATGGTGGGCGGGAGGGTAAAAGCTTGCACTTCAACACCTGGGACAGCCCTCTGAATCTTCCCCTACACAGAGTTGCCCAGGGTAGCTCATGTAACCTCACTGACTTATGGGCTGGGCAGAGTTCCCCCTCACATTTTACAGCTGCTGCTGCGCAGCCTTACAGAAGTTAGGTTGCGAGCCTGTTACCTGATAAGTCACATGGCCAGGGAGGGAGGAGCCAGGATGTGCCTTTGGTGGATCCCCAGCCCTTGCTGCTGACCACTGCAGTGCATTGTAGCTCAGAGGGGGAGCACAGAGAGCCCACCCGCCGCACCCTCCCCCCTTGTGCAGTGAAATGTCACTTGGCAGAGGAAGTTGTGATGAGGCTGGAGAGAGAAGTGGAATGGGGGGGGCCATCAGTGTGCCCCCTGAAGCCTGCATTTCACTTGGCTACGAAAAGGCTAAAGGGCATCTGTGTTTCTAAGGGCCAGGAGAGCAGGAGGTCCAGGCTCCAGGGCTGTGGAAGGAGACTGGGCCGGGCAAGGGGGAGGTCTGGGTGTCCAGCCTGGCTCACTTCAGGCCTGTGGTCAGCAGGGGCTTTTCCATACAAGCCGAGGTTGGAAGAACCCCTCGGGGGCTTCAGAGCAGGTGGCCTCTAGGCATCGTTCCAGTGCTGAAGTTCTGGGAGAGCATTGATCTCGCGGTCAGCAGAACAGGGGAGAGTTTGCTGGGGCCTTAATTTTCCCCACGCGCTCTGTACGAGCCTCAGGTCCTCGGGGGCTCCTTGTCATTGCAGTTGAGCCAGGCTTCTTGGCTTCGTATTAAACCAGCTTGTGAAATCCAGGCAGCAGATGATCTCCTTGCTCTGTGCAGCACATAGAATCCCCAGGAGCACTTTTAAAGATGCTGATGGCCAGGCCCTTCCCAGACCAATGCAATCAGCATTTGGTGGTGGGGGAGCAATAGTTGAAGGCATCTGTTAAAAGCCTTCAGATGATTCTAAAGCATATCCAAGTTTGAGAGCCATTGTTGTGGCCAGAGGATAGCCTCTGCTGGCTGCTCATGGCATCGTGGACTAGAGAGCAGCCCCCAGGGCCCAGGTAAGCCAGGCTGGGAGCTCATTCCTAGCCAAGAATCAAATGGGAACAGCAGGCAGAATGGGCAGGTGGCATGGTGTTGCCAGTCTGTGCTGGGGTGACCTGAGAGGCCAGCCCTCCCCCTGCACCCTGTCTTTGCACCTCCCCTGCCCCTTCTGTCCCTAAGCACATACACCATGCACAGAACTCTGGCCAGAGGTTGGCTGATGCCCCGGGCGTGCACTTGAAATTGAAAAAAGAAAAATCTATCTGCTTACTCTAGTAACCATGAGTTGTGAACTCACAGTCATGCTTTGCTATATTTGAAAAATGTATTTCTATGTATTTTGTATATTTCCCCATAATCTTTTAAATCTAAGGACGCGAGTGCATTGGAACGAGTACACTCATCTGCTGGGCGTGTATCCATGCTACAGTGTGTGTGGCTGGGCCGGGGTGGGGGTGGGGGGGACGCTCCCAGGAAGGCACCTGCTTCCTCTCAAACTCTTGTCTGTCACTGGGACACCCCAAACAGAACATGGGATGCTCAGAGTGGCCTTTGGAGTGGAAGCCAAGGGACAGAGAGATGTGGGGGTGGGGGTGGAGGGTGGGACCGGAGCTCCGCAGGCAGCTGAAGAGGGTAGAAAAGCCAGGTGAGGCTGGCAGGGTGAAAACGAGCTTGCTGACTGCGTGGCTTTGTTCACAACATCCTTGGTGTGTTTTAAAGATGTTTGTTGGGACCGTTATGGAGGCAATCTGTTTAGTGGTTTGGTACCTCATCCCAAACCCCTGAAAGCTAAGTGGGACTTGAGACAACACCGAATCCAGCTCTATCATGTGACCCAGAGAGAGGGTGAGGCAAGAGATGGCAGTCACTGGCTCCATCACACAGAGGGTCGGAGCCAGCTCTGGGACAGGACCCAGGTCTGCCATACTAGCGGGGGGGGGGGGGCCCTTTGTGTGATGATGCTCCTGTGCCCAGAGAGGAGGAGAAAGGAGTCCTGTGCGTGGGAATGGGGTCTCCCCTCTGAAGAGTTGCCAGGCCCACACAGGTCACAGGCACGGCCCGCTTTGTTCTCTCAGCTCAGCCCAAGTGGCCTGCCTGTGTGGGGTGGGTCCGGCCAGCGCCTCCTCTTTGTAGGGCTGCGGGCTTCCGTCAGCCTGGAGGCCTTCCCTGCATTTAAGTGGGGCTGCTTGGGTGTGGTCCTCCTTGGGGTCGCCCTACTCTGGAGAAGATGAAAGAGGCCTGCAGCGGCTTTGGCTGGGGCAGGAGGGAGAAGATGAGGAAGCCTGCTCATTGCTATTCTGCTGCAGCCTCTGAGGCCTGTCCGGGGTGCAGAGTGCTTCGGCCCAGCCCCCACCTCCACTCTCACCACATGAGGAGAGGCCTGGAGGAGGGGGCCTCCTCAGGGCCGGGCCCAGGCTCCCCAGCCCTGGAGCAAGATCGGCTTCTTGACTGCACCTCCCAGCCGCTCTGAGACAGAACAGGCACTCAGCCTGGGCCAAGGGACCCTCACTTCTGACAAAGGGTTCCATTTGTGTTCCAACTGGTTTTCCTTTAGTTCCGTAGTTCTCAGACTCAAGCCTGCATCAGAATTCCTGGACCCAGGAAGGCTGTTAAAACACAGAATTCCTGGACCCAGCCCTAGAGTTTCTGACTCAGTGGGTCTGGGTGGGGCCCAAACATCTGCAATTCTGGCAAGTTCCCTGTGGTGTTCCTGGTCTGGGGTCCCCATTTTAAGGAACACTGACTTCCAGAGGGGAGGACTGCATCTTTAATCCTTCTCCACTGACCGCCCCCCCCCTGCCAATCCGAGCACTGAACTCACAGCTGGTCCCCATTTTATGGATCAAAAATATTGGCTGGAAAGTAAGTTTCAGTAAATGGAATCTTTTTTTTTTTTTCCCTTGAATTGTGGTGCTGAAATGAGGGGCTTATTCTGACAATACCTGAGCATCCTCAAAGGGAGGACTGCGTCTTTGTCTGAGTCCCTTTGGTGCCCCTGGTCTCATGGGTTTTGAACACTGTGTGGAACTGGACAAAATCATCACCATGACAACCTGCGATTAGCTCCTTATTTTGTTCCAGTCGAGGCTAATGGTCCTTGTGTTCTCTCTCTGTTCAGCATGTCCAAGTGGTCTTTTCCCCTCCTGCTGTTGCAAGGCACTGCGTCTCGTCTCCTTGGCTGCTTTGTGTCTAGTGTCTTAGTGCGAGCAGCCCCTCCCCCACCCCCCCAGATTGTGCGCAACACTCTCCCCTGAGCCGGATCCCTTCTGCGCCTGGATTCTTCGGACCAGGTTCCATAGAGGCTTGCAGGCTTTCGGGGGAGGGGGGTGGGGAACAGACTGAGCCAGGAGGGCAGAGACGGGCTTTGTGTAGAATTGGGGAACCAGGGGAGAGGTGAATAGGGAGACTTGGTGGTGTCAAAGCAGAGAGCTCTCCAGGGGAGAGGAGCCGTTCTGATTTTCAACCTGTTTTGCAGTTGGAGGAGAGGAAGGGAACAGGGACTGATGCACTTGACCATGTCCTCCTTGAAGCATGCTTTCCTGGCTGCTCTGTCGCTAAACTGTCCTGGTTTGCTCAGGATTCTGGCCACCTCTCCTCAGTCTTCTTTGCCAGTCCCTCTTCTGAATGCTGCTTTCCTTCTGCTGGGACAAGGCCTTACCCTCTTCTCTTCTCTAGTGCACACCCTCTCTCTAGACTCATCGTCCAGGTCCACGGCCCTACTTAGCATCCCTGTGCTGACCACTCCTTGTTCTCTCCCCCAGTCCCGACTCCCTGTCTGCACTCTGGACTTTTATCTAACTGCCAGTTGGAAATCCACCTCCACTTGGCTCTTGGCACCATTTCCAACTGAACGCACTCCAAACGAAACTCTTGGGCTCCGGCCTGCCTTGTGCCCTCCACCATTTGCTTCTCATCCAATTTCTCTCCACTGTGGGGAATGGCTCACCCCTCTAGCCATAGAGACGCTCAAGCTAGCAACCCCGGTGCCGTCTTTGGTACCTGTCTCCCTTTCACGGCATTAGTCAGGGTAGCCTAGATTTCGCTGCAGTAACCAGAAAAAAAGACCTTGACATTTTAGAGACATAGCACGGCAGCCTTTATTGCTTGCACACACAGGTCACAGGCTGACATGGTTGGCAGAGGCGGGAGGCGGAGTTGACGTGGCACCGTCATTCAGAGCCCCGGGCTCTTCCATCTTAGAACACTGCCACCCTCAACCTGTGGCCTCCAAGGATGCTGCAGAGAGGGGAGAGGGAGCGGAAGGGCATGGGGCCTGTGGGGGACGCCTCTGAGAGTAGCCCATCACCTCCACTTACGTACCATTGGTGTGAACTCAGTCGCGTGTTACGGAGTAGCCCCAACAGTCACTGGGAGGCTTGCCAGCTACGGCTGGCCGGTCACCAGGCCCTTCAGTTCTGCCTCCAGACTCCCCTAGACAGCACACCTTTCCGTCTGGGCTGTCCTGGCTCCAAATCAAGCCCCTCCGCCCTTCCTAACAGATATGGCTCCATGTTTGATCTGCTGCTCTTGCAATGTATTACCTTCCCACACAGCTGAATCAGATCATGGGACTCCTTGTCTTAAAACGCATCTGTGGGAGGCAAAACAGTGGTGTCCACATCCTAAATCCCCAAAGCCGGTGAAGGTGTGAACTTACATGGCAAAATGGTACTTGGCAGGTGTAATTAGGTTAAGGATCTGAAGATGGGGAGAGTACCCTGGATTATTCAGGTGGATCCAATATAACCACAAGGGTCCTTATAAGGGAGGGAAGGAGGCAGGAGGGTCAGAGAAGGAGAGTTGAGGATGCTATGCTGTTGGCTTTGAAGATGGGGGAGGGGGCCACTGGGCAAGGGATGTCTTGAATCTGGAAGAGATAAGGAAATGGATTCATGTTAGAGCCTCCGGAAGAAACGCAGCCCTGTAAAAATTTTAGCCCAGGGAGGTCAATTTTGGACTTTCTGACCTCTGGAACTGCAAGGTAAGAAATTGTGGCATTTAAGCCACTGAATTGGCTTTGTTTCAGTAACAATTTTCTCA
Source organism: Ailuropoda melanoleuca (assembly GCF_002007445.2). Classification (NCBI taxonomy): domain Eukaryota; kingdom Metazoa; phylum Chordata; class Mammalia; order Carnivora; family Ursidae; genus Ailuropoda; species Ailuropoda melanoleuca. Next base: position 167,908,685 of record NC_048218.1, read on the forward strand.
TCTAAGGGCTTCTCTTAGCATTTAGCCTAAAATGCAAGACCTTTCACCTGACCACAGACTGTAAGCTCTGTGCAGGCAGAGACTGGGGCTGTTTTATTCACCCCAGTATTTCTCTGCAGCGTCTGACCCAGAATTGACACAGAATATGAGGGAGGGGAAGGGAGAGTGAGAAGAAAAGTAGAGTAAAAGGAGGAAGGGGAGGAGAAGGAGAAACGGCATCTTGAAATCCTTCAGTCCCAACAAAACTAAGCTTTGTTGGGACTGGAGTCTGGAACAGATGGGGATAGGGAAGCTGGATGTATTCTGTGGGGGTGGAAGGAAAATGAGTTGCTGTCTTCAGTTAGAGAAACCCAAGGCTCTTTCCTGTCCTTCTCATCTCTCCAGAAGGGGTTTCTAGGGGGACTCAGAGCAGGCCCCATTGAGAGGAGCGAGGAGATAGAGCCCATACCACCTTCATCAGGGATGGGCTGAGAGGTGAGAACTGTGGAAGTGTATGTGGGGCATTCTGGGAAGCCCCAAGGCGGCCACCTGAGTCTTCTGTGACCCCAGCGATGCAGGCTAGAGGGGTGGGTGGAGGGCTGTAAGCTCCCAATGGGGTAAGGGACATTGTCCCCTAAAGGAAAACTACTTTTCTACCTACAGCCTTTCTGACATTGAATGTGTGGGTTTTCCGCACCAAGCAATTCTCCAGTTTTCTGTGGACAATGACTGGTGTCCCTACAATTTAATTCACTTCTGACGCTAACTACCTGGAGTTAGCACAGACCATACTGGCCAAGAGCTTGGTCTGAAGACTGTCCCCTCCCCGACTTCAGACGCCAGTTGCAAATCATGGGTCCCCATGTTATCCACACTTCTGACTTGACTTCAAATTGGGGGTTCCCATGACCTACTTCCTTCTCAGTTTCAATAATTTGCAGTAATGGCTCACAGAACTCAGGGAAACGCATTTACTGGTTTACTATAAAGGATATACAAGAACAGCCAGATGAAGGGGTTCATGGAGTGAAGTCCAGAAGGATCCCAAGTGCAGGAGCTTCTGTCCCTATGCAATTTGGGGTGCACCAAACTGCTAGTATGTGGATGTGTTCACCAGCCCAGAAGCTCTTTGAACCCCATTGTTTAGGGTGTTTATGGAAGTTCTGTTAGGTAGGTATGATTGACTAAATCGTTAGCAGTTGGTGATTAGTCCAATTTCTAGCTCCTCCCCCATCCCCTGAGGTGGGTAGGTTGGGCTAAAAGCTCCCACCCTCCAATCACGGGGTTGGTTCCCCCTGGCAACCAGCCACCATCACCCCAGAGTCACCTCATTAGCATAAATTCAGGTGTGGTTGAAAGAGGCTTATGAATAACTAAAGACACTCCCCTCACCGTTATCAGGAAATTTTACAGGTTTAGGAGATTTGCCTGGAAGCTGGGACTAAGACCAAATACATAATTCTTACTATATCATGATATTGCAGTCCCCTAAACCCAGACACTGGGTTTGGGCCCTCGAGTTATGGATTTCAGTTCTAGTCTTTCCACCTGTCCTGGTGCTGTAGGAATTGCCCCTAGGAACCTTAGTCGGTGGAGGGGAACCAGGCTGGGAACCTAAGGAGAGCACCAGGAAGCCTTCCATAGTGTGGCAGGCCATGGGGTAGGATGGGGCACCTTGGCAGGTACCCCTTGGGAGATGTTGGTCCTGGCAGCGGGGCCGGAAGGGCAGCCCCAGTCTCCCCAGCTGCCCTTCTGGGCACCAGCAGGTCCTGAGTGAATCTCTGCTCCAAATTTGAGCTCTGTCACCCAGAGTTGGGCATACGCTCAGAGACAGTCCACCCTTGCAGTGCACACAGGGAAATTGAGTCAGGGTGGAGTGGATAGAGACTTGCCGGAGTCATGAAGTGAGCCCTTGGTCGAAGTCAACCAAATTCAAGTCTTAAGGCTACCTTGCAGGTGTTGAAGGGACATGCAGGGGCCTTTCTGCTTCCTCTGTCCTTACATGCAAACTTCTCAAATTTGTTTTCTACAGCACTGTGGCCCTGGGCCTGAGGGGTGTGGGAGGTGGCGCAGGTGTTCAGTAAGTAGTTGTTGAGAGAACCAATTCCCCACCATGCCTCTGCATCTCTGACCTCCAACCTGGGAGCCCATGTCTCCCCTCACGGCATCTCTGCCTGGGGCCTGCCTCTTTCCCTGCGCCTCAACCCTCGGGCTGCATGCTCCCTCTGTCTAAAGGGCCCTGAGACATCAGGAACATCAGTGGGCCATGGCAGCTGGCTGTGCCAGGACCTAAGGTTCCACATTAAGGGAACATCTGTTGGCTGGGCCTTCGAGGGCATGGTCATTCCAGGAACCAGGAGACCATAGGCCAATGTGACTGGGTGTGAATTCCAAAATAGCCAGGTCTGAATTCCGAGAGACCAGGTTTTCTGCATTTGGAAGCTTTGGGTGCCTTCTTGTCCAAATGCTACCCGTAAGTCAGTCATAGACCCCAACAGAGAGGCTGGGAGCCCCTGAGGCGTGCCCTAGGCCCCCTTGCCCTGCCTAGCGCCTGTCCAGGCATCCTCTGTGAGCGGTTGGTGGCACGCCACTGGAATTTCTCCTCACCTTGCAGGGCTCTGCTTCATCTCCTTGCCTGGGCCTCTCTCAGGGGAATGATTCTCAGGGACACCTAATTGAAATAATGAAATTAATGCCAGTAACAGCAGTGAACATGCATTGAGTGAGCCTGGAGTTCCAAGAGCTTTACATGTATGAATTCATTCATCCTCACGACAGCTCTCCCGGTCCACTCTCTCACGTCCACTCTCGGTCACTTGCTGACCATCCTTTATCTGGTAAAGAAGCCCTCTCCAAAGCCCATATTTTTAGACCCCTCAGCAGGATGTGGGTCCCTTCCTGAAACTGTACTCTTCTGTCAAACCCTCCATGTGGCCGCCTCCCTCCTCTGCCTTTGCCCCCCCCCCCGTAGGAATTACATCACCGCATGCACTTCCTCTGCCCACCTGACAAATGTGGGGTTCCCTGGGGCTCCCTTCTCCATGCCCTTCTCACTTCATGTGCTTTCCCTGGGTGAATTGCTCTCCCAGGGCCTCATCCCCTCCCCATGTGCCGGAGGGGGGAGCAAGGGCTGGGCCTTGGGGGGCCACGTTAAGGACTTGAGGTGGTAGGTCCTCTGAAAGGTGTGCACTGCTGGGGTGGGCTGTATGTCCTGACCAGATCTTCCTTTTGAAAAGATCGCTGTCATAGCCTCGTGGGGTCGAGTGAGGAGACAATGGTGAAAGGTAGCTTACCCCTTAACTCGGTGGGGGTGGGGAGATGGGGAATAGGGCATGGATCTCACAAACATCTGGAGGTCAGACCAGCAGGACATAGTGACCAAGTGGTTATGGGACGAGAAGGAGACAGCAAGGGCGGTCTGTTACTGAAACCCAACTTCGGCTGCCCTTTGTTCGAAAAACCAATACTCAGGAGATGGGTTTTGATTGGAAAGGAATATGAGCTTTATTCAGGACGCCGGCCACTTGGGGGAGAAGGCAGGCTTGTCCAAAGTCCAACTCCGAGGTTTCTGCCTGGCCCAGAGATTTTTAAAAGGGGTTTAGGGCAGTTGATCAGTTAAGGAAGTGCAGTGGTCTGTAACATTCTCGATTATGTGCTCACGGCAGATGCCAGCTACAGATGTTATTGGGGCGCTCAGAGGTCATACAGGAGGGTCTGGTGACTGGTGCAGAAGGCCCGTGTTCTTTTCTAGGAAAGAAGGTGTCATCTATGGATATACAAAGAAAGGCTTAGTTAATCACATGGGTTAAGGGTGCTTGCTAAAGCCCGAAGAGTACTGGGTTGACCAGGGGGGCCGAAGTGGCTTCAAGTCTGTCTAGCTGGCACTGAGACAGGAGATGGGGTTGTAGTGGGAGATGCTGAGTTGAGTCTTGGACAGGCTGGGTTTGGATTACCTCCGGCCTTTCATGGTGGGGATATCCAGCCCCAGGAGGCTGTTTTCAGGGAGTGCATGTCTCAGGATTGGGGATTGTCAGTGTGTAGCTCTGTCCCTAAGTCCGTGAGCCGGTGATCTTATCCAAGGTGGGAGGGGTGAAGCACCAGGGGCAGGGCAGCCACCAGTACCTCCTTTCAGTCAGGGTGGGCAAGGCGGGCCCCATCAGGGAGGGTGAAGATGTGGGCAGCTGGTGGCCAGAGGCATTTCAGCGGAGTGGAGGGATAGAGAAGGAGAAAGGGGTGGCGCATGAAGGGAGGTGAGGAAGTGACCCTGGGGAGTGCAGAGAACTACCAGGAGAGGCTGGAAGGAGAGAAAGAAAGAGAGAGAAAGAGAGAGAGAGAGAGAGAGCGCATGGTAGGCAGAGGGACAGGAGGGTCTGCTGAGCCCCCAAATTAATACTGGCTCATCAAGCTTGTTATCTTTCTCTTGCTCCCAATAGCGCATGTCCAGCAAGGTACCAAGTTTTAATGATTCCTAAACACCCCTCAGTCTGTCCTTGCTCCCCCTCTAGCCCTCAGCGTCACCTGAGCTGGGCCTGTGCCACCACTGCACTGGCCTCTTCTGTCTCTGGTCTCTGCGTCCCTTCACAGTCCCCAGCCTTGGCCACACAGGCCTCTGCCCAGACAGCTTTCCCCTCTTCCCCCCCGGGCCGGTTGCTGCTTCCCCTCCAAGTCTCAGAGCTTTGCCATCTGGAAGGCCAGCGTGGGCCTGGAGCAGCACCCTTAGGCCGGCCAGTTCCTGGCCCTCCTCTAGGGGTAGGGAGGGCCCACCGAGGAGGCCGAGCTGAAGCTGGACCCCACAGTGATGGCAGAGGCTGGGGGGACTAGGGGGAACCGGTGTGTGATGATAGTGGGGTGCTCCAAAGACCCCCAGCATCTCATGCTTAGGGATCCTGCCCTGGCCTGGTATGGGCCTGCTTCTCCCTTCCCCACAGTCCTCCCAACACCTTGGGGCTGTGAGAGATATAAAATCAGGTGAGTGCTCCCTCTCCACCCCAGGAGCTCCTGAAATGTCCCAGCTCCTGTTTGAGGGGGTCTTCCCAGGATGAGGCTGAGCCCTGCCTCCCACTGTGAGCCTCACCTTCTCTCCCTGAAACTGTCCCCTCCCCCTGCAAGGGCCTGGCTCACCAGGGTATGTGTGTGTGCCTGCCTGCATGTGGGTGGTGTGTGTAGTGTCTGTGTATATGGGGGTCTGTGCCCCCTCTCACCATGGTTCTCTCCTGCACAGGCTGCCCTGGGATGTGGGACAACCTCACGTGTTGGAAGCCTGCCCGCGTGGGTGAGATGGTCCTGGTCAGCTGCCCTGAACTCTTCCGAATCTTCAACCCAGACCAAGGTGAGTTTCCCCCTGGGCCTTCCCTAGGTCATGATTGGTCTAGCCTGCTCCCCACACTTGAGCTCCAGGCCTTCTAAATACCAGGGACCTGGGGCCCCCTGCAGGCCAATATTCCCTGTTGCAGAGCTCCCGTGCTAGTGCTAGTGGGAGCCTGAAACCACGACCCTGCTCTGCACAGGCACACGGAAGCACCTGCAGACATGGTTCCCAGGGTGACGTGGAGATGCGCCCTTGTGCGTGAGGCCAGGCTCTGCTCTTGGGTGTGGGCTCCATCACTTACCCAATTTGGACCTTGAGCGAGGCAATTCACCCCTCTGTCCGCCGCCCCCCTTTCCCTGGTCTGTCAAATGGCAATGTGGCACAGTGACTGGGGAATGCATTCTCTTTTACTTCTGGAACTCTAGCAACCGTGACTCTGCCTGGAGGGCAGGTGCTTGTGGGAGGTGGCAGAGGGGATAGTGGCAGCATGTTGGGGTGCAGCGCCCCATCTGAAGTCCAGGGAAGACAGAGTTTAGCGACGATGCCTCCCCTCCCCTCCCCCTACTTCCCCTTCTGGGGCGTTTAGCCACACCTCCCACCTCCAGACCTGCCAGCCCAGAAGGAGGGTGGCTTTAGACTCTCTCATCCTGACATCTGGGGGACTGGGTGTGCCCCAGAGCCAGACAGGAAGTGAATTTGGAATCAGAGACAAACTCAGGCAGTGCTGGAGTGCGGGGTGCCATGGGCCAGGTGGGGGGGCATCCATGCGGTGGCAGCCGGTGACTCAGCCACAGGGCTGCTGCGTTCCTACGGAACCCACCTCCCTCGCTTCCTCTATTCATGTCCTCCTCTCATTCATCCTTTACCTGAGGTTTCTTGAACATGTACTTTGGGTCAGGTACTGTGGCAAGACTGCTTCTTTTCAACAACAGAAAAGGCAAAATGAATCAGCAGTAAACTAAGATTTTAAGAAAAACTCTCCTTCACACTCTGTCCCTCCCTTTGGCAATTGCACCGTGAATGTGTTATTTACACGTGATCCTTAATGGCTCATTAAGGCAGGGCCCTTTAGAGTCTCTGTTCACAAAGCTGGATTAGTGAGACTTGCTTTACATGCTTAGAAAGTGGAGAATGACACTTCTCATTCTATTTCATGGCTCCGGGGCTGAATCTGTTCGCTGTAGTAGTTGTTGCTTTGAAGGCTACTGACGATACGGGGGCACTGATCTCCCCTCCTCCTCTCAAATGCCTCAGCTCATCTCTCCTTAACTGGGTCTCATTCGGGAGAGGTGGAAGTCTCCCGTGTCTGGCCTACCCCCAGCCTATAGTCCTCATGGCCCTGGGTCCCCAGCAGAGTTTGGGCGTGGGAAGTGGGGGAGGGAGGAAATCAGTAGGACCCAGTGGGAGCAGACCCAACTTTAGCTCCCTCGTTCACCTCTGGGTTCTCTCTCTTTCTTTCTTTCAGTGTGGAAGCTAGAAACCATTGGTAAGAGGAACCTTGGAGAGGACAGGCTGCTGATCATCTGTCCATCTGTCCATCCAGCGGGAGCCCAGTTCTGACTGCTGGGAACGGGTGGGGGTGGAATGAGAGGCTCCTCAGGGACCAGATTCTCCATCCATCCCCTGCCCTTAGCCATCCGGGGAGGTGGGGGACATAGGCAGATGGAAGACACAGCCCTTGGCCTCAGGGTGCTTATGGGCTGATTCGGGAGGATGAGACACACTCGTGGAAGGGATAGAAAGCAGGCATTGTACAGACCTGAACATGTATGTGAGCCCATGTAGATACTGGCATCCTCAGTGGCCTTGACGTTGGAATGGAGGGCAAGCTTGAGAGCAGGGTAGACCTAACTATGCGGCATGCAGGCAGGATAATGAAAAGGTCAGGAAAGGCTTCCTGGAGGGGGTGGCATGTCAGCAGTATGTTGGAAATAGGATTTTGAGAAGTGGAAAGGAAACGAGGGTTCACTGCTAGCAGGGGGTTCATGATAAGAAAAGGATGGAGGTGGAATAGAGTCAGGAGAGAGAGAGAAAAAATGTCCATGGATGAAGTCCCAGGCTCCCTTGGATGGGACAGATTTGGGGCTGAGATGGAGGCTTGTGGACCCAAGAAAAAAACCCAAGTCCAGGACCTGTGTTGCTATTCCTGCCTTTTTCTGGAAAAGGCCCAGTCATCCTTTTCCATTCCTCTCCCAGTCCAGAGGCCCTCCCACCTTCCTGACAGTATCCCATTTCCACTTCCTGTGGCCAGGTGGGGAGAACTGAGTCATGGGCCATCATTAGCATCACAGAAGTACTAAGCAAATGGGATTGATGCCAGAAGGCACGGCGTGTGTGTGTCAGAAAGGTGTGTGGCTGCCATGTGTGCTGCAACCTTTTGGCTGAGACTGCACCTCTGTCCTTCCCACCAGGGCCGGCCTTGGCCTTGGTAGAGAGTTCACCATGCGCAGCCCTGGCATGCTGAGGGCCGTGCGTGCTGACTCATGCCCATTTCTGTGCTTTGCAGGAGAGTTTGATTTCCCTGACAGTAACTCCTTGGATCTCTCAGGTGAGGGAATAAACTGGGGCCCACCATGGAGGGAGGCCATGTGCTGACACGGGAACTTGGGGGCCCGGTTCTGGGGCAGGCAGGGCCTTTCTGTGGCTGTGTAATCTTTGGTGGGAAGCACAGATCTTTCTGGGAGCATAGATCTCTAGAAGCCATACTGTGGACTCCAAGTACCCCCAAGTACCTCCAAGATCCCCTAGATTCGATGACCCCTGATAGTTTGGAACTCCCACAGGTGCAGCGGTTGTTCTCCGACTTTCACCGTGACCACAGTCACCTAGGGGGCTCCTTAAGACTCGGATTCCTCCCCGCCCCCCAGAGTCTCTGATTTAGCTGGCCTGGGGTGGGGCCTGAGAATGTGCATTTCAAGCCAGTCTTCCCAGTGATGCTGATGGGCCCGTCTGGGAAGGTTGCCCAATTTGGGAACCAGTGCCCTAAAATCCTGTGCTCCTACAAAATTGCTGGGGCAAAATAGTCTAGTGAAGTGGGCGCAGTCACATCAAGGTTTTGACAATCTAGAGAGTACTCCATCTTCTGGAGATTTCCATCAGAACAGTAGAGCGGCAAATTCGTGGAATAGTTCTGAACAAAAAGATTTACACGCTTCTGTGCCCACACTGTCTTGTAAAAAGAAATGGAGAAAGGAGGAAAATAAAAGAAAGGAAATGGCTTCTACCTCTGGGACACTTTTAAATAATTGCTTTTCAAAGCTACTTCCCTTTCCTCTTCCCACCACCCTGCTGTGGGCAAAGCAGAGAGGAGAGGAGGCCCAGCAATGGGAAGGGACTTGGCCAAGGCCATGACTTCCCCGGGACATGCAGACTTTCAGAGGACTTGGAAGGAGGTTGCCAGTAATAGCCTGACATGGATTTGCTGGAGAAAGGAGGAATTTGGCATCAAAATGAGGGGTGGCAGCCATTCCTCTTCTCCCTGGGCCTGCCAGGCATCCTCCTTGTCCTATGTTACAGGACTCTGAATTCGAGAAATGATGGAGACCAGTAGTCTCCCTACTCTGGGCAGAGCTGTCTTCTGTGGCAGAGTCACCCACCCTCTGCTTCTTCCCAGAGTCCAGGAAGCGTGTTTCTGGCTCTCTTGGCGAAAAAGGATTAGCGTCAGCTCTTCCAACTCAACTGGCAAGGACGCGGGGTTGGAAAAGTAGAGAGGTTTCCTGTCTTGGGTCTGCCCTTGCCTCCTTCCTGACCTCCCCAGAGGTGGCCTTGGCCACAGCAGGGGGAACTTCCCAGCAACATGGGTGCTGGAGCCCCTTCTCTGTGGAAGTGTCTTGTACACAAGTTTCTGGCCCCTGAATCCTGTGAAAGGGAGAATCATTGCCGTGGGTCCTAACATACCAGGTAAACTCCCAGGAAGCCAGTCTGGGAACAGGGTTCCACCTGGGGCCACAGTCCAGGGCTGGAGGCAGAGGGGGCTGCTTGCCTTCTCCCCTCCATGGGACATCTGTGGTTCACCCCTATAGACCATCAGGAAAGGGGAAGATGAAATGAACAATCATGAAAGGCTAAAAGGCCCCAGGCGGGGCAAAAACCAATCCAGATTCTACCCTGCAGACAGTAAATGACTCCTTCCCCTTTGGTGTCCTACAAAATGGCCTTTAAAGTCAATCAAAAGGAAATTAAAGTACATTAGTGACAGGAAACAGACCTCTAAACCTGGGAAGACAAAAGTTTTTGTTTTTTTTTTTTAAACCTAAATACATATCTTAATAAGATCTGGCGCTAGGTTAATGGAGGTCTGGTTCTGGTTAATCAAGCCAGCCATGTATCCCCTTGGTGCGGGTTCTCGCAGCTGCTGCGAGGCACAGAGCTCCTGATGTATGAGGGGCACTCCCGCTCCACAGTCACCTGAGCGGATTCCTGGACCGGAATCCGGGGATCGGAGTGCTGGTGGCTGGAGTCTGCAATGGTGATCTCACATCATTCTTTTCTGTTCACTGAGGTTTGACAAGTGCTGACCCAGGGCCTAGGGAAGGGACTCAGGCCTTTCCTCGGCGAGCATTTGCCAGTTCCAGAAGAGAGGGAGACTCGGTCCTCTCAGCCCTTGTTAAGAGATCAGCTTTGCCTTGTCCTCCCCAGTGTCCCTCGTGTAAAGGCTAAGCTTGAGGTCACCAGCAGTCGCTGTGTTCCCTCCAACAGTGGAAAATTTCACGAACCTTCAGTCACCATGGTTCCCCGATGTGCATATGGGTTTCTAGAAGTTCCCACTTAAGAAGTAATTTTCAAGTAAGAATTGCAGGGTCTTCTTAAATCGTTCCCGTGCCTCACTGAGTTTTTGTTCTATTGCAGACATGAAGGTGGTGAGCCGGAACTGCACTGAGGATGGGTGGTCAGAGCCATTCCCTCATTACGTGGATGCTTGTGGGTTTGATGACTATGATGAGTACGAGCCCGGGGACCAGGTGAGTGGCTGTCCCCACGAGCAGGTGGCGGGGGTGGGGCTGAGGATGCTGGTGACAGGGTGCCCCGCTAAAGGCCTTGGCTCCTGTTGGGCCTATAGGTCCCTAGGCAGCGCGTAAGCCCCTGCTGTGTACCCAAGCCAGACACACGAAGGCCACGGCCTTCATTCACTCATTCTGGGCCAAGAAGCATCTGCTCTGCTTCCTGAGTTCCTCTCGCCCCCACCACATGTCCCCTAACTTCCTGGCTACCCTTCCAGGACGCTCATCCTTCCTGTGGCCCAGCAACTGAAGGGTTGAGGCTGGGCCCAGCAGGGGCCTCCTGGACACTTCTCTGGGCTCAGGCTGATGCCTGTTCTGATTGGTCAGTGCCCCCACATTCAGCAAGCATTTACTGGGTATCCGCAGAGTACAGACACTGTGGAGGGGAGTAAGAAGCTCATGGGGGATGGGGTGGGGGGAGGGTAGTAGAGGCACTGAGAGGGGAGAGGAGGTGGTGAGATCAGCAAGAGGAGAAGAAAGGAAGGAGAAGCTGGGTGGTGGGCCCCCGGGGTGGGCAGGCCCTGGCCCGAGACAGCTGGGGGCTGGGGCAAGCCCCACACAGAGCCCTGGACATTTTGTGCTTTGCTCTAGGATTACTACTACCTGTCAGTCAAGGCCCTGTACACAGTGGGCTACAGCACATCCCTTGTCACCCTTACCACTGCCATGGTCATCCTGTGTCGTTTCCGGTAAGACCCCCCCACCCCCTAAAACCAGCAGCTTTTGAGCTAGTGCAGCCCCCCTGCCCCCCAGCTCAGAGCCCTTGCTCTTCCCACCCACCCCACCCTCTTCCCTGGATGTCAGCCCTGGAGGTCCCTTAAAAGGCATTTCCCCCACCCCTACAATAACAGATGGGAAACTTGATCTGAGAGAGGGCAATTGCCATGTCCAGGGCCATGCAGCAGGGTGGACCCTGGGGGCAGGAGACCTCCGTGCCTCACCTTTATCTTCCTGGTCTGGATGGACAGAAGTCACAGGAGGGGAAAGTCTGCTCTCTTAGAGTCATGGAGCCAGGCAACAAAGGCCTGGCAGTGAAGGAAGATTTAGGGAGGTGGGAAGGAGATGGGGAGGTGGGGACCTCCTGAGACAGAGCTGTGGAGTTGGCCCAGAGCAGATCTCGAAGTGGAGGAGGGGATGCTGTGGGGTTCCTGGCTTCAAGGCCTCGTCTTCCCCCGGCCTGCTGGATAGGAAGCTACATTGCACCCGCAATTTCATCCACATGAACCTGTTCGTGTCCTTCATGCTGAGGGCCATCTCCGTCTTCATCAAAGACTGGATCCTCTACGCGGAGCAGGACAGCAACCACTGCTTCGTCTCCACCGTGAGTGCTCTGGGACCCTGGCAGCAAGGACCTTCCAGGGTGCCCGTCCCTGTGACCCCCGCCATCCAGGTGTTTTCCTGCAGGTGAAGCCATTGTCCCCAGGGAACGCAGAAATCCAGGAATGACTATGAGTTGCTAGTAACCAGTGAGACCCCTGCTCAATGTCATTTCCTGTCCCTTCAGCCTGTGTGTGTACTTGGCAGAGCAGACGTGGAGGGTCGGGGGGAAACGCCAAGTGTCACTTGCCCAAGAAGGAAACTAGGCTTAGAGAGAGGGTTTGTCTGGCCCCTGGTCATTTAACCAACTGGTGACAGAGCCGAGGGGCTGCTTGGCTTGGGTCTCTCCACACCGTCTCCCCAGTTCTCATACCTTTGGAGGTAAGCAGAAAGGATAGGTTTTGATGGAATAAATGGAAAGAACAGCCCAGAGCACAGGGTCTTGACCCAAGAGGCACACTTGGGTTGGGGGGGCGGGGGGGGTCTCTCTGAGATTTCTGGGGACCAGGACTCTCCCCCTTGATTTCTAAAACCTTCATCTGGCTAAGAAACCTCATGCGGGATCCTCTGTACCCCCCTTACCTGGAGGGGCTGGAGAAGGAGCAGGAAAGTTGGGGGAGAATGAGCCTGGGGAGGGGAGCGGGTCCCCGTTCGCCCTTCCCCCATCCTTCTCTGACATGTGTAAGTTGTCTCCGTGAGTAGCTTTGACTCAGAATCACAGGATGCTGCCATTTGTAACTCTTTGAATCTGGGAATGTTGAGTTTTACAGATCCTTGGTGTGTTTGAGCCCAAGCAGGCCGGAGCTGAAGGGCCCTCAGGGTTCTCCCTGCTCCTGCTGGGCTGGATTTTCAGGGCTGAGTGGGGGCCAGCGGAGGGGGCTTCATGCCTCCCTCACCCTCCCTGCCCTCTTTGCAGGTGGAATGCAAGGCCATCATGGTTTTCTTCCACTACTGTGTCGTGTCGAACTACTTCTGGCTGTTCATCGAGGGTCTGTACCTCTTCACCCTGTTAGTGGAGACCTTCTTTCCTGAGAGGAGATACTTCTACTGGTACACCATTATAGGCTGGGGTAGGTCACTGGCTGTGGCCTGGACAGGCCCAGGCCTCACGGCCAGGTATGTCCTTGGTCCCACTGTCAGGGCAGAGGAGGGAGGCACAGTCCTGTCCTGCAGCTGATGGCACACTCCTGGGACCCTTTCTTGCTCTTCCTGCCCATAGAAAGCCCACTGTCTGAAGATGTGATATGTTCAGGAGTCCTTCTGAGAAATGACATAGCCAAGGGTCTGGGGGTTATATGGACCCCCAGGAGGCCCGGGTGTGAGGGCCATGATGGGTCCCCAAGACTCCAGGTCTGAAAGGGAGACCTGCCCCATGGGTCAGAACCCCGTTTGATTGGGGGACAGTGGCCCCTGGGGAGCCCCAAATCTGAGGGGACCCCAGGGCCTGTTGGTTTTCCTGTTATCACCAGGCTCATTTTCTTGTTCTCCCAGGGACCCCAACTGTGTGCGTGTCTGTGTGGGCTATGCTGAGGCTGTACTTTGATGACACAGGGTGAGTACGTACCCGAGAACAGACTGCACCCCCAGCCCCAGCCCCTGACCGCACCCTGCTGGCACCATGGCTGGACCTACCCAGCCAGCCACATCTCAGCCGGAACCTCGTGAGAATGTGCAAGGTTTCAGAGTCCCTCTCCACTTCTGGGCCCAGCTCTAAGTGTCTGTTTTCCTTTTAGGGAGGGGAGGAAGGGTGTTGGGGGTGAGGTCACACCCTCACAGTCCTGAAGGGGGAACATGGCCCTTGCCCAGGAGCCCATTGGTGATTCTAACTATTGGGCTCTACTCCCTGCTTTGACAGGGAGCAGAGAAGGAAGGACCAGGGCACTAGAAGAACCAGAATGAGGCTTGGGTCTGCAGCATGCCTGAAAACTTTCCAGCCAGCTCCTCCTCAGAGAGCTGCAGCAGAAAAGCACCACGGGGGCCAGGGCAATTGACTTGCTGGCATCCCAGCCCTGAGCTTAATCTCTCTTCTTTCTGTCTGTCTTTCAGCTGCTGGGATATGAATGACAACACAGCTCTGTGGTGGGTGATCAAAGGCCCTGTGGTTGGCTCCATAATGGTGAGTAACTTTGGGACAAGGACGGGGAAGAGACGGGCTTGGGCAGAAAACAGGGGAAGGGGGCAAATACAGAGGTCACTGCACAAGCCAGCCTTCTCGTTTTTCCTGGCTACATTATATTTGGCAAGATGCATGCACGAGTTACTTAGCTAGTCCACTAGTATTGGACATTTATATTTTCTCATTTTTCCTCATAATGAAAAATGCTACTCGGAGCAATTATGTATGTCATTTTGAGCACGAGTATTTCTTTAGACTAAATCTCTAGAAATGAAATTGCTGGGTCGGAAAGAGTACCTCTTATCATTGTCTGTGCTTATAATATCAATCATTTAAATTTTTGCGCAGGCTCCTGAGGGATAATGGTAGCTCATTGTTTTAATGTGAATTTCTCCATATTGCTGGTACAGCGAGGTACTTTTTCCCAAACCTTTATTGACAATTTGTTTTTATTCTGGTCATTACCGGTTTATTTCTCTTACTCATTTCTCTTTTGCTTGCTTTGCTCAGTTGTCTTTCTAATTGTTTGAAAGATAGTAATGCTTTATCTGTTAAGCGTGTTGTAAGTATATTTCCAAGTCTGCATAATTTTATACAAACTGTCAGGCTTTGTCTTCGTAAATTCTGAAACTTATTTCTTATTATGGAAGCCTTTTCCCATCCTAAGACAGAAAAGTATTCTTAGTTGTTTCATAACATTTTTATGGGTTGGATTTTTGTATGTATGTCCTGAATCTAGCTAAATTTTTATTTCTTTGTCTGATCTGAAATGATATCTAATCTCCTTATTTGTATTTTTTTTCTCCCAGTGGATAGACATTCTACCCTCTCAATTCTTTTCATTAAATAGACCATTGTTTCTCAATTATGTCAAAATGTCACTTTATCAGGAACATTCGGTATACTCTACCTGTATTCTATGCTATGTTACTAAACTATTTGGCTGTTTCCCCGATGAATGCCCCCTTGTGCTAGTTGTTATAACCTGGTAGCAGGTTTTGATATCTGGTATATTAATACCCTCTTCTTTATTCTTTTTTCCTTCAAAATTTTCTTGTACATTCACTCTTTCAAGTGAACTGTCAAATATCCTTGTCAGTTTGCAAAAAGAGTGTGGTTAAGATTTTAAGAGAAATTGCATTAAATTTATAAATTAATCTGGAGAAGTGATTTTCTTAAAACATGGAGTCTTCCTCTCTAAGACATGTCCTGATTCTCCATTTATTCAGTCTTTCCCATAGAGTCATTTTGTACAGCTTTTCCATTGTCTTGTTCAATTTACTTTTAAAGTGTTTTCCAGTTTGGGTTTGGATTGTGTCTGGGACTCATTCTGTCATCGTATGTTCTAGTGGGTTACAGCTGGTGCATAGGGAAGCTGTTCATCTTTGTCTATTTTTTCTTTTCTTGGTTACTTTTCTAAACTCTTAGTCATTCTTGTCCCTTTTCAGTTGGTTCTGATGAGTTTTCTAGGTAGAAAATGACACAATCTGTATATGAAAATAGTTTTACTCTTTCTAGTATTTATACCACTTATTCCTGTTTTATTTTATTTTATTTTTTATAAAGATTTTGTTTATTTGTCAGAGAGAGAGAGAGCAAGAGAGAGAGCTCACATAAGTAAGGAGGAGCAGCAGGCAGAGGGAGAAGCAGGCTCCCCACTGAGCAAGGAGCCTGATGCAGGGCTCCATCCCAGGACCCTGGGATCATGACCTGAGCCGAAGGCAGATGCTTAACCGACTGAGCCACCCAGGTGCCCCTATTCCTTGGTTTTGATGAGGATGGTGCTTGCTATATAGTTTTGAGCAGTTATTCTTCATTGAATTAAGGAAGTTTCTATTCCTTGCTCCTTTTAGTGCACATTTTTTAAAAATCAGGAAATCAAATGTGCTTTGGAAACATTTATTGGAGTTATCCCTTCCCTTGGTGATGGCCTTTTACAATATTCTGATTTTTCTTCTTATGAACAATGCTACGATGGATATATCCATGCCTATCTTTGAGTATATGTGAATATGTCTTTAGAATAAATCTCTAGGAGTGGAATTTCCAGGACAAAGGGTATGTACATTTAACATTTTCATAGATATCGAATGAGCAGAATACAAGAGTGTTCATTTCTCATGTCTTTGTTGATGTTTTGGTTATTGAACTATTCACCAATCTATAGGGGTAAGGGTAGCTTATTGTTTTAATCTGTTAATGTAAGAAATATTAGTAGATTTGGGTTTTTTGGTTTTGTTTTTTGAGGTTTTTTTTGCATTTCTGGTATAAAACCTTTATGGCCATGATCTGTTTGTTCTTTTAATGCACTGCTAAATTCTATTTGTTAATATTTTGTTTATAGTTTTTGCATCGCTCTTTGTAAGTTCTCTGGTTTTGTGTGTGTGTGTGTGTGTGTGTGTGTGTGTGTGTCTATTTGTATGCTTTCTTTGTTGTCTGGAATTTGTAGTGGAGTTTTGTTAGCCTAATGAGCAATTTGTGAGGTTGTCTTTTTATTTTCTTTCAAACAATGAAGTAGTCTGTAAATGACATCTTTCCTAAAGGTGTTATGAAACTGATCTATAAAGTTATCTGGGCCTGATGCCTTTTAATGCATATGTCTTTGATTACTTTTTAAATTTCTCTACTCAGATTTCCTACATCTTCTTGATTTGATTTTGTTAGTTTCTATCTTCCCATTTTGTTTAATTTTTTTTTTATGATTTAAAATATTCTCTACATCTGTTGTCTTGTCCTCCTTCTCATCCCTAAATTTGTTTAATTCTACTTTCTCCTTTTGGATTGACTAACCTATGCAGGGAGCAGCAGGTACGGTGCTGAATTCCCGGGACTGTTCAGGCACTGGGCTTGTAGTGGGAAAGAAGACTGAGAGAACTGCCTTTGTGGAGACTGCGGAAACAAACCAACAAAGCCAGACCCCAAAATAAAGTTTTTATTGATCAAGTCTACTTTTTTCCCCCTATTTTTTATAATGAATTTTTATCTTTATTAATTTCCTTCTTGTGAAAGTAAAGTGTGTGGCCCTTTCCCCCCAGCTTTCGATTTGAATGCTTAATTATTATATCTTCAGTATTTATTATTTTTTCATAAGTTAGTGTCAAACTCTACATTTTTTTCCTCCAGCTGTAGCTGCTTAGGCTACATTCGGAGACTGTTGCTGTGTGGTCCTCTCCATGTGCCTTGTTTCTATTTATTTGCACCCCAGTCCTTCCCCCTTTCTCGCTGTCTGGAGAGATTTTTGACCCTGATCTTTCTCTGAAGGTGGATGCTGTTATTGCCATTCCCAGGCAGTCCTTTAATTAATAATGTTTACGGTTGTCCATTCTGGTTCCCCATTCCATTACTCTGAACTTGGAGTTTCTCCAGAGGACAGTTCCCACCTCTGCAGGAACCTCTTCTCTCTCTGTTTGGCATTGCTTTCCATCACCCCTGATCCTATTTGCTCTTTCTCTTCCAGAAATTGCCTCCTTTTCCAGCGCACTCGTGACAATCTTTCCTATTCTTCAGTACTCCTATGAAATTCTTTTTCTTCGATCTTTTCTGTCATTTTAGCAGTAGTTAAGTGGTGAGGTAAATGAGTGTTCTCCTGCCGCCATCTTGGATTTTAAGTCTAGATGGGATTTTGACTGGACGGGGGAGGGTCCATGCAGAGGCAGTGGTGTGGAAAGTCTTTGGCCGCAATCGTTTCTATCTGCTTTTTCTTTGCTCTGCAGGTTAACTTTGTACTCTTCATCGGCATCATCGTTATCCTTGTGCAGAAACTTCAGTCTCCAGACATGGGAGGCAATGAGTCCAGCATCTACTTGTAAGTATCATTGTGTGAATGCCATTGTCACTTCCAACAGCTCTGGGGGCCCTGCACTCAGGTCACAGGAGAAGGCCTAGGTTTTGCTGACAGGGTAGACTAGCAGGGGCACTTGCAAGACTTTTTTCTGATGGAAGTGCCTTTAAAATGTAGTTGCCTGCCTATCCTTCGGCCAACCCAGTTGCTAATCTGCATGGTGATTACGTGGAAGGGAAGAGAGAGAGGATGAAATGGTCAGATCCTGTGTCCCACTAGGAAAATCAAGATGGAAAACCCCAGATTCCTGAGGGTAATTAGGCTCTTAGTTGATTAGCAGTTGGATTTCCTTTGGGGATCTTGGTTCTGTGGGGAGTTCGTGAATGTGGCTGGATGCACTGTTGCCTGCTGTCCCCACCGCCGACCAGGTGTGTGCAAGTTGGTCAGCCCCCACTAGCGAGCCGGGTGGACATTCTTGCTGGTCTGGGTATTGGAAGTGGGGAGTCCTTTCTCTTCTCCACCTTCTTTCTTCAACTTTATCTCTGGGTCTGGTCTTCTTCCTGCAACTCCCTCCTTCCTGAGCAGAGGGACAGCTGATATGTTTGAGATCGATGGGGTTTGCGGGCAAACTTTACCATTGAGCTTAGGGTTGTCTCCACTTCCATGGCCATTTGGCTTGTTTCCTACAATTATTTTTGCAGTCACACCCCTAACAGCTTGTCCCATTTGCTCTGTCAGCCCTCCACTTGTTCTGAATCAGACTAAGCACCTCCTACTTCACCCATCTTGCCTCCTGATCAGAAGAATGTCCAGCTGGGTGTGTGGGGAGTGGGGACACTTCTCATGCCAGGGAGGAAGATCGATCCCCTGTGGTTGGCTGGAAGCGTCAGATGGGTGCAGAACATCAGAGGGCAGTTTGGGGGTCTGTCCGTGGGCAAGGTAGAAGCCATATGTGTTGCCTCCTCAGTTTTTTAAGAAGAGGGCAAGTTAGAAGGAGCCCAGGTCTTCTTATGGCATTGGTGGGGAGCTGGTCCTGCCTTCATCAGAGACCCCAGCCCGGGGCTCAGGACCCTGATGGCTGCCAGTGGACAAGTGGAACAGCAGAAAGTCCCCAGCAGAGGGTTCTCCCCAGCTGACCACTGTCTTGTACAGAAGGGAGGCAGGAACTACCCAGAAACCAGTCCCAGATCTTTCCTCTCCTTTTGGCTTCCCCAGCAGGGCAGAGCTTGCCCTTGGTCTGTAGGTTCAACCTGGGCATCTCCCCTTGTGGGAGCCCTTCCTGTGGGGGTGGAGGATTGGTCAGCCTTGTTTTCCCTGCATTTAGGGCGATTACATTACATTGGAAAAGAGCCTCCACCTTTTTTTTTTTTTTGCTATCCATTTACTGTCTTTTTTTTTTCATGTTTTTGCAAGTTTTTACCAACTCTTGCTTATATGTATGTGTTATGTCGTCGAAAATTGTTCATGCATATAAGTCATAAAGTCTCTGAGACCTTGCACTGGGGGGCCCATGGGGCTGGCTCCCTGCAACTAACTGCCCCTGAAGGATCATTCCTGCCTTAGTCTCCAGGACCCACAAAACAGGGCCCCCCTGCTCCCTTCACCTCCCCATCTGGCATCAGTCCTCATGCCCTGTGTCTGCTCAAGGGCCGATGGCTCCCACACGGTGATTTCAGACATCTGAAGCTAGCAGTAGCAAAGGTGGCCTCTTCTCTCCTTTGAGCTCTAGCCTTGGATCCCCCCACCCTCTGCTTCCTGGTAGGAAGTGTTTCTTCTTCTGCAATTCCTGGGATCTCTTCTCTGGGAGGCTCTCCCCGCTTCCCCTCACCCTGCCTGTGCAGGGACGCACACAGGGCCCCAGCTGCAGCCTAAATATGGACATGCCACGGCTCCCAACACACACTTCAGCTCAGACGTCTTGTCCCAGGCAGCAAGAAGCCCTGGGCTCTGGTGGAGAGAAGGGCGGGGCCGGGGGCTTTCGAGTTACCACAGACTGGGAGTTGTAGAGTCTTCTGGCCTTCCTGATGCGTAGACGACCATTTGTCAAAGTGGTTTATACATTGAAGTGCCAATGTTTAAAGAACTAGCTAGTTGGTTTGCTTCCATTGTATAAAAAAAAATCCCCTTGTGGTCTGCAAGCCAGAGGGGAGGGCTGACGCGGGATAAGGGACCAACTTGATGCTATGAAATTTAGCCATGTATTTGAGTGTTTGCAGGGTCAGGGAGACCCAGTGAGGGGTAATCAAAGTGACGGTGCTGCTGGGGACTGCAGAGCTCCTAGCAACAGTGGCCGCTCAGTCCATGCACGTTTCGGGCTCACAAACGCCCAGCGAATCTGGTGGGCCGAGTCATCAGCCGTTGAGGATAATCCCCATTTTACAGCTGAGGGAACTAGTTGTCGGTGAAGTGAGATGAATCCAGTAGGAGCGAGGGAAGCCGTAGCTCCGGTATAGCAGGGCGCTTGGCGCTAAGCTCCACGGCTCCGTCTTTCCTGTCCTCCAGGAAGTTACGGACGAGAGGTGGTGCTACATAAGTGTACAAACAGGGCTTCCTGGAAGAAGAGGCCCCGATGGGATCCAGCCTTATAGACAACTGCCCCACCTGGAGTGCTTTGGGCCGGGAGGTGTCTGCTGAGGGGGAGGGGAGACTATGGGGGGATGGGAAGGGGCAGGACCTGGTGGGAGAGAAGATTTCACGGCTGTGCCCAAGTCCCCTTGGGCCACCAGAGGTATGTGTGGGACTGAGAAGCCCCTTCAGATCTGCCCACAACAGCTTTCCGATTTTTTCCTCTGTTTCCAGAACAAATTTAAGCCTGGGAGTCCCCAAGAAAGCCCGAGAGGACCCCCTGCCTGTGCCCTCAGACCAGCATTCACTCCCTTTCCTGTAGGTTGGTTCCAGCTGCTCAGATGATGAGGGTTTGAGACATCGCTTCTACTCGGGGCTTGGACCCCTGCAGGGGATGGTGGCACTGAGCCACCCGCGCTCTCACCTGATGCTCCTGACAGAATGAGGGGCTGGCCTCTGGACTTGGGCAGTGGCCAGGCATGGAGTGTGGGCCTGGGTCAGGGCTTGGCATGTGCTCTGGCTCCCTTTGGTCTGGGGTGGGGGTTAGGGCTCAGCCTGAGGCTGGGGTCAGGGTTAGTCTGCCCTCTCCTGCCCTTAGCTCTGTGAGAAGCCAGCTGGCTCAGAAAGCGGAGGGTGAGGTTCCCGCGTGGACGCTGATTGTGCTGGCTTTCCTCCCGGCGGTCTCCCCATTGCAGGATGGGCGTTGGAAGCTGCCTCTTGGGTCTGAGGTGGGGGAGGGAAACTTCACACGTATTTCCCTTGGGGACCTCATGGAGCAGGTCTGCCTGGCCCCTTGGGGTAAAGGAAGGAGAAGAGAAGAGACACTGTGATGTCGATAGTCGGCAGGGTTGTTTCAGACCCGGTGTCTGAAGGGTAGCACCGACTCTAAAGACAGGCTCTGTTGTGGCAGAAATGCAGCCAGGAAGCTGTCAGTCCAGGAACTCAGCCCATTGCCCAAGGCTTCCAGGTCACATGGGGCTCCATTTTCCACTGCCAAAGCACCCCTCCCCTGTCTCAGAGCACCCCATCCTCACAACTCCTGTTAAGGATCAACAGCAGGGAGTGGTTACTCCTATTTTGCAGATGGAGAAACTGAGGCCCAGAGAAGGAAAGTGGTACCACCTGAGACCACCCAGCAAGTCAGTGTCTAGACAAAGCCTTGAACTCAGGAGCCTTGACTAGCCCCCACCTCCCAGGTTGGGGATTGGGCGCAGAGCATGAGCTTGTCGTCAGTGGTGGGGGAGGAGGTAGGAGTGGGCAGGGAAGATCTAAGATCTGCAGAGGTGAGCTTCTGGCTGGAGTTCCAGTGTGGTGTGCAGTGCTATCCCTGGGATACAGCATCTTAGCACCACGAGGGACCCTATGGCGAGTGTTCAGTTCAGACTGAGACGCTCTGCAGGCCTGCCGAGTGACCCAACACTACACTGATCACTAGGAGTGGGGCGGAACAGACAGGGGTGCTGCCCTCCAAGGGCTCCCCTACAGGGGTCTCTGTGTAGCGTTCCGTTGGTGTTCCCTGGGGCTACATACAGCCCAGGCAGCTCTGCACATGAAAGGTACCAAAGCATCCATGCAGGTTAGCCTGTGACCAAAGCAGGGGTCGAAGAAACCATGTCCTGCCTCCCCGGGTTACAGACCAGGGCTCCCTGGTTTCCAGATGGAGGCGTGGGCTCTGAACCTTCTGTGGGGATCTGCAGCCTTCTGCTCTTTTCCCACCCAGCACCCTTGCCCATTTCTTATCTTCCCTGTCATCCAAATCAGAACTGAGCTCACCAGCCAGTCTGGGGTTATGTCTTCCTCTTGATTAAATTTCTTTTCCCCTTTTCCCTAATTGTAGTAACTTTAGAGGTTGCGACATCTCTTCCTTTCTCACGCTTGTCTCTGGCTTTTCTACCATGCTTTTGTATTCTTTTCAGTGGGTCCTTTTACACAGAGCTGTTGAAGTTCTGGGAGAAGTGGAGGGTTTAGGAAGAAGGGCACTTAGCTCTGTTCCGAGATCCTTCTCCCGAGAGCCCTCCCAGGCAATACCCGCCCCCCCCGCCCATCACTTTGTTCTGCCCCTCCCATCAGAGACCCACATCTTTAGCAGGGGTCTGATCTCCCAGCTAACTTGCCACTAAATGGCTTTAGCACACTCTGAAGAAATCAGAGGAGTCTGTATTTATTGTGCAGGGCCCAGGAAGGGCAGGGATGACCCTTAGGGAGCTCCAGGAGGAGCGGTCCCAGAGGAGAGCAGCTGAAGCTTTAGAATTAAGGGTGAGGGCCTAAGCCTGGAACATAGGGGGCTGCCTCTGAGGTTTGGGCTCTCAGGCTCCTGGGCGCCAACCAGGCCACTGGCTGTAGGAGCAAGTAGCCAACCTTTCAGTCTGGGCCAAGCAGAGAAAAATCTGGAGACGAGAATGGCTCCCATTCCTGAATATCCAATTAAGCTCTTTTAAGTTGTGAGAAAAACATACTTCTATGTGTCCGTCTGTCTCTTCATATGTCTATGAAACAGACCTTTGACATTCACTGAGGACACCTGAAGAAACTTCTCAAATACATGACTTCCTCTCGACTGTGCTTCTCAAGCTTTGAGCTGTCTGTGGATCACCTTGGGATCTTGTTAAAAGGCGGATCTGAGTCAGCAGGGCTGGGTGGCACCTGAGATTCTGCGTCTCTAAGAAGCCCTCGGGCGGTGCTGACGCCGCTGGTCCAGACAGCAGAGCATCATGCCATCCCTCACATCCCACGTCTGTCCAGTGGGCCAGTAGTGCCCACCCCACTGCGCAGTGTGAGGGGAGAGGCACTGGTTATTAAATGAGAACCACGCACATGAGAGAGGCAAGGGTCCTAGTGGTGGGGGGCAGGGACCTCAGCTTGCCTCATTTTTGAAGTGTGTGACTCCGATTCTTGCCTCCGCAAAATGACGTGTGTCCACATGTCAAGGACCTTCAGACTTACTCTCAAAGAGCTGGAATCACAAATGACGAAGCGGTGAATGCCCAAGGTCTGGTCTCTTCATGTGTCTCTGTTCTCATGTGCATCAGATCCCCTCAGCTCAGGTCACCAGCAGGTACTAAGGGCTCGGTGCCACCTGGTACCTGAGGAGGGTTTGTGGAGAAGACTGCTCTTTGGCCCTCTGGCGACATGATGCAGCTCTCGATCCAGGTCTTACATGTTTATCAGAGAAGGAAAAGAAGTGCCTGCGGCTTGTTCCCACCCAAGCATAAGCAGGACCGTGAAGAGCTCGAACAGATGGAAATGCTGCCTGACCTCTCTGAGGTGGAAGCCCTATGCCTCACCCAGTGGAACACAGAGCAAGCCTGGCAGCCGGGGCTCCTTTTTAAGATAGGGAGGGGACTCCACCTTTAAGATGACTTGTTTCTGCAGGCAGTGGGCCAGCGCCCGAAAGGTGCCCTTCTCAGCCTTCAGCCCCCACCTGCTGAACTTTGATCAGGAAATCGAGCCCAGAGCTGTGCCTTAGAACTCTCGGCAGGGATGAACAGGCTCTAGACCATGCTGTCCAATGTGGGAGCCAGTAGCTATGTGTGGCTGTTGAGCCCTTGCGATGTGGCTAGGGTAACTGAGGAAAGTGGATTTCTAATTTGATTTAGTTCTAACTCACATAGCTGCAGGTGGGTCATGGCTGTCCTACTGGATTTAGGTTAATGAGCCATCTCTTCCACCCATCCCACCTCTGTGGCCCCTGCATGCCCCCACTGAGCTGCCTGGGAGCTCAGAGAGGAGGAGGTTCAGGCACAAGATGAGAGGTGTAGTGGGCCCCCACGCCCAGGACGGGCCTGATTCAGGCTGGGTCGGCCAGGCTAGGCGGCACGAGGTCCATGGCATGCGTTTCCAGCTGCCCATCTTGCTGAGCGACCTCCGGCAAGACCATGCCGTGAGCCTGGCGCTGACTCAGCAGACAGCTTCCGGGCCCCTGCTTGAGACCCAGGCCCGCTCCCACCTTCAGAGCCCACGTGCCCTCCAGCTCCCCTTACCTGCTGTGGACCCAGTGTGAGTGCTCGCTGTGTGCGTACGTATCCGTGCACACACCTGTACACGTCTGGGCATGCGTTTCTCTGTCCAGAGCTGACCATGTCTTGGCCCCTGGCTTCCTCCTTCTCTTCCGTGTCACCGCCCCCGCCCTGTCTCCGCACCTGGGCTCCTCTGCCTTCCCCCGAGCCACGCGTCGCTCTAGGTCCTCCTCAGTTCCTCCATTGCCCGGTGCCCCCAGCTGACAGAAGTGCTGATCTTGTCACACCCAGCAGCTGCGTGCAGAAATGCTACTGCAAGCCACAGCGGGCTCAGCAGCACTCCTGCAAGATGTCAGAACTGTCCACCATAACTCTGTAAGTGTGCGTGGCGTGGCCGTGGCCGGGAGTCCTGGAGGGGAGGGGGCCGCATGCCGCCCCGAGCTTGCACCTGCCGGCTGGATGAGGGCGGAGAGCGAGCCCGTGCCTCTGGCCCAGCGCTTTCTGCCACTGTTGCATGTTGATGTCTGTGTGTCTTGTGAGTTCTCTGCAACCTCAAGCCATCAGGGCGAGATGGGGGGCATTGGTTGGGTGGACAGAGCTGCGGGCCCTGTGGGAGCAGCAGGGGCTTGCCTGGTGCTGAGACGTGGAAGGCTTCTTGCTGCTGCCATGATGTGTGGTTTCCCCTGAATCCCCCACTTCTCTGGGCTTCAGTCTTTGCAACTGCTGAATTATTTCTAAGAGCCTTAGAGCTTGAGTTCCTATAGACTGTTCCCCTGCGTGGGACAGGACCCTCACCCCAAGGAACCTCACTCACACTTCATGTGCCAAGTGGCTTAATCCCCACAATGACCCTTTGAAGTGGGTCCTTGTAATATCCTCATTTTACAGATGAGAAAAATGAACACAGAGAGGGCAAGTACTCGCTCAAGGTCAAATCACCTGGCAGGGTGAGGATTTGAACCCAGGGAGTCCTAAGCACTAGGGCCCCAGGGCATCTCTAACTGAAGACCAGTCTTCGTTTGGAAGTCCCTTGAAGTGGGGGAGCCCACCGTAATTTGGGCGGCTCTGAACGCTGGAAGCTCTTCCTTGTGTTTTTTAGGGCTCTTCTGCCCATTTATGCCTCCTTGGGGTGGAAGGACAGAGGCCGATGCACGTGTCACCGTCTCTGTGGCTTAATCAGATCGTAGGGTGATTCTGTGACTGTATTCAAAGGGGTCCCAGGGCTCACACCATGTGGCTCCATTCCAAGGCCTCTGGTCAGCTCTGAAGTATAGAGGCCCCAGAACTTCGGGCTCCTGTGGCCTCCTTGTCTGCGCCCCCCCACCCCCGCCCTATCTACCAGAGGGGTGTCCGGGATGCCCTGGGTCCCTGGCAGAAGTCCCCAACCATTCCAGGACTGCTGCAAGTCCACCAGGGAGGTAAAGTTTTGCCCTTGCTTCCTTTTGCCACCTGGCCAGGGACAGGGAAGGGCCTGAGCTCATGTCTCGAAAGTCCCTGCTTCTCACACGCTGAACCCATCCATCCACTGCCTCATGAAAGCTAGAGAGGTTTGGCCTCTTGGTTTCTAAGATCTTTCAAACTGCAGGGACGAATCCCTGTAAACGGGCCTATGGAAGGAGAGAGGGAGGAGGGCAGGGACCACAGGTGTGTCCCAGGGTCATCTTTCCTCTCCAGCCCCTTCACTTAAACTTTGCTGGTTAGGTACCCCGCTTTGGCCAGGGTCATAGAGGGGCCCCCAGGTACCCGCACGCCTGTGTTTCCAGGCCACTGGCCACTTCTTTTTGGGCTTTTGTTCTTCAGCCATCACCCCCCGCTGCCTCTGGTGCCAGCCACAGGGGACACAGAGATGAGAAGGACCTGAGGCTTTCCCATGGCCTGCGTGTTCGTTTATCCCTTCCTGGTCAGGCCCCTTCTGAGTGTGAGCCCCCAGCCTGGCACAAGCTGGCTGGGGAAGGCAACTGGTAAGGGAAGCACTGTGCCCACTTTCAAGGAGCCACAGACCACTCGAGGACCACACCTGGGCTCGGAGTGGGACGTACTCCCATCCTGTTGGTGCCAGCTCTGGTCCAGGGCACCCGGGTCCTGCAGAACCAGCTGCTGGTGGGCAGGGGTGGAAGGGGCGGGCCCCTGCACGCATGGGGCTTCTTGCTTCCAGGGCCGAGCCTTGGTCTACCTGAAGGTTTTCTCAGGCTACTCCTCCCCCTTCCTCTGTGTCTCCTTCTCTGCTTTTTTTACTTCCCTTCCCCCTCTCTCCTTCCTTCCCTCTCAGTCAAAACTGGGAAGCGAAGGGCCTCACACGGACCCCATGGATTCACCTTCTCTGAAATCTGGAGGCCCCACATTCAACAGAACATTGACTCCCAGAAAGGCTGGGATGGGAAAAGAGCAGGGCACATGTGTCACTGTCCCAAATCAAAGGCCCATTCCCCCTACCCCCCCCCCACTGTCCACCGCCATGGACAGAACTGAGAGGGAAGGGAGCAGAACCTCCCACTTAGCCCCCCCACTCCGATGGCCCAGGGGGCAGACCGCCCCTGCAGGGGCAGGGCTAGCTCTTCCAGGAGATCCAGCGGGAGCTGGTACCCTGCAGTGGGCAAAGATGGGGTCCTACTCTTGGAGACCCTCTGGGAACACCCTTTCTGACAGAAACAAGTCCATACCATGTGGACCCTTTGGACGTCATACCACGGGTTCTGTGCCCCCTCTGCTCAGAGTGGAGCCCCACCTCACTGGGCCTAGTAGCCAGAGGCAAGCAGAGGAATCCCAGAAGGGCAGCCAGCATGCATGGTGGTCCCCTTGGCTCGATCTCTCCCTTCCTCCTCAAGCTCCAAGCAGACAGCCTCCTCTCCCTTGACTGTTTCCCAGGCGGTAGTTTCCTCTGGCTTAGTTGGTGTTTGTTTATTCCCAGGGTCAGTAAATCCTTCCTTGGATCCCTCCAGAACCTCTCCTTCTGTAGCCAACCCCTGTGCCCCCCACCCCCTCCCTCCTCAGCACTTCCCCATCACTTTCCATGAGTGTGGCAACCCCAGACTCAGAAAAGCCCACTGCCTCTGGCCCCCCAGGGGCTGCTCTTTTTGGCACGTGGAACTTCCATCCAGAGCAGGAGATAGTTTGCTTTGTTTGAGGGCCCATGATGTCTCTTAAACCTTCCCAATCCCATCCCTCTATGGGTCCTGATTTCACTTTTCCCAAGGGTTTTGTACCTCCCACGGAGGTGTGTGGTTTACAGACACTCGCATGTGCATTTTTATGGTTCTACAGGATACTGACATGGCCTAGAGGGATGGGATGTCTGCCCAAAACCTGTGAGCGGGTTCTGGAAGCCGTGCTGTGTTGGCCACCATCTCCCCCAGGCCCCACGCACTGGGAGAGAATCCTGAGACAGTCTGTGGACAGGAGCCCTGGCTCTGGGGATAACGGGGGGCTGGAACTAGTGTCTCTGCCTTCCCTGGCTCCCGTATCAAGACCTGGTAGCCCCAACAGCGGTTATTTTGCTCTCTCCTGACAGACGGCTAGCCCGGTCCACCCTGCTGCTCATTCCGCTTTTTGGAATCCACTACACGGTTTTCGCCTTCTCCCCGGAGAATGTCAGCAAGAGGGAGAGACTTGTGTTTGAGCTGGGGCTGGGCTCCTTCCAGGTAGGCGTGGTGGGTGTGGCAGGTGGGAGGGGGGGCTCTGACCCCTAACCTGCCAGTGGTTCTAACTTCTTTAACCTAGATTCAGCCTTGTGTTCTGTCCCTGAAATAGGAGCCCTAGAAGAGAAGGGAGCTGGGAGAGCCCCTTCTGCTGTCTACCCTGTGGGCTCCTATGAGAACACATACTGATCTCTTCCTGTGGTTGCTTCTGGGTGTTATGAGCAAGGCCTCCCTTGGGCCCCCATCCCTCACCTTCAGCCTGGGGTGTGAGCAGGGTGTTGTCCTGAGACCTCCGTGTCCACATCCTGACTCCAGCCTGTAGACCAGGCCTCTTATGAGTGCTGGAGCTCTGTCTTACCTACGTTGGGGTCCCCAGCACAGGATCTGGCCACAGAGGGCCAAACAGGTGGATGAGCAAAGAGAGATATAAATGATCTAGGGAATAGCGAGTGGGGGGACCATGAGTCCATGCCTGAAAGCATAAGTAGATGGGGTTGTCAACGTGTGAGTGAAGGAGTGAGCGAGTTGGTGTGAGGATGCGTAGTGAGTGAATAAACAGATGTCTGCACAAGTGGGTCAGTGAAGGTAGCAGTGGTAACCCTGAGTGTCCCCAGATAGAGCACCTCTCCCTAAGCCGGCTCTCTGACCCAGCTTCTTGAAGGTCAGAAGCTTACTCTGGGTATCTGACATTATCTCTCCCTCCCCCGGTTTTAATTCAAGGCCATTTTACCTGTTAGGTTTCTTAAGTCTGGCATGGCTGGGAGTTGTGAGGACGCAGTCCCAGCCTGGGAGTCAGAGCCCGGGATTCCTGTCTTAGCACAGGAATTCTAAATGCAAAGAGTAAAGATCATATGCAGAGCAGCTAGCTGCCTACTCTGTGTCAAGCAGTTACTCATGGTGCTCTGTGTGCTGTGGTTAAGAGTGTCTGGCCGAGAAAGAGTGGGATGGGGAGGGAATGGGGATAAATTCACAGGTCTGTTCTGTCCTGGAGTGATGCCACCATCAGGGTCCTGCAGTCTGGTTAGGGAGCCCAGAGAACATCCTGGGGGTAGAGCTGGGCCTTGGGGATGGGAAGGATCTGACGTAGGGAATGTGGGACCCAAAGCCAGGGTGTAGCCACTTGGGTTCCTGGGCGTGGCCATCTTGGTGCAGCAGAACTTTTCCCATCTCCCAGATTCCTGGGCAGGGGGCCCCCCACCCAGGTCATTGGATGTTTCTGCTTCCTGGTGTCATTCCCCATTTCCACTGCCTCCCATGCTCCCTGTGCACAAGGTCCCTTGCTAGCATTCTCAGGTTATTTTTGCTGTCTCTCCCTAGGGCTTTGTGGTGGCTGTTCTCTACTGTTTTCTGAACGGGGAGGTAAGATTCTGGCCCTCTGGCTCCTTAGCAGTGGAGGTGGGAATTGCTGGGGAGCAGACAGGGGCATAGCCTGCTGCCCACCAGAGCTGATTCTCCCGACCAGGGCACTGCCAGGCTCCCAGCACCTGGAGGTGGGGAGGGCAGTGGTGCTAGGGTCTCCTGGCAGCCTCCGCCCTGTGCCAGAATCTCTCCCACCTTGCCTGCTGTGCAAGGCATCAGCTGGACTTGTAAAGGAGTTAACTGTCTGGCAGGGCTCGCACTGTAAGATACACCTTAGAAAAAAGAAATGGAAAGAGAAGAAGAACGAGGCACAGAAAATGGTACCTGTAGTTCATGAGGCTGTGCCGGGCAGGGGTGCCAAGTGGGGAGCTGCCCAAAGTTCAGCACTGCCCCCCGCAGGCCCACCTGCCTGCCCAAACCCATCCTCTGTAGAGTGGGGATTCTGGGGACTTGGGGGAGACCCCGGGAAAGGCCTGGAACCTTCTCGCAGTGTTCCATTTCCAGAGCTATGGTCTTAGGGCCTCCTGCTCCAGTCTGTTACGGTGATGTTTTTGAATAGAGTCCAGAACAGAGGGGCTGGGAAAGGAGTGGGGGCTGAATGGGCGGGACGGGTGTGGAGAGTTGCCAGGAGTCATTGCACCTGTGTCTGGGTCATGGCTGCGTGACTTCAGGAGGCTCTTGCCCTTTTTGCATATGAGAAACAAGAAGACTGGGTTCAGAGATGGCCAAGACAACCTACAGAAAGATAAGGAGAGGCGGCAGAGCCCCGCAGGGAGCCACTGGGGGAGGAAGGGAGTGGGGGCACGTGGAGCTTGCCAGGAGACCCATGGGGGAGGTGGGAGCTGGAACTGGAGGGCCGGGTGCTGGGACCACTCACTTGCAGTCATGCAGTCCATGCTCCACACAGAGGTATTGGACTGAGGGGGGCGGGCATATGGAGGCGGAAGCTGGCCATGCCCTGTCTATACCATGCTAAGAACAACATGGGGGTGTGTTCACCCAGACAGCACCTTAGCTAGTGGTCCCCGAGCCTGACTGCATATTGGGATCCCTGGGGAAGCTTTACAACAGATGGATGCCTTACCCCAGAGATTGTGATGTCATTGTTCTGGGATATGGTCGGGGCATCTGGATTTGCAAAGCTCTCTGGGTAATTCTGATGTGCAGCCTACTGTTAATGGTCTGAGAGAGGGGGGGTTCCTTCCCTGATCTCTCTGCCCCAAGTGCCTGCTTTTTAAGATTCCTTGAAAGGCCCTGTGAACTAGTCACTGCCTGTGGAGTGCCAAGGCCCAGGACCAGAGGCCCGCAGAGAACAAGAATCCATTCGAGGGCCTTGCTCAGACAGTGACTTGGGAAAAGGGCCTGAGGTCAGCTTCTCAGAGGCATTCCTTTCCCCTTGGTGGCCTTGAGGGCTGCGAGCTGCCACTTGGGTCGGTGGGTATTGCAGGAGGTGGCAGTGGCAACCTGGGAGGGGTCCCGGCAGAGCAGTCAGTTAGATGAGGCTGGAGACGCCCGCCGCCTGTCCGGAAGTGACTGTCCAAGTTGCTCCCTGCAGGTGCAGGCGGAGATCAAGCGTAAATGGCGGAGCTGGAAGGTGAACCGCTACTTTGCTGTGGACTTCAAGCACCGGCACCCGTCCCTGGCCAGCAGCGGGGTGAACGGGGGCACCCAGCTCTCCATCCTGAGCAAGAGCAGCTCCCAGATCCGCATGTCCGGCCTCCCGGCTGACAACCTGGCCACCTGAGCCCACCCTCCCCTCCTCCTCTCCTCCGTACACAGGCTGGGGCTGCTGGCAGGCGCCGGCCCACGCATGTTGTGCTTCTTTTCTCACTTCGGGCAGGCCCTGGGCTGGAGGCCAGGCTCCCCGAGGTGGGAGAAGGATGCAGGGCGCACTCGGGAATCACCCCTCCCCGTTTGGCGCTGGCCCCACCCACCGTGGGCCCCTGGGCCCTGATCGCAGACCTGTAAATACTCCACCAATCTTGAAAAATTGTCTCATCCCTACCCCTTGACCCCACTGTCCTTGCTCACCTCAAGCAAGTCCCCAGCTTCACCCTACCCTGTTTCCACCATCCTTAGTGATTTCCTTGACCCTGCGAATGAGGCCTTGTGAGCTGAGGCTGACGACCTTGCTTTGGGGGGTTGGGGTGGGGCCTGCCCGACAGCCCCCACAGTGTCTGACTTCCAGTGTGGACTCCTTGAGTCTGCTTGCCACCTGAGGCCCTTCTCAGGCCTGGCCCCATCCCTGATGCCTGCCAGAGGTCGGGCTTAGATGCCCAGAGCATCCTTTAGTGGAGGCGAGACCTGAGCCGAGACTCCCTCGTCTTCCGCACCCAGCATCTCGGTGTCCAGGTGCCCAGCTCTTGGGTATCAGGGCAGTGGACAGCTGCAGGGCTCTTCCAATCAGAGACTTCATTTTGGGTGTGGGGCTAAGGGTCCCGGAACGTTCTGGTGCTCTTCATTTGGTAGAAGAAAAGTTGCCAAGATCCAGAACTGTGGATGTGATTGGAAAGGAGATGGAAAGAGTTTGGGGGCCCGTGGAAGAAGACCTTCACTGGCTCCATTATTTTACTCCCGACTCAAGGTGGGCGGGGGTTCTCTGGTAGCCTCCCTTCTACCCTTCCATCCCCAGGCATCAGCTGCGGGAGATGAGAGACACATGCCTCAGAGAGATTGCTCCCCACACATACCTACCACAAGGAACCCCTAAGCCCTCCCCCTCCTCATTCCTTCTTAAGTCAAAGCCATGAATAGGACAAACCAGCCGCCTTCCTGTGATGTCAGTGAATCCCGAAGCACCTTACCTCCTTGTGCCCGAGTCAGGGCCCTCAGAACTCCCCTTCCCCCCACCTTCATGGACAATGAGGAGCCCCAGCCACCAGCTCCTTGGGCTTGGGCTCAGCTACTGAACTATCTCTGAGACCTTTGCGAAGACTTCCCTCTGTGTATTTTTGGCATTGAATCGCCACAGATGCTCGAGTGGCATAGGGCGTTGGGAGGGGAACCACACCCACCATGCCTGTTAGAAGAAGCCGCAGATGGAAGGCATGGCAGCTCCCCAGCTCCCGTTGTGGTTCTCCAGTCACAAGTTGATTGGCCACAGCCTAAAAATTCAAAATGGGGCAGAACCAGGTTGGGGGAAGGTGTAAGAAAGTGCTAGAGTGCCGTGGCCCATGTGGGGGGCCCATTTCATTCCATGTCAACTTTTGGTGTCGTTCCTGTCCAAGTGTGTTTGTAGACTTGTTTCGTGATCATGTTCTGGAATGCTTGGGGAACTTGGGTGGAGAGGGAATGCTGCTTAGCTTGGTTTTATAAAGAGGACAGGGCCTAGGGGATTTGGGGGTCCGTGTTTGGAGAGAGCCTCGAGATGACTGGAGAAGGACTTAGTGGCATGGTTTAGAGAAGAGCCCTGTGTCTTCGGCCAGTGAAGCACTGTGGACCCCTGGGTCTTTAGCAAACCTAGAATCTGCCCCAGTTGGGCTCATACTGCTGAGACTGTGAACGCAGGGCTCCCTGTTGCTCCATTGAGCCTCAATGGAGCCTCAGTTGCTCCATTTGTGAGATGCAATGACTTCGAAAGCTTCTCCAAGCTCTGCACTTCAGTAATTCTCCCGTTCAAAACTAAGCAGGTAAAAGGGCATGCATCATTGCTATGCGTATCATCTGAGGTTTTGAAGTGTACGTGTTTGTGTATACGGGGAGGGAGGGAAGAATGCCATTTTTTCTCCCTTTCTTAGAAAGGAAACATCTGTCTCTTCCATTGGGACACCACAGTGGAAGCTGGTGGGCTGGAGGGAGGAATCACGCCAGGGACAATTGGACAGGGGCCTCGGGCGTGATGTGCAGATCCAGCCATGTCCCTTGCCCGGGCAGGTTGCCACAGCTGCTTGGGCAGTAGCCACCTCCAGATCCTAGGAGCAGTGCCCTGAGTGGACCTCATTTCTTCGTCCCTGTCCCCACCAGCAGCTCTGCTTCACTGTGGAAAAAGAGACTTTGATTTTATGTATATATATATCATCCCAAAACAGCAAAACCATCAGGAGCCCTGAATCCCATGTGCCGTGCTGCCGCCTGAGCCCTGGGTTGCATCCTTGTAGAGGTTCCAGGTTCCTTTTGGTTTGTTGGTGGTTTTTCTGTCTGAACGAATTATTGCCCGTCTTGTGAACAGATGTACCCAATGTATTTTGAATGCTCCAGAAGGTTAGGCAGCTGGCCTGCAGGGTCATAGGCAGTGGGGGGATAGAATAAGGTCTGGACAAAACCCTGCCCTCTCTGAGTCTTTGTTTTCAAATCTGTAAAATGGGCAGTAGGACTAGCTGACTAGCTGTTTTGTATAGCCCATTGCATCCCTGGAATTCTCTGTCTAAATACCAGCCATCTACTTACTGGGAATGGGCCCAGGCAAAGATTGTATTTGCCTGCCTGGGAAAGGGTAAGAAGTGGTGGTGAGCGGGGAGGGGTTTGAGGGCTTTGGTTAGGCTGGAGAGGAGCGGAGTTATCCAACTCCATAACTCTAGAAGGTCATTACCAAGAGGGTTTTTTTTTTTCCTGGTTTTATGCAATCCTAAAGGGCAACAGTCACCCAGGGGAGGCTGAGTTCTTCTTGGAATGAAGAGATTTTTCAACAACTTTTATGAATATTCTGCTATGGGACAGGCCATGTTTGGAGAGGGTCTCCAACCCTGGGGGAAATGGGATTCCAAGTTAGGGATGCTGAGACTGTCAAGGAACATGTGAGAGGGCAGAGTGTGTGATTCGGGGGTTGGGAGGGTTCAGTAGCTTCTTGGTGGTCCCCAGCACTGGGGTCTTCTTAACCCCCTACAATACCCGAAGCCAAGCCACATTTTCTCTCTCAGTGGGTGGCTCCGTGACCCTCCTTGACCCATCCAGTGGTCTGCAGTGATTCCTTTTCTTACCTTCACCCCTCCCCAAACCAGCTTCTTCAGAGAACAGGGCCAGGGAGCTGGAGCTGGGCCCAAGGCTTGAAATACACGTCATCACCCACCAAGTGTGCTGACTCACCTCCTCCATCTGACCCTTTCCCTTCCTGGAAGGAAAGCTGGAAGAGGCTTTCTTTGTGATTCTGTGAGTACCCTTGACCCCCTCAAGGCCACTCCAAAGTGAAAGTAGTGAGTGCTTTGTCATCATAAATTCGTCCTTGAGCCCAGTGACCATGGAAGCCTGCCAGAAGAGTTCTGAGCAGGGAGTGGGGAACCTGGGCTTCTCCCAGCTTTGCCAGCGACTGCTGTTTGGCCTTGACCCCTTCCCCATGTATCTTTAGGGAGACTCACAAAGCACTAGAGGTGGGAAGAAAAACTGATGTGCAGGTCAAACGTCCCCATTGGACTGATGAGAAATCACTTACCGGCAGGCTTAGCATGGTGCCTGTACTGTGTTGGGATCTAATACGCTTTATGAGCCTGAATGAGGCAATAGGCCCACCAGTGTGGGCCCAACCCTGCCCGTGAGCCAGAATAAAGCATCCATACAGAAAACATTCAGTCTTGTGCAAGCAAGGGGCTCTGGCTACAGAAGTTGTTAGGACTCCAAATTGCAGGAAGAGCAATGGAGTCAGTGTGGCTTGGGGAGAACTGTGTTCTAGCCTGGGGTTCTCTACCTGCTCTGTCCTCCAAGGCTCAGCCTCTTTGAGCCATTGCTTCCTAATCTGAGAAATGGGAGGACATGATTTGCAGTCTGCTCCCCAGCCCAGGGATGAGGTTGAAGTGAGACATCCTTGTGTGTAGAGGGCTTTGGAAACTACACAGGTATGGGCTGGTTACTGGGGCAAAGATCCCTGAAAGGGACCCCATGCTGTTTGTCAACTGCTTTGAGCCATTCTGGGTTAGCCTTGGCCCCATTTGTAAAACCACCAGCACTGGGGGCAAGGGGGAGGCCGGTTGGCTGTGATGGACACAGAACTCCAGACTTATCTCTGTCAACTGATTCAATTGCTCTTGGGGTTAGAATGGGGAGAATTTCATGTGGGTGGTGATTTCCTTGTCACCTCCGTGGGAATCCTTCAAGGATCTGGGGCGTTCCTTAAGTGGGCTATGTGCTCCTTTCTTCTTTCCCTTAATGTGAGGTCCTGGGATGTGTCTGTGTTTGGCCATTTGTGTCTTGTCTCGTGTCCGTGTTCTGTGGTTTGCCCTTGCGAGGGCTGAAGTGGGGCAGTCCCCAGCATCCCAGACGTGGCTCCAGGCTCACTTGTGGAACCAGGCGCCTCTGTGTTTCATCTCCCACAATAAAGATAAGCCCCGAGGACCTCACTGCTACCGCTGCCGCCATTAACGCTGTGCTCACAACCTTGTCTGGGATTTTAAGGATGTCAACCTGCTGTAGATGACTCAATAAATGTCTTATCATTTTTCCTGGTGGCTGTAACTTGGCAGAAGTGGTGGGCAGGGAGGAGAGGGGGTGGGAGGGGAGGAAATCTGACCACCCAGAGTAATCCAGTCTATACAGTCCTGTGGTCTTCTGGATTCCAAGGGGAGGTGCGAGAACAAGCATGGATGAGCTTAGAACTACGGGCTTGGGAGAGCCAAGTCATGGCCACAAAAGGACCTGCAAGGACCATGCAGACTGAATGGGATCAAGGTCTGTTGGATGTTTTGAGTTCTTAGAAAGGGAAGTAACTCACCCTATGGTTTTTGACACCCTATAGCCTTATGTTGTTTTATGAGCATGGCTACCAGATACCTCAAAGCTTGCCTACGGTGAGCATTTCATTCCAGGTAAGCACAGGGGCGTCACTGGCTGCCAGAGTCCCACCCCCTCTGGATATTCAGAGCTGTCAGCCCGTGCCAGACCAGTTAACTAGTTCCAGGGAACCTCCATTTCCTCGATTGTCATAACCTCCAGGGCTCATTTTTTATATTATTCAGAATGTACAGTCGCTAGCAACAGAAGATAGTCTTGTCTGACAAATCAGAAAAGGGGTTTAGGGGAAAGATATTCGGCATCTCCTAGAACTCTCTTGAGGCTGCAGAAACCAGCAAGTTGTCTCAAGCCTGAGCATGCCACAGTTGTGGTGACAGAGCTGTCTGCTGCTGCCCCCAGCCCAGCGAGGTCTCCTCCATGCCAGGGACCCACCCTTACAGTTACCAGCTTTGAGAGCAGATAGCTTGGCTGCCGAACTCACGAGCAAATCAGACTCCACATGCAGCCTCTTTCCTCAAGTCTCTCACCTCTGAATCAGAGCCTCACAGGAGTCCATTAGGTTGGCTGTGTTCCAGCTGGAAATTTGATGTTTCTGGATTCTACCTTGGGGAAGTCAGTCTCCTAAATCTGGAAATTTTCTAAACTTAACAATAGTATTAAAAAGTCTTAAAATAACAAATGCACATTACAGCAGGCCTGAGGTCTACAGCCGTTGCAGAGCCAGCTCCCTCCAGGGATCAGGTGGGCCTAGATGAAGAAGTCAAGCCAATGGAAAGAGAAATCCCAACCAGATAACGTGCGAGTCCTACAACTAGATAGGCCACTTGCCAAATGCACCAGGTGTCTAGTGGGGCTGTTCCCCAGCTGTTTCTGCTTCCTAAGATTGCCCCTGCTCTTTCCTCTCCAGGTCTGCATCTTCTTTGAACCCCAAAGGATATTCCCAGGCTATATCATATGACTCACTTAGCAGATATCTTGAGCTGCTTCCAAAATGGAACCCACCCTCAGTGGGTGAAAATCAATCTCTTTGCGTGTGGGACTGCTGACCGCTCAGGCTGAAGACTTCTCTAGTGTCTAGAAAAACATCCTCACTGGCTTGACCAGGATAAATTGAGGTTCCATAGGTTTCAGTCTTAGAGGGAGGTCTCATTCAAGAAGCAAAGATAAGGAGCCAAAAGTAAGCTGAAAGCCTTGAATTCTGTATAGACTTGAATTTCTTGGCAACTCTGAAGATCATCAGACTACTCAGTCTACAAACTTGTTAAATCCTGTCCTACCCCTTCACCACATCTGTCAACTGTGCCAGCCCTCGTTTCTCCCAAGCCTCTTAAAAGAATGTCTTCGACCCTGGTTATTCCTGATGATGCTGTTTGCTACTGGTAATGTGAGCAATTCCTCTCGGGTACCCAGTGGTTCTCAAGTATTAGTATGCACCAGAATCACCTGAGGGGTTGTTAAAACATGGATTGCTGTACCCAAATTTCTGATCCAGTAGGTCTGAGGTAGGGCCTCCCTGATAATTTGCATTTTTAAAAAGTTCCCAGGTGCTGCCACTGCGGCTGCTTTGGTCTGGAGACAATACTTTAGAACCATTGTTCTGGACATTCTACCAAGGACACTGGCTGGACATCACAGTCCCTTTTTGTGAACCTTGGACCTGGACAATGATTAACTTCCTAAGAGGAGGAGGACAAGCACAGATATCAGCACCATAATTTTAATCGACTTTTCTTCCCAGGCCACTGTAATAAACGTGCATCAGTGTTGGCTCTCCCAGCCCTGGTCTGGTCCTTTGTTGAGCATTTCTCATGTTTCCCATGGAAATTGGCTGGCTTCTAAGATTCCACTGCCCTCCAGATCACAACTCCCACAGCAGCATCCAAATGCTTAGGGGGCCCAGTCTCAGCAGGTGAAGCTGGATGAAATCCATTCAGGAAGGCTAGACACTGACTTTCTCTCATTGTCCAAATAAGCCCAGCTTGCAAAGAAACTGAGTGCCCATTCCAAAGCAAAAGCAAAGACAAACTGAAAAAATATTCTGATAGTCAGCTACATATACTCACGGATGCCAGAAGACTGGTACAAAATCATCATTTACATCTATTCCAACTCATAGGGATTTGAAGTCCCACCAGCTCAATGGAAAGGGTCTTTGTTCTGGCCCTCCGGGCTTTCTCTCAGGTCACCTATTCTCTCTTGTTCCCCTTCCAGACAGTCCCTCCCCCCAGTTTATTCTATTCTCTTTACTTGCTTTCCTCCACCCTGGGTCCCTCCTCTCTGCCCTTAATCTAGATTCAGGCATGGCTTGAGTGCTCAGTGTTTTCCTTGAGCTTATACTTCTTTGGTGTCCCTATCCTTTGGTCCTTTGGGTTTCCCTGACACTAGAGAATCACCTGTGGTTTTCTCCTCAACCCTCTTCTTTTTAGACACTCTCTCCATGGGCAAAAGCACTCATTCGTATTCATTAACCATGACCTCAGCTGATAATCCCAACTCTTCATCTCCAGGCACAGTCTATTGGCATAGGTGTGTGTGGGAGGGTTGTGCAATAAGTACCATGGAGAGAGCTGAGGGACCCTCAGGTCCAGCACCACAGACAGTTCCAAGATACTACACCTACTTGAGAGTCAAATCTTTGTGTGGCCGACTTATCCGACTTGAACAAAGGCAGATAGATCCAGGATTTATAGGATCTGAAACACATATAATTTTGGGGAGGGGGTCCTCTTTAATTAAAAAATCCAAAGACTTGACTTAAAACAGGTATAAAATGACTTTCTTTTTAGAATGAGAAAAGTTGATAACTATAACAAATATTTCAAAATCAAAAAAATATAAAATATTTGTATTAATTATGACATTTTTGTCTATTTTGGGGCTATTCACTCTTGGATTATATCTTTATTGGATAATAATTTTTCTATCATTCTCTATACAGATAATTGAAATACAGTTCTGTCACATGATTCATCAAAATATGTGTTTTATTATTGATAATTTGGGCTCAGTACCAATGAGAACAGAATCCCCCACTTAAAATTTTACATATCTGATGATTGGAAGATTATTTTCACAGACTAGTGCCTGACTCCATATACATCAAACTTTATTTCTCCACAACTAATCACAATGCCAGACAGTTTCATATTATGATGTGATCTCTAGTCCTCTGTTTTTGCATGTAATGTTGAATGAAACATAAAAGCATTCCTAGATGACTTAGTAATAATCTAACTATATAATGAAGCAATGGTACACTACTTAATTGTAACCCAAACTGAATGTATCTCTAACTTAACTTTTCTTTAGCTAGATCCCCAAAATGCTCATGGTCAGTTCAACATTACCCAATATGTGAGATGGTGTCTGGTTTTCAGTCTTTTGTAACATATAGTATTTTGACTGTTAGAGGCACCTGATAATAGCTGGAGGAGGGGTTTGGTAAGCACACTTTTCCAAGACAATTGCTCTTGAGCCCAAGTAATGAACAAATGGCTCTGAAGAGAGAAAAAAGATGTCATTAGAAACAAAGAAAGTAGTATTAGCAAAGCCTTCTTCACTTTCTTCTGAAAAGCTTCCTATGATCCCAAATCTGGTTAAATATCTCTCTAATGTTTTCTCATAGAATTTTGTACTGAAGTCACACTGAGTTTGAGCGCTCGTGCATGCTTAATGGCATGTCTATTAAGTTCTATGTGCTTTAGATGCCTGGGATAAAACCATGAATGAAGGATAAGATTTTGTTTTTCTGGTAGGGAATACATTCTAATCAGGAAAGCAGAGAGTAAATAGGCAAATAAATAATAAGATAATTTCAGGTAGTGCTATATATAAAACCAAACAAAGTAATGGGATAGAGAAGATTTTAATAGGGTGCTCCAGACAGATCTCTCAAGAAGGTGACATTTGAGTTGAGACCTAAAAGACAAGGATAGGGTTATTCAAAGATCAAAAGGGTAATGATCTGGAAAGTGCAAAGATGTAGGCACAGACTTAGTGGTGTTTCTAGAAATAGAAAAAAGACCAGTGTGGCTAGAATGTCTGGTAAAAACAGTGATAAGCAAACTTCAATTTCAAATACATAGAAATTCTGGATGAATTCAAACACATATGTATATGTTTAGAAATCTAGCAGAACTAATGCAAGAAAGGGAAATCTCCAGGTGATGGAAATCAGGAGAGATTTAAAAGATAAAGCAATGAGTGCAACAAGTCAGGAAGAGGGTCATGAGGTTTGGGAAGCAGGCAGTGACCAGGTCAAGTAGCATCTTGTAGGCCATGATAAAAAAATCTGGAATATTTCTCAAGAGCAGTGGGAAGTCTTGGGAGAGTTTTATTCTGGAGAGTTAGGTCGTGCAGTTTATATGTTCAAATGACTCTGGCTGCGTTACAGAGAATGGACTGGAGGCTGATCTGGAGGCTGCTGCCATTGTCCAGATGAGAAGGATGATTTTTAGACTGGGGTGCAGCTGTAGCTGTGGACATAGTGAGAAACGACTGGATTGGGGGCATTTGGAGCTCAAACCAACAGGAGTTGCTCTTGGGTTGGGCATGATAAGGGAAAGACGATGATCAGGTTCTTGGCTTGAGCAATGGCTGGGGTGGGGGCGCCTTTCATGGAGATGAGGAGGACAGGTGGGCAGACTGGAGAGGAGACTCAAAGAGTTCTGTTACAGAAGGGTCAACTTTTAACGTCACTGAATTTATCAGCCGGGAGTCAGGAAAAGAGAAGCTATTGTGGGTATTTCAAGTATGAGGAGTTTTAACAGGGGCATTAGAGGCTCATAGAACCATTGGAAAGGCTGAAGAAGTGAGACCCAGGCTGCGCTGAGTCCCCCAGCAACACCAGGATACAAGACTGGCCCACGATGCAGGCCACATGGAAGCGGAGAGTGCGGAAAATTGGCGTCCTGGGCTCTGCAAATGGCCTGGGGGTTGGCTCTGCCTCCTCATTCTTCTACATCTCGAGAAATACTTACAACAGGTCATGACTCAACCTGTCATTTAACCCGAATGAGCAGGTGAGGCAGCAGCAAATATAAAAAGCCCAGGCACTGAGAACCAAAATGTCCAGAGGCAAGCTCCCTGATCTTGGTTTCAGTGGGAGGAAAATCAGGGCGTGGGTCTGCACTGCCCCCTGCTGGTCACTCAGTTATCAACACGGCAGAGCGGTGCTCCCTTCTCGAAATTGCAGGAGCTCTTCCCAGCGTGGATTTCTCAGCCAACCGGGCTTGTTTCCACACAATGACTCATAAATGAGATAATGAGGGGCAAGAGCAAGCTAAAATATTTACCATAATTAACATCGGGAGGAAAAACTTACATCTTAAATCGCCTGTGAAGAGAATGTGACCCAGAGAGGATTTGGCAGTGGGTTTTACCCTTTGCGTTTTCGGTTGTGAAACATAAGCTCACTTCCCCCACCCCGATCATACAGAAAGT
This sequence comes from Ailuropoda melanoleuca, assembly GCF_002007445.2. NCBI lineage: Eukaryota > Metazoa > Chordata > Mammalia > Carnivora > Ursidae > Ailuropoda > Ailuropoda melanoleuca. The sequence continues at coordinate 167,949,800 of NC_048218.1, forward strand.
TTATTTCTGAAGCCCACATAAATATAAGAAACATATGTTTGGTGTCATTTAGGAAGCGAATATGGGCGTAAGGATTTTCACACTCAGTTGTAAACATGAATATACTCATTTACTCGTTCATTCGTTCCTCAGATTTCCACTGAGGGGTTTGCTGTGTCCTCCCTCAAGGACACGAAGGTGAAAGAGATAAAGACTCTGATCCCAAGGAGCTTGCTGTTTGTGAAGAAGTGAATAAATCAGCTGAAGGAAGGCACACAGGGAGATGTGTCCTGGAAGATGCTATTGTTGTCCACCCAGGTCCAGTTGCTGCAGGTGTGGGCTGCTAATGGAACCCTCCTGCTCCCTTCTCCAGAGGATCGCTGAAGGACGCCCAAGGGGTAACACCACCCTCCCTCCATACTTCCATTTGGCGTGGCCTGTGGCCAGAGACCGACTGACAGAGGGGTGTGACAGCCCAGCCCCTTGCCTCTGGTGGTGCAGTGCACATGCCAAGCTCCCTGCAGGGGCGGGAGGGGTCTCATTCAGCTGAGATGACATCTCTGCCCAGCCCCTTCCTCTGCCGCTCCCTGCTGTCCTCATTCCCCGACAGGTTCTCCGGAGGGCACCCCCTCGATCAGTTACCTGCTCCAGATTCTCCGTTTCAGGCTCAGCTTCTATAGAATCCAAGCAATGGTCTATTCTCAGGATGAGGAAAACGTGCCTGGAAGGTTCAGTTAGATTTGAGCCCGTTAGAGATGACTGTTCATTCCACAGACACATACTGACTGAGGGCCTTCTCTGAACTGGGCACTCCCCCAGGCCTCAGGGACACAGCAGCAAATATGGCAAAGTCTGTGATCCCTAGCACATGCATTCTAGTGGGAGGGAAAGAGATGAGAAAACAGATGATGGACGATAAGATAAAATCAGGTAGGTTCTGTAGTGAAAATAAAACATGCCAGCTAGTTAATGTCACCAACTTTCTTTCCTACAATTTTCCCAAAACTTGGACCTTCTAATTCTTTACATCCAATGGTTCAGGTCCAGTCAGTGTCAACTCCTGCTCTGGATAGTTATTTGAAACCATGGCATTGACCACCAAGTGTTTTTCAAAGACTTCCTGAGAAATGCTGTGTTTGGGATCTTGGAACATTCTCTAGGCTTTCCTATTTAAGGCACTGCAGTATTTCATTTAGCCTCTGGATTCAGAGCCAAGAGTCCCTTTAGAGGACCAGGGATGGTGGAAACCAGTAGGAGGTAAGTCTCTGCCATCGCTGGTAGTGAATGCCTGTGGTCACCTGACAAATGGTGCAAAGGCAAGTGGGAGCCCAGGCTTTACTCGTCCTGCATGACTAACAGTTCATTCTCCATGCCAATGTCCTGGGGCTGCATTGTCCTTTGATCTAATGAGGCTTCCTAAGACCTGTGGCCTTAGGAGCTAAAATCTCCTACTGACCTGGAAGCTCTCCCAGGCAGGGGTGGGTTTTAATCATCTTTCTGTGCCTGATGGGCACAAAACAAATTTTACTGCACAGGAGTTAACCAGTGACATTTGTGGACATAAGTGACTTCCTTTTTAATTCCTACTTGCTTGCCTTAGTTATGATCCTCAAAGGCCAGGCTACAGTCCTCTCTCCATAGACAAGCCCCATGCCCTTTCTAGCACGGTGCCTTTGCTCAGCCTCTTCTGTTCAGTGGCTGCCTGGGGAATTTAAAGAACCCCCCAGGGCTTTCGAGATAGCCAGGCCTGATCCCAAAGTATGTGACTTAGGGCAAATCGCTGCTGCTGCTTCTTCTTTTTTTTTTTTTTAAAGATTATTTATTTATTTATTCGACAGAGATAGAGACAGCGCGAGAGAGGGAACACAAGCCAGGGGGAGTGGGAGAGGAAGAAGCAGGCTTATAGCGGAGGAGCCTGATGTGGGGCTCGATCCCATAACGCCGAGATCATGCTCTAAGCCGAAGGCAGATGCTTAACCGCTGTGCCACCCAGGCGCCCCAGATCAAATCGCTTCTACACAGAAATCTCACATCTAGTTTCCCCCTCTTGCCTGCACAGAGTAGATGTTCAACATATTTCTTTCTCCAGCTCCCATCTTCCACCAAGTCTGCTTTTGAAATATTCTCCTCTGTTCCCAATAACCAAAAGGCAACCCTTTCACATCTCACCTCTTCCACAAAGGCTCTCATGATCACTGGATTGGCAGAACGACTTTAGAGACAATGTTTCTTTCTTCTTCTATAATTTGCATGGGATACGATCTTCCTAAAGCAGCAGTTACCAATCCTATGAAATCCAGCATTCTTTTCTCATCACACTTCGGGTGGCTATTAGGGCTTTCCTAAATATTTTGATCCTTCTCTTTATGAGGAAGAAATTGGATGGCTTTCACCCCAGTCCTCAAAGTCAGGCATGGCCACATGACGTGCACTAGCCAATGAACCATGAACAGAAGTGAGCCAGGCCACTTTGCTACTGAAGCATTCAAGAGTCATGGAGGATTTGCCATGTTCCTCTTCCCTCTGCAGGAGCAAAGACCAATGTAGACATGACATTTGTGCCAGAAACAAACCTTGGTTGATTTAAATCACAGAGATTAACACGGCATTGTTGGTTTCTGTGGTGTAATTAGTACATTATGATTGATGCACTCATTTTACTTTCCTAAAATGAAATTCATAGTATATATGTGTGTGTATATATATGCATATATATTTACTTAAATTTTTAAGAAGCAATAGAATGGTCTAACTGTATAAAGGAGAAAGAAAGGGACATTAGAGTGTAATGATATATATTCAATAAATAAATGCCCTCAGCTGACAACACGAGCAGACATACAGAAATAGACCCTTGTCCCCGTGCATCTTATCACCACAAATACAGCCGTTGCAAGATTATCTAAGATTTGGAACACATCTTGGTAGTTTTGTTGGTTTGTTGGTCTGTTTTGTTTTTAGAGAGAGAGATTGTGTGCTTAACACGCACGAGTGGGGAGAGGGGCAGAGGGAGAGGGAGAGAAAGAATCCTCAAGCAGAGTCCCAGCTGAGCACGGAGCCTGACTTGGGGCTCCATCCCGGGATGCTGAGATCATGACCTGAGCTGAAACCAAGAGCCAGACGCTTAACTGACTGAGCCACCCAGACGTCCCAATCTTGGTAGAGTTTTTGACGAGGGTTTAATCCTCCCTTGATTAACAAAGCAGTTGGTTTCCTGGGATACGCAATGTATTTTAAAACTCTGTCCCTTATACTTTTCATCTAAGTATAAACAGGAGTTATGTTCTTGGTCCAGGTTTAAACATCAACCTCTTCTGGCCCAGGTTTTAAGTAAAAACCTGCATGTTTTGCTTACACAAGGGCCTGTTAGGATGCTGGAAAGCTGTGCAGGGTGTGGAGCTGTTGCTCAGCGTGCAGACCTGCCCTGTATATCGCAGGATGTCCACTGTTCTCGGCCCCTGCTGGATAGATGCCCATTGCACTCCAGCTCTCATTGTGATGATCAAAAACGCCCCGAAAGTTCCAAAGTGGACTTTGAGACTGGGTTTTTCTTTCCTTGAAAGCTCTTCAGTCTTTCTGAAGAAGGAGACTGCTCTGCACTTCAGTTTACCTAATACTGCCCAGCACTGAGATATAGCGAGAGTCGCTTCCTGGCTCTGTTGAGTTGATTTTCTAAAGCTGATTTTGTTAAGCTGAGTTTTTTCTTATTAGCACAGGTTGAAGGATTGCTCCCAGGCCCAGATCCTCCAGGACTCCGTCTCTGATGGCGGCACTAGGACTGGACACAGGGCAGCGTAGTGCGGTCCAGAGGGCTGGATGTCAAACGCTGGGGATGTTTCTGGAACATCTGGAACTTTTCCTCATTTGGTTGTTAGAGTACATCATACAAGTCCTTTCCCCACCTCCCAGGAGGTTCTTTGGGGGTGTTCACCCCATTCCAGTGCCTTCCCAGTATTCCCAGTGTTGAATGGCCCAGACCTGGTTCAGGAGATAGTGGGCTGGCTGTCCACATCCACTGCAGGCAGCACATGTTCTCAGCTCTTCTGGAGAGGATGGTGTTCCCAGATCCTTGTGGTTCTCTGTGCCCTCCTCCCCCGCCCTGCCATTCACCATTCCCAGCTGCCCTCGGCTTCACCTGGAGGGATTTCCCTCATGCCTCGTCCTCCAGAGCTACCTTGGAGAGCGAGTTCTGGGAGAAGTCTCCTCCTCCAGGTGCTGCTCTGTGTCAGCAGCTTACTTCCTGTGGGCATCGTTTTGGGAACCCGTAGATGGTCTTGGGGATTAGTAATCCCTGGCCCCCATTTATCAGTTTTTGGGATTCACTAGAAGGCTGATTGACAATCTGATTCTTGGAAACGCTGTGCTCTGCTCTCCAATGTCATAGATCAGGTACGGTGGTCCCAGACTCTCCATCCTGCCCTTACGGTTCCTGTCTCCTAGCACAGGCTCTCACTCTATCTTAGGTCTCAGCTAAGTGGCTACTTACCTCTGCCTCTGAAGGTTGGGAAATATGTTTGTGTTTTGTGGAGGAGGGTAGAACCCATCTGTTCCAGCCTCCAGACCCCATTTCCAGCTGGTGATCCCGGATGGCAATGGGCATTACCTCAGGCTGACGGCAGGGGGCAGGAGGGGACTGAGGATCGCATATCCCCCATTTCTTTGATTCTTCTCTGGCCTGAATCTTTTGTTCCTGCCCCATTTTGACTTTCTGCCTCTGTTCAAACACAATTTAGTATGCACGTAGCAGACATTTAGCTTTTGTGGTCCTGCAAGATGTTTGATTCTTGACTTCCTAGACCTTCTGAACAAGGCTGAATCCTGTTTCCATACTCATTTGAGGTAGGCCAGCTTGAACCAAACCATACAGCTTTCAAGAAGAAACTTACCAGGTAAAAAGAAACAGGAGAGGCTAAACTATAGTATCTATGGATATACACTGGTGTAATAAAACTTCAGAGAAGTCAGGGAAATGATTACTATAAAAGTCAGGATAGTCATTATTTTGGGGGGCAGGTGCAAGACTGAATGGAATGCCACATGAGGGGGCTTCTGAAGCAGCTAAAGAAAGTTCTGGGTGCTGGCAATGAGGGTTTTTACCTTATAATTTATACATTTTTGTATCATTTCTGTATCTGTGTTTATCTTACAATAAAAAAGTTAGAATAAACAATTGCATCAAAAGGCAGAGATTATCGGTTTGGATTAAAAAACATGATCCAGCTCTATACTGCCTCCAGGAGACACACTTTAGATTCTAGGCAACGGGTAGATGGAAAGTAAAAGGATGAGCAAAGGGACGTCATGTGAACAGCTGCCACAGGAAAGCTGGAGTGGCTACACTGGTATCAGACCACACAGACAAAGATCTTATACTGAAACAAGGGTCCATCAATCAGGAAGACATGCATCTAATAGTAGAGCACTAAAGTGCATGAAGTAAAACTGACCGAATTGCAGAGAGAAATAGTTCAATAGCAATAGTTGGAGACATCAATGCCCCTACTTTCAATAATGGACAAATCAACTAGACAGAAGATCAATAAGGAAATGGAAGCCTCGACCCACGTAATAAATCAAACTAGACCTAACATGTATAGAACCCTCCACCCCACTAGAGAATATACATTCTTTTCAAGTGCACAGGACGGACCATCTGCTAGTCCATAAAATAAACCTGAATGAATGTAAAAGGATAGAAATAATATGAAGTGTGCTCTCCAGCCACGGTGGAATGAAATCAGAATTCAATAGCAGGAAAAGAACTGGGAAACTCACAAATTTATGGAAATTAGACAGCATACTCCCAAATAACCTGTGGGTCAAAGAAGAAATCAAAAGAAGCCAGAAACCACTTAGAGATGAATGAAAATGAAGATACAGCATACCAAAAACTTATATTATGCAGCTAAAGCAGGGCTTAGAGGAGAATATTTATAGCTATAAATTTCTATATTGAGAAAGAATAAAGATTTAAAAAACCTTTTATATGATCATTTCTAGCAGCATTATTTACAATAGCCAAAAGGCTATCGTAACTACCCAAATGTCCATCACCTGATGAATAGATAAACAAAATGTGGTATAGCCATACAATGGGATATTGTTTGGCCTTATAAAGGAATGAAGTTCTGACATGTGTTACAATGTGGATAGACCTTGAAAATGTTGTGCTGAGTGAAAGAAGCCAAGCACAAAAGGCCCAGGATCACCTGCTCTATCCGTATGAATTGTCCAGAACAGGGAAATCTGTGGAGACACAAAGGTTATGCTTACTTAGGGCTGGGGGAGGGTTGTGAACACGGAGGGATGAGAGTGAAAATGCTTGGAGGTATTTGTTTATTTGAAATGATGAAAATGTTCTAAAATTGTGATGATAGTTGCAAATATCTGTGAGTACACAAAAAAATCATTGAATGGTACATTTTAAATAGGTGAATTGCTTGTACATTGCATCTCAATAAAACTCTTTTTTTAAAAGGTTAAAAAATGAAACACCACTAGAAAAGAGAAACATTGTTGTAACTAGCTTTGAATCCATTTGATCAGACACACTTGGGAGGGTCCATAAATTCAGGCTTTACGACTACAACTAACAAATGTAAATAGTAGAAGTTCAGTTTTTCTTAACTTTATCCAACTTAAGCTGTATTTGTTTTATGTAAGTAAGCACTATCATAGATTCTATCTTTTATACTTAATCTGTCCTCAGCATTTTTTTTAATATTTCACTTTAGCTTTTGTGATGAGCTATTTTAAACGACTGTGTATAATTTTAAGGTGCAAATATGCTGAAGGTGTATAATTTTAAGGTGCAAATATGCTACCATTTGTAAGAAATCATCAACCTTCTTCCTAAAGGCTCTATGCCATTTCGCACAGCCGGCAGGAGCACATGAGAGTTCCAGTTGCTCTGAATCCTCACCAGCACCTGATGTTGGTAATTTTTTTAAAAAGCCCTTCTAATAGGCATATAGTGCTATTCCTTGCAGTTTTCGTCTGTATTTTCCTAATGAATTATACTGATGAATATTTTTTTCATGTGTTTACTTGCCACTTATATCATTCCTTTGGTTAAATGTCTGCTCATATAACCCCTTTTTCAAAAATAATTGGGTTGTTTCCTTACTATTGAGTTCTGAGAGTTTTTTGAAAAAAACTCTTCATACAAGTTCTTCACCAGTTACGTGTTTTACACATATGTTCTCCTAGTCTGTGGCTTGTCTTCATTTTCTTAACAGCATCATTAGAAAAACAGACTTTTAAAAATTTTTATGAAGTCCAATTTATCAGTTTTTTCAATTTTTAAAAATTTTCAGAGACCTTTTTATGCAATAGGAAACAAAGATTCTGAAGCATTTTGAGCAGGGGAGCAGCATATAGAAAAAGACATAAAAAAAAGACACTTGGTCTGATTGTAGACAACAATATAAATTGGAGTAGAAATAAATTTAGAGGAAGAAAAATCAGCTGTTACAATAAATTAGGTGGGAAATAAATGAGGACTTAGGCAAGTGTGGTAACAACAGGAATTGCAGTTTATTAAAATTTCATCTCTGCTTAACTAGAATGTACTAATGATGGAATAGAGTTAGTTTCAATTGGGATTAGCTAGTCCGGAAAGAAATCAAGAGTCCTCTGACTGGCAACACGAGAAGGACCAACGTCCTTAATTCCATCTGGCTTATCCTTCAACTGTACTCCCCCCACCCCCCCTTTTTTTGGTATCATGATTTCTTATGCAGTCAGGAAATATACATTTTTTATATGCAATTTAGCCATAATGTTTATATCAGTTATCTATTGCTGTATCACAAACCACTCCAAAACTTAGATTTTATTTAGCTCATGATTCTGAAGACTGGCAATTTGGGCTGGGATCAGCTGGGTGGTTCTTGTGGTTTCTGCTGGGTCCTCTCATGCATCTGTGGATGACTTTGCTCACCTTGGTTGGGCTCTCCCCCCATGTCTCAGTGCCTTGCTACAATGGCGTCTCTGTTCCATATGCTCTTGCACGTTCCACTAGGCTGATTTGGGGTTGTTTGCTTGGGGTTGTGGGCAGCTGCCAGGGTTCCAAGAGACTGAGCTGAAGTACGTAAGGCCTCTTGAGTTCCAGGCTCAGAATTGGTAAGTGTTTTCCACTGCATTTTATTAGAACAAACAAGGCAAATCCAGCCCAGACTCAAGGAGTAAATGCATGGTGCGGAGTAATTGTGGCCATTTTACAAGCTATTTCAGAGTCTATCTTATGACCTGATCTAAGGTCATTTTGTGAAATTTTTTTGGGAAAAAAAGTATTTTTAGAAGCCATTCTTCCAAGAGTTGATGGTGAAGGGATTATTTCTAAGACAAACTTTCACTGGATTCATTATTGCAAAATCTGGGGCCCTTAAAAATGAGCCAGAATTACAATCTAAAGTGGAAATCCCAATTCTTGTTATTTGCCTCCCATAAGGATAAGAAACAACCACATTATTAAGTGCTGTATTTTGCTACAAATATTAACTAACAACAATTGACCCTCTCTGGGATTTTCCATTTAGTTATTTACTGGAAGCGGTTCCTGTAATTTTCAATAGTGCTGTTATCTATGAGATTGTCTTTCTTTTAACTGTGCTGGGTTTTCAGATGCATTAATACAGCTTAATATCTCTTCCTGTTGCTTCTCTAATTAAAAGCTTGTTGTATTTCCAAATAAGAAATACTACAACCAAGCACTAGAAAAAAGACTGCTAATAATTAGGAAAAAAACATCAGCAAAGGACGACATCAACCAGACGTGAGGGATCTTCTGGTCAGGCAAAGAAAAGGGGCCAGGGATCTGGAGAGGATTGCAGGGGAATGATGTGGCTCTGAGAAGCCAGCCTCCCAGGAGAGGGGCTGCTGCAAATGGAGGACCGCCAACAGGCAGCCTGAATGTAGTTCAGGTGCCCTGTTCCGAGCTGGGGTTTATGATTCCTGGGTTCCAGAAGAACAGCTTGTATGTGCCTTTTCTATCATTACCTCTCTCCTTCCCTTGCTTCCCTAACTCCCTCACTCCTCCGCTCTGGCTGCCCTTGCTGGGCTTCGGTCCTCACAGCCGATCATAGTGCCACTCGTTATAACAATCAGCCACTAGATGGCGCCAGCTGCTCAGATTACAGTGCTTTTCCTTAGCTGGCTCCACAGGGCCTAGCAGAGAAGGCCAAGTCTGAAGGTAGCTTCTCGCTCTGCCACTGTCCTTCTCAGTCTCCCACGTCTCTCTCCATCTTCTCACTTTATCCCCATTCCACTTAAAAAATTCTTACTTCCGGCAGCAGCTTTCGCATGCGTGATTTCGAAGCGGAGGAAACCAGTGCGTGTGCGTGGGCGCGTGCGTGCTTGCATGCGTGTTTGGTGTGGAATGGCGCTGCGTGGGGACGGGGAGGGAGTTTGCGGGTCCCACCAGAACTTTGGACGGCCTCTCTGAAGGCACAGCTTTAATTCTGGGCGAGAAAGAAGGTAGGGCAGCTGCTGCTTCTCCTCTCTCGAGCGTCCGCACGGGGCTGCCCCACAGGCGCCTCAGCCTACCATTGCAAAGTCCGAACCCCTTATTTCCTTCTCTCCATCCCGTCGCACCCCAATTTACTCTTCGTTTGTAGTCCCGTCCTCCTTCCTTACAGCCTTGTAACCCAGTCATTTCACCGAAAAGCCGCCCAATGTCCTTTCGCTCTCCCGTCCAACCTGTTACCAGGTAACGTGGCCGCACTTCACGGCTGCCCGTTCGGCCGTTTCTTTCTCTTCCTTGTGCACCGAACACCGCGGCTGTTGTTTGATCACCTGTGTGTTTGAATATAGCAGTGCTGTTGACACTGCGCCATTCAACCAGAAATTTTGAGAGTTGAAGTTAACCAGGGTAAAAGCATTCTCCATAGAGTGGTGGTTCCTAACCAGGCGCCCCTAGATTTTGCCCCACAGGGGACTTTTGGCAATGTCTGTAGACATTTTTGGTCGTTACAACCAGGAGTAGGTGGAACTGGCATCCAGTGGGTGGAGCCCAGGAACGCTGCTATACATCTGACAACACACAGGACGGCCCCACAACAAAGAATTATTCAGGCCCCACAACAAAGAATTATTCAGTTCCCAAATGTCAACAGTGCTGGGTTAAGAAACTCGGTGACAGAGGAAGCAGCGCAGGGGTGAGGGAGCATGGCTTTTTTTGAGGAACTAGATGAGTTTTGTTATGGTGGAAAGGCGTGGTGGGGAGATGTGCCTGGAGACCTGAGTGTGCAGGGTTGCACTCAGGAGTGTAGACTCAGTCCTCAGGCCAACAGAGAGTACTTGGCAGCTGCTGGAGGCACTGGACACTTTATTCTAAGAGTCATTGAGAGCCACTGGAGCCTTGGAAATAGTGAATTTTTGAAAAGGCACAGTTTCAGTCACTGGTGTCAACCAGGCATCATTGACCAGACCTCTGTAGAATAAATACCAGTATGCCATGATCCTTCTGAAATAAACTGGAAGTAATCATATTCATTTATTTCACTAAACAAACAGATTAATTGAATTCATATATTACAGCGTTGTTCTAAGCTGTTCATAAAGATTTTTACCTTTTAGATTCCAACACCCGTATACAATAGAGACCCTTTAAATTTTGTCTGTAAATCCTTGCTTTTTTTCAGATGGGGACACAGAAGCCGTGAGAGGATAAGTCACCTCCCAAATGTCACATAGCAGGTTGGTAGTAAGGTCAAGATTTTAACCCAGATGTGTAAGACACAGCCCAGGTTCTTAATCATAAGCTATATTGTCATTATACGGTTTTGCCATATTTCCAAAGAGCAATGGGAAGTCAGTAATCATCCACCTTTTGAATATTTCCGGTAGCCTTGAAAATAGAACATGGGTTTCATGTCTTTTCTTGGAAAACTTTGCATATGTGTATTTATTTTTAAGTAGTATAATGCAGTAATATTTTTAAATAATTGGAAAAAATTCACATACCCAAACACTTCACGGTCATAAAAAATAAATGATGAAAAAAAATGAATTAAGCGTCATTTCAAAAGTTAGGAAACAACAAAACCCAAGAAAAGCAGAAATTAATAAATTGGAAAACAAAAATCTTTGGAAATTCTAAATAAACCCATGGGTTTGTTATTTGAAAAATTAGAGACATAGATAAACTTACATAATCTAATTTTTAAAAAAGGAAAATGTAAAATCACATATAGAAAACATAAGGTAGTAAAACCAGAGGAAATTCAAAGAATCAGAAAAACACTATTTTTGCTCAATAATATGGAACTACATTTGAACAGTTATATGAAATTGGTTGATATTCTAGGAAAATAGGAAGTAACAAAACCAATCCTAGAAACAGAAAGTATATAGTCCGAGTACAATAGAAGAAATAGAGAAATTTCCCATAGAGGTACTTTCAGTTCCCACAAAAGGCTTCAGACCCAGATAGATTCATGGAAATAGTTTACTGTGTCTTTGATGAACTTGCAACTCCAATGTTGTTTAAACTTCTAGAGCATAGAATAGGAAACAAAATCTTCCACATTTATTTTATGATGTAAGAAGTTTTAATATCAAGCTGTCAAAGATAAAAGTGAAAATTATATACCAATCTTTATTTTGAATATTGGGGTACAAAGTAGTAAACAGAATTCAGTAGCAGATTAGTGCAAATAATATCCCACAACAAATACATATTATTCCAAAAATGTTAGGATTTTTAATAATTAGGAAGTGTGCTGATTAATTTAATGTGTCAGCATGGCTGGACCACAGTGCCCAGACAGCTGGTCATAAGGTCTGTATATGTTAAGCTTTAGGAGTTGCTGTCAAATGCTTTTCCAAAGATGTTTACCGTATAACTTTATACTTCCTGCAGCAGTATATGAAATTTAAAATTGCTTTGTTTCCTCGCCAACAGTGGGTACTATCAATCTTTTAAATTTTAGTTATTCTTGTGGATACGTAACCATATATTTCATTATGGTTTTAACATTTATTCCTCTGTTAAATAATGGCATTGAGCATCTTATAGATTTACTAGGACATTTAGATATTCTCTTTTGTCAAGTGCCTGCTCAAATCTCTCGTCTATTTTTCTACTGAGTTGATGGTCTTTTTTTGTTTTGATTTGGAAGTGTTTTAAAAATATTTTCTATATACAAATCTCCTGAGAGTTATACATATTTAATAATATCTTCTCCCACTACGTGGCTTTCAATTTCATTTTCGTGATGTAATCTTTTCATGAATAGAAGTCCTTAATGTTAATGTAGCCCAGTTTGCCAGTCTTTTCTCCTGTGGTTAGTTCTATTGAGGTTCTAGTTAAGAAATCCTAGTCTATCCCAAGTTCATGAATATGTTTCCCTATGTTATCTTTTTGATGTTCTTTCAAAAACCATTTACATTTAAGTTTTTGATTTGTCTCAAGTTTGTACTTGTGTGTAATGTGAAGCCAAGGGCTACATTCATTTTTTTCCATATGGCTATTCAGTTGACCAGGAACCGTTCATTGATAACACCATTCTTTCCCCAATGTTCCATAGTACCACTGTGTTCATCTCCTATGGCTACTATAACAAATTCCCACAAACTTGGTGAGTTCAGGCATCAAGAGAGAAATTTATTCTCTCACAGTTCTGAAGGCCAGAAATTCAAAACCAGTATCACTGGGCTGAGATCACAGTGTTGGCCGGGCGGCACTCCCTCCAGGGGCTCTAAGGGAGAATGCATTCCTTGCCCCAGCATTCCTGTTTGTGGACACATCACTGCAGTTTGGTCTCCGTCTCCGTCTTCGTGTGTGTGTGCGTGTGTGTGTGTGTGTAGTTTCCCTTTGCCTGTCTCTTATAAGGACACTCGTGATGGCTTTTAGGGCCCATTTGGATGACCCAGGATCATCTCGTCATTTCAGTGTTCTTAATCACATCAGCAAAAACTTCACCATGTAAAGTAATGTTCACAAGTTCTAGGGACTAAGACTTGATATCTTTTGGGGGGGCATTTTTCAGCCCACTACAGTCACCCACTATCGTAAATCAAGTGTTCATATATATGTGTCTGGACTTCGTGTTTCGTTCCATTGATCTATTCGTCTCTCTTTGTGTTGTTATCACATTACTGCGATTTTATTTTGTAGTGATTTTATTATATATCTTGATATCTGGTAGTGTCTTTCGATAATTCTTTTTATTTTTCCAGGGTTGTCTTGGCTTCTTTCTGCCCTTTTACTTTTCTTTATAAATTCTAGAATCAGCTTGTCAAAAACTGGGGCTAGGATTTTTTTTGACTGAAATTCCTTTGCCCCTATAAATCCATGTGGGAGGTAACTGATATCTTCAGCAATACCAAGTCATCCAGTCAATGAACACGCTAATGTTCATCCACTTGTTTTTTTAAAAAATATTTTTCAGTAATGTTTTGTATTTTTCTGCGAAGAGAGAACATCTTTTTAAAAATTATTTCTGGTGATTAACTTTTTGATATTTTTGAAAATGGCATTATATTTAAAAATTTTATTTTCCATCTTTCATTACTTGTCTAAAGAAATAGTTAATTTTCATATTAAATAACCTTGTTAAATTTATTTAGTAAGCATTATACATTATCTGTATTTTAAAAAATTTTCTGCACAATCATGTTGTCTGTAAATTCCGTCTTATTAAAATGCAACATAAATTAGTACTTTTACCACTCTTCTGTTAATGCAAAAACTCTAGAATTACGTATTTTAATTTTACATACCTATGAATCTCTATAAACAATTGTTATTTTTATACAATCAACATTTATTTAGATTCACTCTCATATGGACCTTTTTTTTCCTCTTTATCTTTTCTGCATTACCGTGATTAATCTGGGATTATTTTCCTTATGTCTTTGTCATTCTGTTTATTTTAGATCTGCTGATGAATTTTCTGTTTTCCATTGTCTGCACTGTCTTATTTTTTTAAGGATGTTTTTTCTGGGGAAGAATTCAAGTTTAGCAGTTATTTCCTTTCAGTACTTGAAGATGTCATTCCATTGTCTTCTGTGTTTCATTATGGAAATTAAGAAGTAAGCTGTCAAGAATTCTTATTTTGTTTCTTTGAAGGAAATGTCTTCTTTTTTCCCCTAGTTACTTTCAACACATTTTTTGGTTTATATTTTTTTTTCAGCAGTTTTACTGTGATAAATCTAGGTGTGTTTTTTCTTTGTATTTTCCTTCTTGGGGTTCATAATATTTCTCAAACCTGTGACCTGATGTCTTTCATCCGTTGTAGAGAATTTCTGTCTGGTATTACTTTACATATTGCTTCAGTCCCATTTGTTCTCTACATTCCCTCCTGGACTACATATTTTTTGCCATGTCTTACATGTTTCTTACTCCATCTTTCCTTCTTTTTCAGGCTTCACTTTCGATATTTCCTTCTTATCTACTGCCAGTTAACTAATCTTCCTCTTCCTTCCCCATCTCTAACTCCATCTGTTTTAGATATACATCTAGAGTTCTCTCTCTCTATACGTTATATATATGATAATATATATGCATACATTGCCGTTAGACACATCAGTTGAGTTTTTAATTTCAGTTTTGCATTTTTTTTTAAATTTTTTATTTATTCGACAGAGATAGAGACAGCCAGTGAGAGAGGGAACACAAGCAGGGGAGTGGGAAAGGAAGAAGCAGGCTCACAGTAGAGGAGCCTGATGTGGGGCTCGATCCCATAACGCCGGGATCACGCCCTGAGCCGAAGGCAGACGCTTAACCGCTGTGCCACCCAGGCGCCCCTCAGTTTTGCATTTTAAATTCTGTTTTTCTTTTGTGCAATTTATATTCTCTAATGAAATCTACCATCTTGTCATCTAATTTCTTGAATAACAGTAATCACTTACTTTAAAGACCATATCTGATAAAACCAGTATTGAATCACCTGTGGCTCTGGGGCTGTTACCTGTTTCTTTGTTTGTTTTTAAAATTTTTAAAAAAGATTTTATTTATTTATTTTTGTGAGAGAGCAAGCAGAAGAGGTGGGGGGAGGCACAGAGGGAGAAGCAGACTCCCCACTGAAGAGGGAGCCTGAGGTGGGACCCAATCCCAGGACTCTGGGATCATGACCTGAGCTGAAGGCAGACGCTTAACAACTGAGCCACTCAGGTGCCCTGTTTCTTTCTTTCTTTCTCAATGACTAAAACCATCTGGTTTTACTTCCTGATATAACAATAATTTTTGATCACAATTTAAATTCCTTTATTGAACACAAAACACTTTGGAGATGCTCTGAATGGTGTTATCTAGGCCTAGAGAGGGTTTATTTCCACCTCTGGTAGGAAATTACGGTAGGATACAATCATTTTAATCTACTCACATATTGTTAATTTGAATTTGGGCTTCGGTCTTTGTAAGGGATGTTTTATTTCTGGTTCATTCCTGCTGTGTAGGTCATTTAGGTCTCTCAAAGGAAATCCTCGGGCGTTTACTAGGGCTTCTCCTCCAGTTATTTCCCTTAAGACTTGTAAGAATGCAGGAAATCCTTACTCAGCTTCTCTGTCTCTTCATAACCACTTGTGAATCATCAAACTCTTTCATCAGAAAAGTAGTTTGAAATTAATGCCTAGCTCACCTCTTTGTAAATTCTCTCTAGGATCTTGTTTTTTCAAGTCCTCACTGCCTTTGCAGTTCTCCAAAGTCTTCAAATACATATTTAAAAAACATATGCTGGAGCATTTCTAGGTGATTTTAGTGGGACAGTCAGTCTGAAACCAGCTACTCTGTCATTACCAGAAGCAGTCATCTCTGATTACTTATCTTTAAAGTTGTACAATTTTCCCAGAGGAGATTTTATAAGAGGTAGAACAATAGTAAGGGTTCTGTGTGAAGCGAGGTGAAATTTTTCTTATGCGGCAGGGTTTGGTACGTAAGTTTATTTAACTTTTACTTCTTTTCTGTGGACTGGGTAAACGCATGGGATTTTTCTTTTTCCTCACTACAAAGAAAATGTTTATGGTTTCTCTCATTCTTCTTTTTACTTTACGAAGACTTCCAGGGAAACGAAGGAAAAAGTCTACCTTTATAATACTGTGTTCAAATTGGAAGTCTGTATCACTCTGGCTATTGTCTGGAAGATTATTTCAAATAGTAAAAGATTGGCATGAACCTAAGTGTACATGAATACAAGATGGTTAAATAAATTATGATAAATTCACATGATGAAATATAACCATTAAAAATAATTAGGTAGCTTTCTATGTAGTGATATGGAACTATTCCAAGAGGTATTGAGTGAGAAAAGCAAGATGTGGAGCAATGTGCGTGCTATTACTGCTACTATCTGTGTGTAAAAAGATGTTAATGCATTTTTTAAAAGTGAATAAATTGTCTTTGAAATAACGTACAAAAACTAGTAAAATTCACTACTTTCTAGAAAAAGTTACTCCTAGGGAATGGAATAAGGTCACTGGGAGAGAGGTCTCAGACGGACATTAACTTTTCAATGCATATCCTTCTGTATCTTTTGAATATTGTACTGTGGGCATGTGTTACCTATTAAGTAATGGAAATAAAACATTTTTTAGAAGAAAACATTCACTTTACTATATTCTAATGAAATAATCTTCATTTGTGGGCATTAATATACTACCTATTACCTTCCATTATTTTTCTATTAATATACATATTTTATATAATTATAATCAGAGAATTTTGTTATTTTTAAATAAAATTTTTCATATTTTTATAATATTCAAAATTATTTTCAAATGCAGCATGACATTTTGTTTAGTTCATGTACCATAATTTACTGAGCCTTTCCCCACTGTTGGTCATTTCTATATTTACATGTTTCCTTGTTACGTGTAACATGGAGATGAGCATCTTTGTGAATGTGTATTCATTTGGATTCTATAATTAGCTCTAAAACTTTATGGTTATTTGGTAAGGCTGAATGAAAATAAAATAAGTACTTTATGGAGTAGAAAAAAGGTTAGGAATGATTATAGATGATACTTTGAGTTACCCATGATAAGCATGGCAGTTTTCATTTATTCTAACATTTGTCTATATGGACAAAACAAACAGAGTTGTTGCTCTTTAAATATACATACAATGAGAATTGAACTCTTAGGAAATAATGCACTTAAAGAATCATTAATTATTACCTAATTACTTGCACCACTGTGGCATGGACAGAAAAGTGCTCTGCAATGATGAAGTTGTCAATTATAGTTGATAATTAAGGGGCCAGGTGCATGTTTAACTTAACAAGATAAATATCTGCCCAGATGTTGTTTGTCTGCTGCTTCATTACCAGGTAGGTTAGAAGATTTTCACAAACTAGAAAGACTATTAAATGCATAACCTTGCTACATCAAGAAATCTTTAACAAATCTGTTACTCTAACCAATATTCACTTAAGAAGACTGTTCATCAGATTTCCTGGAGAGCTGGAGAAAGAAGTATGTGTATATAATACCATATTGCAGATTCCCAGTGAAATGGCTATTTGAATATAAAATAGGGCAAAAATACAGCAGTACTGGAAATTGGAGAAGATGACTTTCCATGCCAGAAACACAAAGGAATTTATACAAGATTTAAATATCAGATTGAAAGGAGACAACAGAAAATCAGTTCATGTGTGGACCCTTCCAAGGAGCCTGAGAGCATAGGATGTAAGAGGTGAAGATTCTGGCAGATATATAGTAAAACATCTTAAGTTGAAGCAGTGGCTGGGAAGAAAGGCCTGGCTACAGGAAAAATGGAAGTCAGACAATGTCACTCCTTATATTTGTCTACTCGGACTGCCATAACAGAATACCAGACGGGATGGCTCAAACAACAGGACCTTATTTTCTCAGAGATCTGGAGGTGGCAAGTTCAAGATTAAGGTACTGGCAAGATTGGTTTCTCCAGAGACCTCTCTCATAGGCTTGCAGATGGCTACCTTGTGCTATGTCCTCACATGGACTTTTCTCTGTCCTTGTGCATCTCTGGTGTCTCTTCCTCTTCTTATTATGGCACAGCCATATTCTCTTAGAGCAACCTGGGTGAACAATATACAGGAATTCTTTTCCTGTTTTTTTGCAACTGTTCTATAACTGTAAAATGGTTTCAAAATAAAAAGTTGAAATTTCTATGTCCTATATATATATATATATTTTTTTTTTTTTTCAAAGGTAAGCTCTACACAGGGCTTGAACTTACAACCCCGAGATCGAGAGTTGCATGCTTTGCCAACTGCTAGCCAGGGGCAGGACTCTGTGTCCTCCGTTCTTAAGGTCAGTTTGGCTGGATATAAAATCTTTGGCTCATATTTTATTTTCTTAAGTATGTAAACTGTTACTCTATTATTTTCTGGCTGTCACATTACTGACAAAAATACATGACAATCTGAGTTTCTTTCCCTTATCAGGGACTTTGTCTTTTTACTTGAATATCCAAAAGATGTTTTATTTTTGTTAAAAGGTTGCTAGAACTACTAAAGTATGTCTTGGTTTGGCCATTCCGGGCAAATTTTTCCAACATTTGGTATGTCCTCTCAATATGGAATTTTACATTTTTCAATTTAATTTAATTAATTTTAATTTAATGTATCAGTAAAGTTTTCCCCAACTTTTTATTTAAAAAAAATTTTAGTGTCCAGAAAAATTGAAAGAATATCAATATACATCCGTATACACTTCATCTATATTTACCAATTGTCAAGTCTTTACATTTGCTTTATATCTGTCTGTAAGAGTATGTGTATTATTTATTTATGTTTGCCAAATTTTCAAAAGTATGAAATGCATAAAAACTATTTGGAAGCTACTACTTACTTAATAATTTGCCCTTGTGAAAAAAGAAATATGAATAAGATCTGTATAAAGAGGTCTAAACAAGTTAGGCCAGCAGTTCTTAATAGTCAGTGGTTATTATTCTGGGGCCATGAAATAACCACATTTAATATTTTTTTCATAATACCATCCTCCTCTTATTCAGTCCACATAAACTTCAGTAAAGATTGGGCAGATTTTCAATTTACTTGACTTATCAAATAATAATAATCCTGAAAGCCAGTTAGTAATAGCCACCATTTTTTAAGCGTTTACTATTTAAGTGACATTAGATTAGGAGATTTCACAGATGAAAGATCATTTATTTATTACAAGATGTTTGCAAGGCAAGTAGCATTCTCCCTGTTTTTACAGTGGAACACATAGAAGCAGGTAGTTAAGGAAACTACAGTTGACCACGTCTTAATAAGTGATGGAAAGAGGATAGTAAGTCAGATAGATGTGTCTGAACCCAAGCCCTAATCTTTCCACTACAGAACACAGAATATTGGGAAAACTCAAATGCATGGCCTGGACAGAATGTCTAAAGATCTGCATTACTGACATGGGCCAATCTCTACTGGTTGGGATGAAAGGCTGTTTTCTGAAGCCCATTCCTCTTTATGAGGCACAGGCATCCCCAAATGCCCAGTTCTATGGGTATCAGAAAAGAGAACATTTCCTCTCCAAGGCGGTTCCTTTGTGAAAGGCCTCCCAGAGAACTCATGCTTTGCCCCTTCGGAAGTAGTCCTGGAATTTCCCTTCTTGGTATCTGACATTGGCAGGCTCTCTGTGTGGCAGGCACCCAGGCCTGGGTTCCAGCACCCACTCTGCTTCCCTTTAAGTAATGGTCCTGATTGGATGGGAGCTTGAATCCATAGTGTGACCTCCAGGAGAAAGAATATGGCTTTGGATGATTGTAATTCTGTCCTTGTTTGGGGATCAGCAGTTCATCTACATAGTTCCTTATTTTTTTGTAATCAACTTTACTGAGGATTAATTTACCTACATGTATTTTGGCATTTTCCCTTTCCCCCCTTCTTTTCAGAACACATATTTATTACAAAATTCAAATAATACAGAAATATCTGATAGAACTGGAAAGTTTCTTTCATTTAAAATCACCATTTGTTGGGTAATTAGGATGTCCCCTACACTTTTTATATATGTGTGTGTATATATATATATACACACACGCACACACACATATATATGTATACACACACACACACACACACATACACACATACCCTCATTTCTCTTCTTTTTTTTTCTTTAT
This sequence comes from Ailuropoda melanoleuca, assembly GCF_002007445.2. Classification (NCBI taxonomy): domain Eukaryota; kingdom Metazoa; phylum Chordata; class Mammalia; order Carnivora; family Ursidae; genus Ailuropoda; species Ailuropoda melanoleuca. The sequence continues at coordinate 167,969,832 of NC_048218.1, forward strand.
TAACATATAATGTGTTATTGGTTTCAGAGGTACAGGTCTGTGAATCATTAGTCTTATATAATACCCAGTGCTCATTATAACACATATCCTCCCCAATGTCCATCACCCAGTTACCCCATTCTTCCACTCCACTCTTCTCCAGCAATCCTCAGTTTGTTTCCTATGATTAAGAGTATCTTATGGTTTGTCTCCCTCTCAGGTTTCCTTTTGATTTATTTTCCCTCCCTTCCCCTATGATCCTCTGCCTTGTTTCGTAAATTCCTCATATCAGTGCGATCATATGATAATTGTCTTTCTCTGATTGACTTATTTCGCTTAGCATAATGCCCTCTAGTTCCATCCGCATTGTTGCAAATGGCAAGATTTCAGTTTTTTGATGGCTGCGTAATATTCCATTGTATGTATATACCACATCTTTATTCACCTGTTGATGGACATCTGGGCTCTTTCCATAGTTTGGCTATTGTGGACATTGCTGCTAAAAACATTGCGGTACAGGTGCCCCTTCAGGTCATTACATTTGTATCTTCGTGGTAAATACCCAGTAGTGCAATTGCTCGGTCGTAGGGTAGGGTAGCTCTTTCAACTTTTTGAGGAACCTCCATATTGTTTTCCAAAGTGACTGCACCAGCTTGCATTTCCACCAACAGTGTAGGAACGTTCTCCTTTCTCTGTATCCTTGCCAACATCTGTCATTTCCTGACTTGTTAATTTTAGCCATTCTGATTGTTGTGAGGTGGTGTCTCATTATGGTTTTGATTTGTATTTCCCTGACGCTGAGTGATGTTGAACATTTTTTCATGTGTCTCTTGGCCATTTGGATGTCTTTTTTAGAGAAATGTCTATTCATGTCTTCTGCCCATTTCTTGATTGGATTATTTTTTGGGTGTTGAGTTTGATAATTTTTATAGATGTTGGGTACTAGCCCTTTATCTGATACGTCATTTGCAAATATCTTCTCTCATTCTGTCGGTTGTCTTTTGGTTTTGTCAGCTGTTTCCTTTGCTATGTAAAAGCTTTTTATCTTGATGAAGTCCTAATTGTTTATTTTTGCCTTTGTTTCCCTTGCCTTTGGAGACATGTCTAGCAAGAAGTTGCTGTGGCCAAGGTCAAAGAGGTTGCTGCCCGTGTTCTCCTCTAGGATTTTGATGGATTCCTGTCTCACGTTTAGGTCTTTCATTCATTTTGAGTCTACTTTTGTGTATGGTGTAAGGAAATGGTCCAGTTTCATTCTTCTGGCACATGGCTGTCAAATTTTCTCAACACCGTTTGTTGAAGAGACTGTCCTTTTTCCATCGGATATTCTTTCCTGCTTTGCCGAAGATTAGTTGACCATAGAATTGAGGATCCATTTCTGGGATTTCTATTCTGTTCCATTGATCTGTGTCTGTTTTTGTGCCATTACCATACTGTCTTGATGATTACAGCTTTGTAATGGAGCGTGAAGTCCAGAAGTGTGATGCCACCAGTTTCGGTTTTCTTTTTCAGCATTCCTTTGGCTCTTTTGGGTATTTTCTGGTTCCATACAATTTTTGGATTATTTGTTCCAGCTCTGTAAAAAAAGTTGATGGTTGAGAGACTATGGACTATGAGAAACAAACTGGGGGCCTCAGAGGGGAGGGGGGTGGGGGGAATGGGATAGACCGGTGATGGGTAGTAAGGAGGGCATGTATTGCACGGTGCACTGGGTGTTATACGCAACTAATGAATCATCGAGCTTTACATCGGAAGCTGGGGATGTACTGAATGGTGACTAACATAATATAATAAAAAATCATTAAAAAAATTGATGGTATTTCGATAGGGATTGCATTGAATGTGTAGATTGCTCTAGGTAGCATAGACACTTTAACAATATTTGTTCTTCCAGTCCACGGTCATGGAATGTTTTTCCATTTTTTGTGTGTTTCTTCCTCAATTTCTTTCATGAGAATTCTGTAGTTTTCTGAGTACAGATTATTTGCCTCTTTGGTTAGATTTATTCCTAAGTATCTTATGGTTTTGGGTGCAATTTTAAATGGGATCGACTCCTTAATTTCTTTTTCTTCTGTCTCGTTAGTGTATAGAAATGCAACTGATCTCTGTGCACTGCTTTTATATCCTGCCACTTTGCTAAATTCTTGTATGAGTTCTAGCAATTTTGGGGTGGAGTATTTGAGTTTTCCACATAAAGTATCATATCATCTGCAAACAGTGAGAGTTTGACTTCTTTGCTGATTTGGATGCCTTTTATTTCTTTTTGTTGTCTGATTGCTGAGGCTAGGACTTCTGGTATTATGTTGAACAACAGTGGTGATATCCCTGCTGTGTTCCTGACCTTAGGGGAAAAGCCCTCAGTTTTTCCCCATTGAGAATGATACTTGCTGTGGGCTTTTCATAGATGGCTTTTATGACATTGAGGTATGTTCCCTTTATCCCTACGCTGTGAAGAGTTTTAATCAGGAAAGGATGCTGTACTTTGTCAGTGTTTTTCTGCATCTATTGAGAGGATCATATGGTTCTTGTCCTTTTTTTTATTTTTGTAGTGTGTCACATTGATTGATTTGCGGATGTTGAACCACCCTTGGGGCCCAGGATTAAATCCCACTTGGTTGTGGTGGATAATCCTTTTAATGTACTGTTGGATCCTATTGGCTAGTATTTTGGTGAGAAATTTTACATCCGTGTTCATCAGGGTTATTGGTCTGTAATTCTCCTTTTTGGTGGGGTCTTTGTCTGATTTTGGGATCAAGGTAATGCTGGCCTCATAAAAAGAGTTTGGAAGTTTTCCTTCCATTTCAATTTTTTAAAATAGCTTCATAAGAATAGGTATTAATACTTGTTTAAATGTTTGGTAGAATTCCCTTGGGAAGCCACCCAGCCCTGGTCTCTTGTTTGTTGGGAGATTTTTGATTACTTCTTCAATTTCCTTGCTGGTTATGGGTCTGTTCAGGTTTTCCATTTCCTCCTATTTCAGTTTTGGTAGTTTATACATTTCTAGGAATGCATCCATTTCTTTCAGATTGCCTAATTTGTTGGCATATAGTTGCTCATAATATGTTCTTATAATTGTTAGTATTTCTTTGGTGTTGGTTGTGATCTCTCCTCTTTCATTCATGACTGTATTTATCTGGATCCTTTCTCTTTTCTCTTTTCTTTCTTTCAAAGAACCAGTTCCTAGTTTCATTGATGTGTTCTGTTCTTTTGGTTTCTATTTCATTGATTTCTGCTCTAATCTTTATTATTTCTCTTCTCCTACTGGGTTTAGGATTTATTTCCTGTTCTTTCTCCAGCTCCTTTAGGTGTAAGGTTAGGTTGTGTATTTGAGAACTTTCTTGTTTCTTGAGAAATATCATCGCTCATTTCTTGCAACAACTCTATGAACAGGCATTAGTATTCCTATTTTGCAGAGAATGAAAGTGAGACACACAGATTAAATCATCTTTTCAGAAGGCCTACCAGGTAACAAAAACCATCCTCTTAATCATTGCACTGGACTGCATTAATTCTTGCTTGGCTGACTTGCATGCTTTCTCACTTTGGCTCTGTTACGGTCTTTCTGCCACATGATCCTTATCAGAATATTTTCTCCTCTGTCTTTGACTTCAATTGTATCTTTTTCTGATGGCTTGTATTATGGGGGAATTCACTAGCTAATAAGCTTTTTAAAAGCAAGAAGTAGTTATGTTTACTTACATAGCTGCAGTGCCTATAGCACATGGAGTCACTAAGCAGTCAATCTTCACAGAAACAATAAGTGAATGAACAGAGTTTTAACCAATAGGCCCTTTTATGCATTATCTCTCTTGGTCCGATGAAAGTAAAATAAACTCCATTTTAAAGAGACAATGTATAATTCAAGTCATGAATTTCATACTATCAATGGTTTATGCAAAGATTTTATAAGAATAACAACATGAAGAGTTTAAGATTTTTTGTGTGCTGTCTAGAGAAGCCGAATGTTCTTTCTTATATACTAATGTTGATTTGTCTTCCATCGTCCTCTGTTCTTACTATTTCATGTGGGCATTTTTCTCTTGTGCCCAGGTTAAAGCTCTCTTGCCCCAGACTCTTTAGTTTGCGTTCGATGTCCTCTGCCTCATGCCAGTAGTCATCGTGCCATTGGTAAATGTACCCGAAAAATCCAGTCCAGTTGGCCACTTACCCCAGCCTCCTTTCTCTTCTAGAGCCAGAACTTTCTAGGGAAGAAGAGATGAAATGCCACCTGAATTCTCTTCTCTGCTACATAGGTAGCCTGGCTCCACACCCCATGTTTCTCCCAGCTTTGTGTTTGTTTTCTGTGAAATCACATAAGTGGGAACAGGCCATGGGTTTGAAGAACTTTGGTAGCTTTTCCGTCAGAGGTGGCTATGCACATGCTGTTAGAGGACGTTTTTGTCTCTTTAGGGTCTACACAGGGGTGCCTTCTTCTGCCTCCTGTAGATCTTCACCCATCCCTGGGAGGGTCACAGTCGCCATGCCCCGTGCTCCTTTCTGACTCAGCTAAGATCACCAAGGAGGCCTGACTTCAGACCTGCCATGGTTTGCAGTTTGATCTTATAGAAGTTGGTAGACCTTCCTCAACCTCCTGGGAATCAGAACTTACTTCAGAAAGAGAATAGTGAATTGAGAATTGTGGAATACAGGTCTTAAAAAAAAACCTCAGCAGCTAAAAAAGTTAATTATGCCAGTGTTTCTCCACCCATTTTGTTGATGAAAGAGCCTCCAAAATCATTACCTGTCAATCTTATCCTTCAGATAAAAGACTCTTCCTTTGAAAACAGTCATCACATGAAAATCTGAGAACCAGTATCAATATTTATTAGGGGACACACACCCCTCCTGTCCTGTCGTATCATGGATTTATAGTACAACCAGTTATCCTGGGCTCCCTGAGCTCTTTCAAGGGTTGCGCTAAAATTAAACCTGTCGGCTGTTCCTTGGGAAAATCACAATGTTTCAGACATTTGTGTAGCTGACTTGCCTGCAGAAGTATGAAAGTAGTTTTTTTGAATCTTTACGTGGCAAAACATTTCTTCTTTTATTTCCACTGCCCTTGTGGTTGCTGGTGCTTGGTACCTGAAGGCCAAGTTCCTCTGGGAGTGGCTGACATGTTCTTCTGCAACTACATAGGTCAAAAGGAAGGCAGAGATGTATGTCGGCCCCTGAGTGGAAAGAAGAAACAGAAAGATTAACAGTCACTGGAAGCTGTGCCAGAAGTAATAAGAAACTTGCAATTGAGAGGAAGAAAAAAAAAGTTTCAAGAATTAGTTTTGGAGAAAGATTAGGTCAATCAGGAATGTTAAAAAAAGCTCAGTATGCAAAATAAGGAACAGCAAATGGTCCACATGAACTGAAATTAGTGCCACAACAAATTTAGGAGGGACCCGCATGGCTCTTCCCGGGAGGGAAATATAACCCTCTTTCAATGGTCAAGTGTTTTGAGCTGTGTATTAGATACAATTCCCCTTTTTAATCTCCAAGAATTTTCTAGGAACAAGAGTAGAAGGCATTGTTTGTTGAATGAGTTAATGAAGGAATGAATGAATGAAGGGAATGAACAAAGATGAGGGTATTCCCTCTCTGACCTGGTCAGACTGCACCTGGAATATTGTGCTCAAACTGAAGGACCATCGAGTTGGTGACACTGTGAGAACCATGTAAAATGAGGAATTTCAAAAAAACTGGGGAAAGTTAGCTTTCAAGACGGGACATTTAAGGCTGTGAAAGTACCGTGTAGCTGCTTCCAAATATTTAAAGTCTCAGTGAAATAAATGAAAAACTGAGTGGCAGCTGGGGGCCAGGCACTGGGGCCTGGAACCCGGGATGTGGAGAAGATGAATATGAATATGTCCTGCCTTCTGGACACTTCTCATGTGAGAAGGAAAAGGAGACTGATTCTGGCAGCTTTAAGACAAGATTTCAGTTCCATAAAAGGAAAAGGATCTTTATAAACATACCTGTCCCAAGTGAGAAGGGGCTGCATACGAGAGAGCAAGACTTCCTGTGCTGGTGGTTCACAGTAGTGTAGATGACAAGGACTTGTAGATGTCCTCTGCATTCCTGTTGGGACAGGATGACCACCTACGACAGAGCTATTCTGCGACGGGATTCTCCATTCCCTTCCACCTCTCATGAATTCTGTGTGTTTTTGAATCATAACATTTGGGAGAGGAAAGAGGGCTAGAGTAGCCAAGTAATAAAGCGAGCATAGTTTGAGTTCATTAAAGCATACAGCATAAGCATTAAGGCATAACTTCTGTTGAGAGCTTGCCAAGTCCTTGGCAGTGGTGGGCAGTACCTCTCCAATGAGGTAGTACTATTTTATCTTCTTTTCCCAGCTGGGAAGACAGCTGAAGTAACCTGCCCAAAGAGCCACAGCAGGTCACCCAGCATGGGGACGGAGGGGCATGCTCTGACCTGCAGGCTGGGCTGCCTTGCTTACTCACACCTTGCGTCATTTCTTGACTCAAGCCTGCACTCGTGTGCCTGCCAAGAATGATACCTTCAGGGATTCTGGGGAGTGCATTTAATTTTGCTACAACTTGCAGAAACTCATGTGAAGGCACACCAAATGTATGAGACTGTGGGCATGTGAGGAGCTGCGGAAAATTACTTCGAGCAGGGGTTCTTACCTGACATTGTGTGTGTGTGTGCATGTGTGCACATACGTCACACTCTGAAGAAATCTGTAGCTTTAATTACATTCTTAAAGGGATGACCCATAACCTCACAAAAGTTTAAGAAATACTGATTTAAGGCCTGCCACAGCTTCCATGGAAAAAAGAGAGAGCCTGTCCAGGTATGGACTTTTATTCACAAAAGGAATTGGTGAGCTTAATAAAGAAAAAACAAAACAAAACCCCAGCAATTGCAGTTATTAAACCAATTCATTCTGACTGTAGGAATCATCTAGATTTAACCTTTTGGGATTCGCTTTACTAGGTCTTTCAGACTCTGTGAGGAGGCATTGAATGGATGCTGCTTTTTCCCTAAAGGAAGTTGGGCGTGCAGGAAGAACACAGGAGCTAACCGGGCTGGGGAAATGAGGATTGCTCACTGGCTTTACTTCAGCACCCCTCCCCTAGGGTTTTGCAATATTCAACAGTAGAGTCTCTGAATGATCATTTTGTTTCCACAAAACTTCATTTCTCCCACCTTCGATCCTTGCCTGACACCACCAAGCGTCGCACAGCAGTGCAAACAAAGGCAACAAAATGGAAACCAGATAGATCAAAGGCAGTCAGATTTCCAAGTAGAAAATTCTTCTCTGTTTCTGAGCATCCAAAGATGCTCTCAACATCCTTGTCGAATGCTTTTGATGCCAGAATAAAACTCTCCTTGCATAATAACTGCATGCTCGTTCGTGCTATCTGTGAAGATTGTTCTTTGACAGAAAACTTCTGCAAAAGCTATTGGGAGAAGAGAGGGTTTGATTTTATTAACTAGGCTATATTAAGCATTTAATGATTCTATTCCCATATTTCTATTGTCACTACATAAAATATCAATATCACTTGTCTTTGTGTTAACATTCTATTCTCTTGCAGGAAATGACCCAGGAAAAAGAAATAAAATCAAATACTTCTCAACAAATGAAAAAGATCACTTTTGTTTTGACTTAGTTTCTTTTCTTTTCTTGCTTAATTCTCACATCTGCTTTGGAAGGATGGCCCCTTTGCCTAAGTGTCCGTCCTCACTCTACGTGAACTCGCTGACATCTCACTTACTATGTACCCTGCTTTGGGCTTCCCAGTATAATTTTTGTAGATTAAGGTTTCTGAGTTGTTATCAGCGATGGTTCTGGATTTGTTAGCCATGAGGGCTGCAGATCAGTATATATTGGTTCCATGGATTGCGTCAAGGTGCTAGTAAGGTGGAATAATATAATTGAAATATGAACAGTTGTCACAGTTTATAAACTGCTTTCATATGCAGATCTCTTCTAATTTTAATGAAAAGCATTTTCTTGGGAAAAAAATCTTATTTTCCCAGCAAAATATTACATTAGGCGATTATCTCTGGAGAGCCCTCCCTGATACTTTATGTCTGTGTCCATGTTTGTATCTATCTCTATCATCTCTCTGTCTCTGTTTCTGAGATTGTATCTCCTTTGCTACCAGAGCAGTAAAGTAGCTGGGACTTCTTTTCCACTGAGAAGAGAGTCAGCCCACACAGTCGCTGGAGATGGGGAGAATTCCAAGTCTTGATTCTGCACTCCTTTCTATGAGCCAGAGGGTCAGCCTGTCTTCTTAACTCTTTTTTTGTAGGTTGTGTCAGTTTTACAGATGAGTGGCCATATTCTTTAAATGTGGGCTTAACTAGTTTGGTGGGGGGTTGTGGGGGGGAGGGTGGGCATAGCCTATGGTTTGCTCTGTGGGCCAACAATGCTAATAATAACAGAAAGTACATAGCCGCTGCTCTTAACAGTATCAGCCATTACTTTTCTTTACAAATCTGACTTATTTTTAATAGACTTTATTTTTTAGAACAGTTTTAAATTTATGAGAAGTTGCCAGTACAGTACAGAGTTCCCACACACCCCACGCCTAGTTTCCCCTATCACTAACATCTTACATCAGTGTATCTGTTATAATTCATGAACCAATAATGGTATGTTATTATTAACTAAAGTCCCTAGTTTATTCAGATTTTCTTCACTTTTACCTAATGTCCTTTTTCCATTCCAGGACCCCACCCAGGGTACCATATTATATTTAGTTAACCACGTCTCTTTAGGGTCCTTTTTTCTGTGACAGTTTCTCAGATTTTCCTTGTTTTGATGACTTGGCAGTTTTGAAGAGTATTGTCAGGTATTTTGCAGATGCCCACTACTGGAATTTATCTGATGTTTTTCTCATGATTAGATGGGAGTTATGGGGATTTGAGAGGAAGATCATGGAGGTAAAGTGCCATCTTCATTACATCATTTCAAAGGTACATGCTATCAACACGATTTCTGACTGCTGATATCGACCTTGATCACCTGGATGATGTCGTATCTGTCAGATTTCACCCCTGGAAAGTTACTTTTCCCTAAACTCATTATGTGCAGCCCACACCTAAGAAATAGGGAGTTATTTTTCCCCTCCTTCAGGGCAGAGTCTCTACATAAACTATTGGAATTCTTCTGTATGGGAAATTTGTCTCTTTCCCCTCAGAAATCACTTTTCAAAAGTTATTAAACACAATGGTATCAAAGTTTTGAAAGGAAGTTATACTATCATTTCTCTACAGAATTACTAATCTGTCCATCCAAGGTATGTATTTTGAATCACTCCACAAACCCAGAATTCCATTATGGCTACAGAGGTGCCAGGCATTGTGCAGAAAGCTCAAGGAAGCAGTATGTAAAGTTCCCAGTCTGTGGAGAAATGTTAGAGGAATAGCTGGGAAAATTCCTAAGTGAGCGCTGAGATCCCCAGGGCAGCTCCAAACCAGGCAGGTGGAGGATTCCACAGACAGTCACCCATGCTGTGATAGACTGATAATGCAAGTGTGGCACGGAGTGTGCCCTGGGGGCCTAGCGTGAGTAGGAATGCCTTCCCTGCAGACAGCTCGGGAGGTGCTAAGTGGTCTGTGGTGGAAGGACACATCAGGAATGGGTGGTTGACCAGAGGTGCTTTTAGAAAGCTCTGTTGGTGCTGAAGAGGAGGAGGGTGGGAGGGAGCTGATAGGGTGGGGCTGGTGAGGCCTGGGGGGAAAGAGTTGGCCACAATTGCCCACCCTTCTGCTCTGCCCTTTGTCTCAGCTTTGTTATCTCTGCTGCAGGGAGGTGAAGTAAGGACCTCAGCGGAACCGAATTGACTTAATCACTGTCCTCAGTTCAGGTCCATGAATGTCATTGGTCCAAGTGAGCTGTCTCTTTTGCTTGGGTTTATTTGTTTTTTCCACCCATTCATCGTTCTCCCCAGTCCCATTCACCTTGCCCTGCATGCACCCACTCCGCTATGTTCAAGCTGAGTCCTTTCCATCTACTTTCCCAATACTCCTAGTTTTTTAGTGCTTACTGCAGTGTTGTTTTGAGTTTGTCATTGTGTTTTATTTTTTTATTTACAATTTTTTAAAATATAGCTGACACACAATGTTACATGAGTTTCAGGGGTACAACATAGTGATTCAGCTTCTTTGTATGTTATGCTATGCTCCCCACAAGTGTAGCTACCCCATCACCGTACGACGCTGTTACAATATCAGTGACTCTGTTCCCTATGCTGTGCCTTTTATTCTGGTGACTTACTCATTCCATAACTGGATGCCTGGACCTCCCACTCCCCTGTACCCATTTGGCCCATCCATTTAAAAATGTTTATGATAGGGGCGCCTGGGTGGCACAGCGGTTAAGCGTCTGCCTTCGGCTCAGGGCGTGATCCTGGCGTTATGGGATCGAGCCCCACATCAGGCTCCTCTGCTGTGAGCCTGCTTCTTCTTCTCCCACTCCCTCTGCTTGTGTTCCCTCTCTCGCTGGCTGTCTCTATCTCTGTCAAATAAATAAATAAAATCTTAAAAAAAAAAAAGATAAAAATGTCTATGATAGTAGTATCATGCTATACATATTACAATTTTTTTACTTTTTAAAACTTTTTAAATGTTATTTTCACTCAGTATTAATTTTTAAATCTATCCACGAATTCTCCCTTACCCTGCCTTTTGTTCCACTCTGGCCCCAGTGGATTGGACGAGGCCCGCCCACCCCGGGAAGGGCGATCTACTTCATTCAGTCTACCAACTCAGATTTTAAACTCATCCCGAAATACCCTCACAGACATACCCAGAATATTTTTTTTAAACCAACTATCCGGGCCCCGCATGTTCCAGTCAAGTTGACACATAAAATTAACAATCATAGAGAATGGTGGTAGGGGGTAGGTAATGCATTCAGTTTTTTTCTAGAAGGGCTGTTGAATGTCCAGTAGTTAGGACATTGGGCCTATAGGAAATATAATTAAACATTGTATGCAGGGCAGTTGTAAATAATATTTAAATTTAAATAAAATTTATTGATTTTCAACTTTTAGAACCAATTTATGGACAAAGAATGGATGATGTTTGCAGTTGCAGAAATTGATGTAAATGGTAATGAAAGTAACAACGGTCAAGTGCAAGTTATAGGGTAGAAGGTGGAAGGGAAAAATGTTAGAAGGAATGGGAAGCATGCCAGCATCCTTTTCGTATTTAGAAGAGAATTAAAATAATGGACTCGTTTGTAGGCCAAAAAATAGAATCATGGTGTTGTATGGAAGCTTAGTCATTCTCTCTGGCTTTCTTGAGGACTCAATGAAATGATAATACAGGAATAATCCCATAATAGTGAAGGAAAAATAGAGCGATTAGCAGCAAACAGTGGTCTTAGTAAATTTGTGAATAATAAAGATGTGGAAGCCCTTTGATGGTTAAAGTGAGCAGGAGAGCTATAGCTCAGGATATCCAGAAGGGGGCCTGCAAAACCAGAGCACGTCAGTCTGCAGGCCAGAGATCTGGAGACTCTCCAGGATCGGTTGGTGAGGCACAAGTACAGGAGTTGATGTGAGTGCGAAGGAAACCTGAGAATGGTGCTGGGGAGAGGGCGCATTTAATGGAAAGTCTGTCTAATACTTTTCCATGGAGGCATTATTGGCATTTTGTGCTGATCAGATTTTATTAAATGGGATGGTCCTACGTATTGTGGGTCATTTGGCGTCCCTGGCCCCTCCCATTACATGCTAGTACTAATGATCCCTCAGTTAGTATGACAACTAAAAATGCCCCCAGTTGTTTCAAAATAAAAGGGGGGTACTGCTACCATTTAAGAAGCACTGGAAGGAATGTCTATACTGGTTCCATGCTCCCTATATCCTTCTGTCCAGGGGACAAGTAGTTTCTCCCTCCCTCCATCACTACACATCAGATGTCTCTCTCAAGAAATTGGATAGGGGCGCCTGGGTGGCTCAGTCATTAAGCATCTGACTTCGGCTCAGGGAGCCCCATGTCAGGCTCTTCCACTGGGAACCTGCTTCTTCCTCTCCCACTCCCCCTGCTTGTGTTCCCTCTCTCACTGGCTGTCTCTCTCTCTGTCGAATGAATAAATTTAAAAAAATCTTAAAAAAAAAGAAATTGGGTAAAAATTTCTGAGAATTAAGGTCACAGTGTGGATGCCAGTGCCAACTTGTTACCTTCTTGTGGTAATAGAATTCTGCCAGCAACACACCCCACCCCTATGTATAACACTAGTCAGATTTTTCTATTCTTGGAAAAGACCTAGTGATGGGGGAATGGATAGGGAGATGTACATATATGGCAGCAAAAAAAAAAAAAAAAAAAGCATCACCCAGCTGTACCAACAGCTATCACTAGATATAAAGAAAACCAGTAAGCATGAAAATAAATACCATGGTAGATTAAATAGGATAATTCTCCTAGAAGAAAGTGGTTAAAGCAGAGAACATAAGAAATTAAAAGAAATCCTCTACTTAATATCCTTGGAGAGGTTCAAGAAGGTTCTATAGCCATAAAATAAGTACAGTATGCTAGGAGAAAAGGAACAATCATTGAATAACAAGGAGCTCTTGGAAATTAAGCATTTATTTCCCAAAACTAACATTTCAAAAGAAGAATTGAAAGATAAAGTTGGAGAAATTTCCCCCAACATGAAAATAAAAAACGAAAAGAGAGAAAACTTTAGATAAATGAAGCCACTCATCCTGAGAAGTACAGTATTTGACAAATACAACTTCCGTAGAATGCTTCTGTAAGTAGATGTTTTGTACATATTGATAGAAATAAATGAAGATAAATCCATTCGTGTGGAAATTCTTCATGTGATTGTTTTGGAGTCGTCTTTCATTGCCTAGAATTTTGGGATTAGGATCTCAGATTCAGACCCTTCCCTTTGGTGTTTTGAGTGCTCCTGAAGCCACTGTCACAGCCTAAACACTTCTAGGGTATAGGCAGGGAGTTCTCCCAGTAAGGAGACCACCAGGCACACCACACCTGCTTGTGGTGCCTGGATGGGTTGCTAATGGGAACTGGAGCCCACCTTTGACCTCCCGCTCCAGTGTGAGCCACTGAGACACTTCCTTCCCAGAAAATGGTCCAGCAATTTCCCTTGGATATTCAGGTGGATTCTTCTTCCTCTTAGGGAGATCTCTGCCCAAGTATTGTCTTCTAAAAGAAGGCTTCTCTGATCATCTGAGCAAGAGCAGGCCTCTCCGGCACCGTCATTCTCTGCCAACATAGGCAGTTTTACATTTCTGCATCTAACTGCCTGGCTTGATGGTTTATGTTCTGGGTCTTCCCCCCAGGAATGCATGTTCCAGGAGGCCCAGACTTTGTCTCTTTGTCATGGTGTTCCTAGCACTTGGCACACTGTATATGGTTAATAGGTGCTATTATTTGGCATTCTTTATTCAGGGACATCACAAGGGAACTTCTATTGTATTTTTATATTACAGGGAGCCCTTCTTTCTGTTTTCCACTTCTGTGGTTAGCTCCTTTCCTACTGGAGTCACTGTGGGAAACAGAATGGCAGGTGAGGGCAGTAAAAGTGCTGACAGAAGGGCAGGGATGCCCCAGTTGTGACTGTGGGATGAGTTTAGCCCCAAATGCTATCCTGATGGCAAGTTCGACCCTCAGCCCTCCAACACGTTCAAACCACGTGGCTGTATAAAGTGCCAGAGTTCAAGCTCTTGGGAGTGGAAGTCTTTGAAGCTAAGAGAAAAATTTATAGAATTAGGATCATACGCTACTGTTCAGCTTCAGTTAAAAATGAGTTAGCAAAACAAAGTTTAAAGTTCCCAACTGAACATTTAAAATAAAAATAGAATTTTGCTGGGAGCATAACACCTTTCATTTCAAGAAGAGATAAGCAAGCAATGAGTCTTTTCTGAAAAATGACATGACAGAACAATCCAAGGTCGTTGTCCAAGGTGACCGGAAATTTGTAGGGGAAACTCAAAAATCCTAGCTATCAATAACCTCCTTGCTCTTGCTCTACTAAGAGAGATGGTCAGCAAAGCCTGTGCTTGGCTACAAATACTCCCTAAGTTCTAATGTGTCTAGGGGTTGTGTGGAAGGGGCTTTTTAAATAGTGGCTGTTTTAGCTCCATATCTTGCAAGTTGATTTCCTTGTACTTTTTTAGGTTCAAGAGAGAACTGATTTTTCTGCCATCTTGCTCATTCCATCACTGACCCATAAATGAGCAAGTATAAGAGTCAGCACTAACAAAACAAATCTTGTGAGTGACCTAAATCATATATGCGGGAGGGACAATAATCAGAGCTATTAATCACCTGATATGGAAGGTTCTGAAGCCATAGCAAGAGGCTGAAGACTCTTCCTTCCTTATCAAACTTGCCGCACCTCTGCACATGCTGTTCCTACTCCTGGGAATGACATTGCTCCCAACCTGATGACCGGATCTCATGTGGAGTCTACTCAGATGTCACTTCCGTTGTGCAGCCTTCCTGACCATTGCTTTCCCCACAGATAGAGTTAGTTGCTTTCTCCTCTAAGTTTCCATAGTACTTTCTTTCATGCCACTATTGTAGTCATGCCACATATTGTAAATAAGTGTTTATCTGTTTGTATCCTTCAATGGATCATCAAGTCCTCAGGGGTTAGGGAGCCAAGTCCTCTTTATTTCTTGTCTCTAGTGTTTTTAGCAAGTGGCTGGCCCAGAAAGTGGACACAGGAGGGGGGGTCAGTCATCTACAATGCATATTGATCAACCACCACTCCAATTTTATGACCAAATTCTCCCATGACACAATGTGCTAACCTTGGTCTGATGTTGTCCCTGTGCACATGGACGGGGTCATGGCTGCAGGAGTCCTTCTCTTCAGATCTCTGGGATAAGATTGCACAGAGCAGCCAAGGTGGCAGAGGCTACACTGGCTCCTATTGGTCCGATTGATCATTACCACTAGGTACACTGCTGTGTGCTTCCTTCCCATTTTGGCAACTTCCCAGCGAACCCCAAAGGCTTACTCTTCAGTCTGCTCCAGATGCAGAATCATGGTTTGACAGGAAGCTTGGATCCATTTCTTGGTGCACTCTGCCTGTCTTTTATGACACACGCATTCTGCTGAGATCCACCATCAGCAGCATGGAGCTGCTCATCCTGCTCCTTTAAATTAATTTTCCCTGCTGTTTTGAGTCTCTGCCTTCTCAAAAGAGTGACCAGATGTCTTCGAGTGCCTCTGGCAGGCTTGGCACGAGAAGACACTGCCATTTCTCCCAGTGTACCTCCATCAGGATGCCAGGCCAAGATGCTGGAGCAGCTCTCCTGCCTGCCTGAGTACAGGGACTTTTCCAACACTGTCTGAGTTCTTAGATGTCTGCCTAGGGCCCAGTAAATCTGCACTCGTTAATTTATCAACAAGGCTTTAAAGTAAATGAACAAAACCTGGCAAAGATCATCTTGTCATGGAGTGGAGATATAATGAGGTCAGGTTCATTCTTTCAGAACCCCATAGCATGTGCTCACCAAATCGGTGTAGGATATATCCATGTGAGGCTGGTGTTTGGCCAGGACACAAACCTAGAGAAATGCCAGTTAATCATGTTCATTTCTGGTAAAATTGTGAAGTCCGATCATTTACCAACCAAGTCAGCAGACTGACTGGTAACCTTGACTCTTAAGCTGGCTTTTGATTTTTGGTTTCTTAATCTGAAAAATGTAAGAGGTCAGTAGTTCACTGAAGAAATTATGATGAACATTTTTATTGCCCCGGAGGTGCTGTGTTTTAGAAACCTGACCTCTAGGCCTGCCTCTGCCAACATCTAGCTGTGTGACTTCAGACCAGTCACCTCTCTCTTCTGGCCTTCACACTCATTTCATAGGAGTTGGGAATTCTTTCCATCTCTAATAAATCAAGCATGGAGAGATTACTGGAGCTTCAGAGATTGAATTTTCTGCAGGCACAGGAAGGTTCTCCCTATCCCTCGGGAACTTTTTAATCTCTTCCTCAACAAACAAGCTCCAGGTGGTCTGGCTGTTTTGTCCAGATCTGTCCAGAAGGCCCTGTGCTCCAGAGAGCTCCATTTTCACAGCTAGAATCCAAGGATGCCCCTGCCATTGTGAGACACAAAAGTCCAACAAAGTCTGCTTTTTTCTTTTTCTTGAAAAGATGTGTCTATTTCCAGTTTTGTAGCTGAAATTAAATAGATAATGGTATATAAATCATGAGGCAAAGCACTCATTTGTAAAATGTCATCTGAATATACCTCACAGCAAAAAAAAGAATGTTCACCTAAGCATAGCTCCATTGAAAATAGCAGTGTATCTGCCCTTCTCTCTGCCTGCACCAGCGGATTAAAAGAATTCTTTCTAGATACCCTCCCAATTCAGTGCTTTCTTTCTGGTCATTTAAATCCAATCTGCTGTTGGATCCTTCTGTGTTTGTCCTCTCTGATATCAGTCTATTTTCCCTCTCATTCCTTTGTGCAAGCCTCTCCAGCTCTCATTTAGACAACGACAGTATCTTTTGGTTTCCCCACCTGCACTCTGCCTTCCAGGCCATCTCCTGTGCTCCTGCCAGATGTTGCGGTGAAGACTAGGTGGGGGCTGTGTAGTCAGGCTCTGGTTTGGATCTGGGCTCCTCAGCTTGCTAATTGCACACTTGAATAGGTGACCTATCTTCTGTAAGCATCACTTTCTTCTGGAAGATGGAACTAATTACTGATCTAACACTAAAGAGTGAGGAGAAACTATATGTTTGGTACATTGTAAAAAAAAAAATGCTAGCTGCTCTTTTTATTCTTGGTATTCGTGGCTCTTTATAATCAAAGCTTACCATTTCTGCCCAAACTTATGTGTTTCTACCTTGCTTTACATAACCTGTGTGAGTCTACCCTGCTCCCTGTTTCTTGCAGAACACCTGGAAGTTCCCACCTCCACCTGAACACGTGTAGGTTCTTTCACCCTGGTTCCTTATTTATCCATGGTGAGATCAGTCGCTCATAACAAATCTGGAAAATTTCATCTGTATCACTAAAAGAGAGAGAATAATGAAATGAACCTTCCTGTGCCCATCACCCAGCTTCAGCAATGAGCAAACACATGGCCAGTCTGGTTTCAACTTTACCCCTGAATGGGTTATTTTAAAGCAGATGCCAGACATCATACCGTTTCATCCGTAAGTACTTGTGTGAGTATCTCTAAAAGATAAGGGCTATTCTGAAGCACAATACCATGTGCTTAAACCACCTTGCTTTAGCTACAATACCATGATCAATCTAAAAAACGAATAGCTTTTCTTTAATACCAAGTATCTAGTCAATGTTTAAATTTCTCCAATTGTCTCACAAATGTTTGTTAATTTGTTTTATAGTTGGTTATTCAGATCAGGATTCAAAGTCCACCCACTGAATTTTGTTGATATATATTTTAAAAGTCTTTTAATCCATATAGTCCCTTTTCTTTTCATGTAATTTGTTTGTTAAAGAAATTGGATTATTTGTCCTGTAGAATTTACCACAGTCTGCTTTTTGCCAGTTGCATTCCTATAGTACGGCTCCACACATTCCTCTGTCTCCTGTATTACCATTGGTAGTTGGGTCTACAGGCTTGATCAGACTCAGGTTTTAAATTTTGGGCAAGAATATTTCACAGACAGTGTCAGGAACCATTTGTTAGCCACTGAGCCCTGGGTGCGGTTCTGGGTGTACAGGGGGTGAGGCATGTTTTCCACATCAGGTTGCATACTCCTCCTCCGGGGTCCACCTCATGATAATTTTCTGGTACATACGTTTTTGCCTGGTATTAGGCTTTTTAGATCTGAATCTTCCTTTTCCCTTCTCTCTAGTGGTCTTTCCAAGGGAACCCTCCATGTGGAAATCAACTTCACGAACATCTATTTCTCCACCACCCTGACCTGACTGTGCAATTTTCCTGAGTGTTTACTCTGTACCAGGCACTGTGCTATGCCCTTAACATGAATCATCTCACACGATTTCACAAGGATCTTGTGACAAAGGTATTTTAGTATTCGCATTCTTGAGATGAGGGAATCGAGGGCAAGAGTTTCAGAATCCCCTGCAGAAAAACTTCTAAGTGATGCCCCAAATAACTGAGATGGTCTCCAGCTTTGAGTCTTGGCCTTTGGCAGTGATTCAGCCCTGTAGATCACGTGCTTCTGCTCCTCCTTTGAGAGAAACCCTTGGCTCTTCCTAGTGAGTGTTAGCAGAATTTTGCTAATTATAGAGGAAGTTGTTGGGAGTGTAAAGTCAGGTGTGAAATGCCTTGAGAGCTGTAGCTTAGAAGGGGTTGCAGTATGGTAGTTAGAGGAGGCAGAGGATTAGAATCCTAACTCTGCAACCTGTGTGTCGTTGGCCAAGTCACTAAACCTCTCTGTGCCTTAGTTGCCTCAAAATGTGCGTGCCAAATGCAAGTACTTAGAAAGATGCCTGGCATATAGCAAGCACTCAGTGAATGTGACCTGCCACTGTCGCTATTGTAGCCATTATCCAACGTGTTTGAGTAACTACCAGAAACAAATAAAAAGCTTGAAAACCTCATTTTGCATCCCGTGTTGTGAAAAGGCCATCCCCCTTTCCTTTAACTAGTTATGTCTTTTCTTTCCCACAGAAGCATGAGATTTACGGAGGTCTCCCCTCCCTCTTTCCCCCCACCGCACACATTTTAATTAAGGTGTCTTTTGAGAAGGAAGACTTTAATCCAAAGTGATCACTTTGATACTCGAAGAGACACATTTGGAGGCTACTTGGCGAGGAGGAATTAAAGACGGAGAAGCTGAATAAATAGCAAGCAAAATGTTAATGTTTTGGCTTTGTGGTGTCTGCATCTGAGAGCACTCGTCGCAGATTTTTTGGCCGGCTCCAGCTGGAAGCTGCGGCGGCTCCTTTTGTGTGCGCGAGAGGCCTGGCTGCGGAGCGCCGCGCTGCCCCTAGGGGTCAGTGTGGTGCAGGGATTGTCGGGATCCGCGCCGCTCTGGACATGCTGGCGCGGGACCAGCGGCTTCCAGAAGCCTGAGGGCGGCAGGCAGGTCCCCGGGGGGGGGCGGGGGGGAATGGGGGGTGAGCAGAGCCCTGGCCCCCGGCCACCGCCTCGCTCGCCCGCCGCCCTGCCAGCGCCTGACTCTCCCACCCCCGTTCTCCTCCCTCCGAACAGGATTGTTTAGCCAGGGTCAGAAGAGGTCGAATTGTTCTTGAACTTCATCGACTGGGATTAGCCTCACTTCTTAATGGTAAAAAGAAAATAAAAGAAAGAAAAAAGAGATGGATATAGATGGCTTAGTCATTTTCTGATAAACTCTTCATTTTTCCTGGTGCTACATTCAATTGATTGCGTCCGGAGCTATAAAATGTTAGAGGTGTGAGAGGGCCAATACCCTTCCTGATAACTGTTCATCTTACAAAAAAACAGGTCCAGAGGAGAAAAACAAGCAAGCACCCGGATATCACATTGGAAGTCTGAGCTGAAGGTTATTTCTATTAGCCATAACATTATTAGTTATTAAAAAAACGATGAATGATGATTAGCTTTAAAGGTCACGAACTGATATAAAAATTAGTTGTAAGGTGGTTAGCAGGCAAAACAGCACCGAGGTTAAGGGGGTGAGCTTCAGAGAGAGATTCTCTGCGTAGAAATGGTGGGTGGGACAGGGGAGCAATGGTTTCCACCCTCTGTGAGTTCCTAGGGCCTTAACCTCTTTTCGCCTCAGTTCTACTCTGTAAAATGAGCATAAATTGAGAAGTCTCATTAAAAAGAAATCCTACAGAATAATTTGGTAAACACTCAGTGGATGTCGACTGGCATCGATTATTATAATTAGAAGCATAACAAAAACAATTTTTGAAGTTGGAGGAGGGTGGGTACCCCGTATTTCATCTTGGGGAAGCCAATTTTACTCCTTCAGTTTGTCCTTCGCATGGTTCCCAGAGTGAAATTTAAACACGTTTTGTGAGTCCTTTCCCTTATCCCAATACAAAGAGCAGAAAATGAATGTCCCTTGGGAATCTGGTGAAAGAGTCAGGGGTAGTGTGCCAGGTCTTAGCAAGAATCTTTTCCAGGAGACATTTACAAGGATGGATTCCCAGCCTTTAGTACCTTCCTCAAGTTCAAATTGCAAAAGAACAGCACCTTCTGGGGACTTTGGATATTTTATTTCTTGCTCTGTGATTCAGTTGGCTGTGTTGTTCAAGCTCAGGTCATCCAATTGCAAAGTCCTAGAGGACAGAGACTCCACCCCACCATGTGGAGGGGATGCTTACCCCCCTGGACTATCTTTGGTACCATTCTTTCTCTGCAGACACCTCCTACAAGATAAGTGGTGAGAAGGGCAATCCAACAATAGACCACTGCCTTTAGGCTTCTCTTGTCTTCTTTCCATTGATTTTGCCGCATTGGTGGTGTTTGAAGATCTCGCCACAAACACTCTCCTCCCATTATTAGTACTTAGTCTGCTCTCTGAGAAGAGCTGGCATCCAGTTCTCCTCTTACCTGGCAAGTCTGGAGATATTTGGATTTCAGAAGCTTTGTTGAAGGCCATGTTAAAATCAAGACAAATTATACCCGTGGCATTCCTATTAATCAAATGTAATAACTGAGCTCAGGAAATAAGGTCAGTGTATCACCACTTGAGTTTCAGGGATTTGTTGCCTTCTTAGGCAAATTGTTACCCTCTCAGTGGTACTGTTTTTTTTTTTAAGAAATATGAATAAAATAGTACTATATTATCAGGTTGTATGGAGAGCACAATACTCCATACATAACATTTAGCATAATTTCTGGCACATAGTGTATGCTTTAAAATGCTAACTACTCTTTCTTGTTATTACTTTTATTTGGCCAGTTATGAACCCACTCAATTGGATTAGTATCCAATAAATTGTGCATTCATTCAATCAAGTCTGTTTTGATTTTTGAAATTAGTTTAACCAGTTTGGTGTTCTATAGCCAGAAACCATGGTTGGCTCAAATTTTATCATATCAACCTTTTTTGTTTACTTGTTTGTTTTGTTTCTTTGCCTGGAAGAGACAAAGACCTGAATGTGTTCCTTATGAGCAGATGCATGTGTTTGTTTAAGCTGGTGGCACAGGGCTGGGAAGGGAATGAGGTAGTAGGGCCAAGAGAGAACCTGGTAAATACAGGTCAGGCCAATGCAAAGAGAGTTTGTTGGCTAAGAATCATTTGTGTCTCAGTGATTTGTGAAAATGAAATGCACGGAGTTTTCTCCGTCTCTCAGCAGAGTAGTTTAAGCATATGGGAAACGGTCTAGCATGTTTCATGCAGTTGTATAAATTAATAAAATCCAAAATCCAACACTGAATGAGGCATGGTCACTTGCCTCTGTGTGGTTTGATCTGTGGAGTTTTAGCATGTGAGGGTTTTTTGCTGCTGCAGTTGAATGTATGTCTTGATATCCTCGTCACAGGTGATAGTTCCAGGTAATTGTTAATATCTAGTGGTTGTGGGGCACCTCGGTGGCTCAGTTGGTTAAGGGTCTGCCTTCAGCTGAGGTCATGATCCCAGGTTATGATCGAGCCCTGCATCAAGCCCTGCATCGGGCTTCCTGGTCGGGCTCCCTGCTCAGTGCGGAACCTGCTTCTCCTTCTTCCTCTGCTGTTCCCCTTGACTGTGCTCTCTCTCTCTCTCTGTCAAATAAATAAATAAAATCTTAAAAAAAATCTACTGATTGTGACTATGCCATTGTCTAAGATTTTTCTAAATTGCCTCTCTAGTCTTGGTATTATTTAATCCTCGAAACATTCTTAAGAGTTAGATATAATTATCTCAGCTTCCTAAACAGGGTAAATAATTTGTTCAAGGTCACGCAGCTAGTAAGGGACACAGCAAGTTCTGTTCAGCTCCAGCAGTTATTAACCTTTAACCATTGTGCTTTATCAGCCCCTCCATAACATGTTACTATCTTTTAGTAGATCTCAGTGGCTTCTCCAGCTTCCTTGGTGAGCTCTGAGAATGCTTTATGGAAGGAGGAGTAGCATATATATTATTTTTAAAAAATGGAAGGGCCACATAACTTCTTGTTTTAATCTCTGGGAGAAGTAGAACCAAAGAAGTTGGTTATAAATTATTCATGAACAGCCATTAATTACCTTCTTTGACTTTTGAAGTTTGATTCTCAGTTACTCAATTCAGAATTTATTAATTAATAATTTAATTAATTCAACAAATATTAAGTGTGTATCATTTGCCTGGCATTGTCCAAAGTGCTGAAGAACTTTGCTCCTCCAAGGGCTTTCTATACCGTTGGATAGTGGCCTAAACTCAATACTCTTCAGAAAACTTAGATTCTGAGCATCATTCCAACTTAAGTCTCTGGTGATTGCATTATTCTTTATCCTTCTAGTATAATTTATATGTAGCTATACTTACCCCAGAGCCCTGGCCTCTCCTCGCCTCTTATAGCCACTTAGCTAAACCCCATACATCCTTCAAGGGGTCAGGGTCCACCTTCCCCTTAAAAACTTCCCTGACCACAAGGCTGTAGGTTACAGGCTCTTCCTCCTCTAACTCACATGCATTTAGTGTCGCCACACCCTTTTGTCCCTTAAGACCATGACTGTTGGATTCTTATATTTCAAGGGTTCTTAACCTGAGGTGAGCCCACAATCACCCAGGGAATTTTATCAAACTTCATGTGCCTGGCCTTCATCTCACTAAATATTTTCTGATTCAATATTTCTGGTGCTGGAGCTTGATTATGTATCATCTGAAATAGCTTCTTGAGTGATTCTGAAAGCTGGAGCAGGTTAAGAAACCATCTTGTTATATTGTTGTCAGGCATTATTCCTGACTCCCTACATTTTATATTCAATTGTGCATGCCAAGTATTATCCCCTCAGCTAGATTTAAGCACCTGGAAACATTGTGATTATAATTCTTCGTATTTTCCTATTTCCTAGCATGATGCTGAACAAATACTCAATAGTTAATCACTGAATGAATCATCAATTAATGAGATTGATTCCATTTCCTCTTTCCTCAGACGTACTCAGAAAATTTCAGGAACGAATTATGCAGTCTGATGCCTAAGTGTGATACCTTAGGGGCAAACTCCCTGGCCTCAGCCTGTGGGGTAAACGTGACGATGGTTCACTTAACGGGCTGGTGTGCTTCCTTCCAGATGTGGTAGAATCGTGCTCCCCCACACCCCTGAAGTTATTTGTGTGGCCATGTGACTCTGTTGCAAGACTTGTGAGTGGAAGGGATGGTGTGTGTATGGGTACAGTTCCTCCTGGGTTCTGTTCTTCTGCCTGGGCAGCCAGCAGTGCTCTAGATATGGAAGCCCGTAGCATGTTGGGTCCCATTGGGTCTCCCGTGAGGAGCCATGAAGCAGCCCCTCCAGCTGCCGCATGTGGGCTATGAAGCATGAGTAAGAAATAACGCTTTGTGGTGATTAAACCACACAAATTTGGGGGATTTTTGTTACTGTATTTTAATCTTTCCTGACTGACTCATCGTGGGCCAAATCTATATTAAATTATTTGTCATATGCATTATATAAGACTTTCCAATTAAAATAAAAAGGGTGAAGAGTTGAACTGTTTCTGGGAAGGACAGTGGAAATGTACCTAGTCATGGGCATATTCTTTTCCTCACAGTTTTGATAGGTGAAAAACTGTACCTTGCCTTACTTTGAGTTTCTTTGGTGGATAGTGAGGTCGTCCTACATTACAGGTGATGTCGAATCTTTATTTCTTCTTTTCTGAATTGCCTCTTTGGATCTGTACTAGGGGAAATCTTTCGGGAGGTGATGTCTTTCACCACGTAAAAACACAAGTCCCCTCGGCCACTCTGCTCACCTCAGGGCCTCAGTACTGTCCCCAGGTGCCCCTGTCGACATCTCAGCACCCAGGGTGGCAGGAGGGCAGGGGTTGCCAGCGGTGCAGCACCTTTCAGAATCACTGCCTCCCAGCCTTGATCCCTGACTGTCCCACTTAGTGTACTCCCAAAACTCCAGGGTCTGATCCGTTTTCTGGAATGGCCAGGAAGGTTAGAGAGGTTAGAGAGGGTGTGAGAATAGGCAGCTCAGAACACTGGGAAAACCCAGACGCTTTCACTTTCAAAAATGGACCCCTTTTCCCCCTTCTTTTCCTTTTCCAACCTCTCCCTTCCCCTCCTTTTTCTACCCTAGGGCAGTAGCAGGGCTGCAGCAGCAGTGGAGACTGACCCCTTGCTTCCCTGGGAGCTTGTAGCAGCTTGTTCCATACCACACACCCCTCTGCAGGGGGCGGGGGATCACTCACAAGCCCTCCTGACCTTGTGGAAGGCCACATTTCAAGGAGGCTGTGGAACTTTCTCCTCCCTACCTCTCCACCCCACCTCCACTCAGGCTACCTCCATCCTGGTCTTCTGCCACACTGACATCTGTGTGATCTTTCGTTGTACTCATCTACCCTTCCTCACAGCGAAGGCCCATCATCTACAAAGCAGACGAGATCCCCTGACTCAATCACCTAACCCACCAGCTGACCAGGACTATTGGCCATACCTGGAAGTATAGACTGAGGCCAGATTCTGATGGACTTTGAATTCCAGGCCAAGGAGCTCAGATGGAATCCTTTAGACAATAAGAAAACAGTGCAAGTGGGTGCCTTATGATCAGAGGTGTGCTTTATGGGGAGGCCAGGTGACCCACTGCCCCCTCTTTTGTTTATAACACCTGATGAGAAGCATGTGGTCACCTTCCTGCATTAGGGTCAAACTCTCTGCTGAAAGAGGCACATAGATCAGATTGGTCTTTCTCACAAGTGCTGGAAGGCTGGTGGTGGGTGGTACCCTGACATTACCTTCGTCTTGGTAATAAGCACAAGGACAGTGGTCCAAGTGATAAGAGCAGTGATTGGGCCTTCATAGCTCCAGAGGAACAAGAAAAAGTCAGCCAGACTTTACTGCCAAACCAGGAGAGAGGGCTTGGAGTAGTAGGCATTCTGTGATTTCCTAGGGATGGGGCTCAGGTTCAAAGGCAGTGGGATTTCCTCTAAATCCATGATTGTTTTCTATCTTCCCTGTGTATCTGTGAGGGTTCTAGTGAGAAAGAACATCCAAATTGGATAACTTGAATATATGACTATGGACAAAGATGGAGCAGGGTAAAGGAAAATTCAAGAGGTATTGCACCACTCAGGGATAGTTAGGACTCTATCACCCCTAGACCACAGGGGTAGAAGGAGGGAGCAGTTACCAGAAACAGGAGCCAGAGAAGTCCTGTGGAACAGGATCCTTTACAGGAGTGAGGACTTTGAGTTGAGGGACAGAGCCCATGGTGACCCCACAGCGATGAGGAATTTGGGGGCATATAAGTACCATGACTTCATTCTTCTTTCTCTTAGCTCTTTCTGATGCTCTCCATTGGCCAAACCCAGCTGGAAACCAGACAACAAGGGAGGCTGTTGAGTAGTCCGTACAGCAAATCTCCCAAGGCAGAGCAAAGGGCAGAAGGGTAGAGGCAAGTTCTGAAGGGACAAGTGGAAGAGATCCAGCATATGTTGACCCCGCTATAGAGGAAGAAAAACTTTTCCTCTATCCTGTTAGCTTCAGAATGTGGGGATTTGTGAATTAAACTGACAACAGATTAGCAAGAGAAAAGACAGATTTAATCACATACTTAAGGTAGTTCACAGAAACCTGTGGCAGTTAGATTTGGGGCTTATATACCATTTTAATAGGGGAAGAGGAAGGGAGAAGGGCACTTATGGGAAAACAAATGACTTTTGAAAGGTAAATGGGCCCTTGGGAGAAAAGACAGAAGACATGACAGTTTTAGGACAATGGCCCCTCTCCAATGACAAGAGTCAATCTTCTTTGGTTGTGAATAGAGGATTTATGACGTTTGAGTTCTTTTGACTTCTTTTGAGGGACTCTTTTTTGGCAGATGAGGGATTTTAGGAACCCAAATGCCTTCTGCTCGAAATAGTTTTTATGATGCAGTGGCATATTCTGGACTCCTCTACCACCAAAAGTAGCAAGGTCTGTGAAGGACTGTAAAGAGACCAAAGCTTCCTATTTTCCTTCACACAGAGAAATGACCAGGTGACCCTGTTTCAAGGGTGTGCTGTCCTGACCAGTCTTAAGCTCTTGTGTATTATGGCTGAAGGGCATCACACACCATTTCTACGTAGTCCATGGAGTACGGCACATGGCCTTCTACTTGCTTGGAAGTCAGTGTCATATTTGTCTAGGAATTTCAGGAAATTTTATAGCCTCTAGGCCAGGTTCTGGCTGGAGTAGAGAATTCCAGACCTCATTTTCTTCAGGGTTTGGGGAAAATGCAGAGCCCTTCTGCACACTCAGGAGAAAATTCTAGGTACTCTCATAAAAGTTTTTGGAATTCAAGAAGAAAGTGAACTTCCCAGGTGCGTGTGCATGTGTGTGTGTGTGTGTGTGTGTGTGTGTTCTCCAGATGGGAGGAAGAGTAAAACAGTTAAGGTGATAGAATTTCCATTGTTAGATGCCCCTTGTTTGTCTATGAAATACACATGAAGGAGCTATACTAAGCCATGAATAGTGAAAACACTTGAGTGTTTTTCCACGTGTGAAAACGTTACCCTTTGAAAAATCCAAGGCCCCTCCCTGGGCCACACATGTCGAATCCGGAGCTCAGCTGTTAGGAGCTCCTCACCTGTGCCAACAGCAAAAACAAAAGTGGTCCGGCACAGACATTGTTTAAAATGGGTGCGTTAAAAATACCATCTTGACTTCACAGATTTCTGGAACTGTGAGGAGGCATCCTCATTTATGTACTCTGATGAAGGTAAGTCTGGGAGAAATGCACAAGCCAGTTAAAAGTGGTTCTCTAATTGGGTTATGCAACAGCAGCTTTAGAATCTCAGTGCTTAAAATTTCAGAGAACCAGTGACTTCTTTGAGCACAAAAGTGCAACCAGGAGCAAGGCTTCAGGACATCAAAAGAGGAAGGGGCTGGCAGCTTTGTCAAGGTGTGATTTTGGTGGTGGCTTCCTTTGTAAAATGCAGTAACAGGGCCTGTGTGGGGAAGCAGAGACATCATTTATGGGTAAGGCTTTCCTAAGTGCTGAGGAAAAAAGAAGCTACCAGCATGTTGAAGGGAAGGATGCAAAGACTCCAGAAGAAGGCTTGACTCTGGGGCTCTGTTCCCAGTTAAAGAAGTTGGTGACAGTCTTGGTTCAGGTTTATTTTAGAAACCAGGTGGGCTCTGCTCTAAAGTGAACATGGCTTTTGCATAGCCAACTCCCAAGAGCTTAGTTTGCCTTTTCAGAACCCATTCATTTTGTGCCCCCAGGAAAACATTTTACCAAAGACCCTTTTACCTCCTGTTAACTGCAATCTTAACAGCCCACCAGCCCACCAGCCGTCCTCCCACTTGTTTGGCACAAGGTTGACCTGGCCAGATTCCATTCCAATGGCACAAGGCTAATAAGCTTGTCTAGGACTCACAGACCTTCTGAAATGGAAGACCATGGCTGTAAACACAGTGGTACATCTGGCTCCAAACCAAACTCTCTGTTGTCTCCATTGTTTATTTCTCTTAGTACTCACTACTTTTGTCTCCCAACTGGCCTTCAAGGACTAGTCAGAGCTGTCAGTGTTTCTGAAGTTCCTGCCTCCAGAAGTGGTGGAGATTGGCGCTGAGGCAAGAGGGAAGAAGAAAGATATAAGAAAGATGACCGATGTGGTGACCCCATAGGAAGATAACCTCTCGTATTTACTTCTGAAAAGTGGAACAGTTGGCAAACCACCCAGAACTCAGGGAAAAGGATTGTAAAAACAGAAGAAAGAGGAAAAATACTCAACATGTGTTGATTATGAATTTTAATTACTGAGTTATCTGTTCAGTCAAACAGACTGGGCAAGAAATGTGGGCAGGAAGAGCTCTATGAATGTTACAGATGATACAATTCTGTTTTTAGGAAATGCACAATTAGACTGTGTCTATACAACCCAAAGTAAAAGCAGATGTATCCGTCATCAGACTATTTTGATTAATGGGGAAATTTGGAGCTTAAATTATCTGGTTCCGCCAGCTATGTTGATCAAATGAACTGGATCATTGCCAGATCTCCATTTCCCTCAGTGGGGTGTAGACACAACTTTTTGGGTGAAGCAGTTTCAGAGACAGGACTCATCGTGTGAAGCAGCAGAATCTATGTGGGGAGGAAAAAGTGCCGTGAAGAAGTGATAATGATAGTCTTCATTTGAATAACAGATACGAGAGGTCATAGACTGAGTTTACTTCCAAATCACACAATCC
Organism: Ailuropoda melanoleuca; assembly: GCF_002007445.2. Classification (NCBI taxonomy): domain Eukaryota; kingdom Metazoa; phylum Chordata; class Mammalia; order Carnivora; family Ursidae; genus Ailuropoda; species Ailuropoda melanoleuca. The sequence continues at coordinate 167,998,005 of NC_048218.1, forward strand.
ACTCAGCAGGCCTCATAATCTCTGGTGTGGAACCATGTTCTTCGTAATCTTCCTGAGAGATGGTTCTCCAATTAGGAATAAGGTCCTCACGTTATTGGTCTGTGATGAGAGGACTGAGTGGCTGGACAGAAATAAAGGAGGAGATGAAAGACCCTTCGATACCCAGGGTAGAACTTTCTCATGATAGCTCACTGCAGATAGGAGACTAGTGCCATAACGATGGACCACTTCTGTGATCCTTCTGGACAAAAGTTCTCTCTTGATATGACAGACCACATCATCTGCTTTCCGAAGTTCCCATGGAGCCATTCGGGGTTTTTTTCCCTTCTCTAGTACATAGTTGCTTGTTTATATAGGTTGGCCACTGCAGATTACGAAGTCTGTGTATTCTTTTGCACACCAGGGCTCTTTTTAGGGCACACATCTTAAATGGCACCACTCTCTGAGAAAAGAGGATCATTTGAGTTATGGGGGGTGCTGTTGAACCAAAAAATATCTTTTGAAATAAGGCCCTATTGGAATGTGGGCACTTTAACACTAACTGAAGCATTGAGTAGACTGAGATGTCTATTATTGAGAAGCAAGAGAGGCAAATTAAAAAGGGATAACCAGAGTGGAAATCATTAATGATCATGGGTGATAAGAAGTGGCTGTGACAACCCAAAAGTCCATTATGTATGAAAGGATGAACAAGTTAGAGTCAAGGCGTACTATGGAATATCACTTTGCCATAAAAAAGAATGAAGTGCTGATACTGGCTACAACAGATATGAGCCTCAAAAACATACTGACTGAAAGAAGCCAGACCCAAAAGGTTACAAAGTGTATGATTCCATTTATATGAAATATCCACAATAGATAAGTCCATAGAGACTGGACACATATTGGTGGTGCCAGGGTGTAGGGGGAGGGGAAATGTGGATTGACTACTTAATGAGTATGAGAAATGTGCTGGAACTAGATAGAGGTGGCGGTTGCACAACATTATGAATGTACTAAATGCTACTGAATCATACACTTTAAAATGGCTAATTTTATGTTATGTAAATTTCACCTAAAAAAGTGGCTAGAAAGCAAACATGCTTGAATCATGCTATTTCCACTCCTTCCCTTTTCCTGATGAAGAGATACAGAGAGCTTAGGACCATTTTGGGGATGGTTCTTAACAGCTGAACTAGGTCAGTGCTTTAAAGAACCTGAGAGACCATCTCCCCCCACCCTTCATTTTGTGGATGAGAAGCGATGTGGTAGTTTCACTAGAAGTTAGGAAGAGGGCCAGGTTGGTATCCAAGCTGCTCGATTCTTGTGTCTGTGTCTAATCTAGGAACTCACACTATGTCCTAAGAGTAGGTGATATAATAGTCTGAGATACCCACTCAAAGTGGTGCAGAAAGTTTTAATAGATTTTTTTCTGCTATGATTTGAACCAGTGTATTAATAGAATAATGATAGCAATAATAATAATAAACCAATAATAACATAAGGTTTGATCTCTTATTAGATTCCAGATACTGGGTGAAAGAAACACTTTCTACGCAATATCTCATTTAATTTGCCCCCAAGTCCTATGAAGTCAATGAGGAAACTGAGCTCCAGGAAGGGTAAATAAATTTCCTCCAGATATTAGTGGTGGAGTTGGGGTTGGAACTATCTGTAGGGCCTACAGTGCTCATAACCAATACACTAGTGGTTTCTAAGCTTTGTTTTTCACAAACTAATAAAATTCCCAGAAACCAACAGGAGGTAGTCATATTGTATTTTGCCAAGTATAAACATTGAGCAAAAAACAAATAATAAAGGAAACAAACCCTAGTATTTCCTATCATCATTAAGTAATCAAATAAAAAATGTTTTCGTTTTAAAAAGTAGAAGGACCTAATCAGAATAGAGACTGTTTTATAAAGTGGATCTGTTTAGTTTTATGGTTGAGTTCTTTAGTGCAGTATGAGGATCAAGTACTGTGGGAGTCTGAGCCAGCTTTCTGTGCTCTTCAGCTGTTCTTTTCAGACTTGCTTGGGCCTAGTCTTATGCAAACCATTTCCACTTGACAATGGGATGCTACTGTGTATATCCATTTTTTTCTGACTTGGTCAATCAAATAATACCCAGTGTATCACAGGTAACCACTTGATGTCCCCATGGTCAGGTGTTTGATCTCTACTAGGCTCAGCAGCAAGTCTGAATCTGCCTTTCTAATGGAGAATCGTTATTGGCAGAATTGGCATGGCTGTACTCTAGACCCCAAGGGAGGTGTTCTGCACTCTTTGTAGTGGGACTTTCCAGAGACTCCACTGAGCATCCCTGTCTGCCACAGACACTTCCAGTCGAGTTGGATATGATTGGTCATAAAGTCCAAGAGGCTAAGTAACTTGAATGGCAGCCTGGCTTTAATCAAAATTGACAGCCTCACAGGGGATGCAGAACTTGGGTCGTAGCAGCACACCTATGTTGTTTCTAGAACCCAAAGAGACCCAGCAAATCTTATGCCTCTTTGTGGACAGTGGGTCCATTAAAACATCTGTCTCATACTTTAGAAGATGCACCCTGCCATGCTCCCAGACTATTGTGTCCTTGGAATCTTACCAATGTGGTACACCCCTGAAACACGGTGGAGATTTTCTCCCGTACTCTGGCATGCATATGTCTCTCTAAGACATCTGGGATTCTAGCTATTGCCTCTTCTTGAGATCCAGTTAGCATAATGTCATTGGTGAACTGGACCAGTGTGATATTCTGCAGAATATCAAGGCATTCAAGATCCCTCTTGACTGTTTTATGACAGACGGCAAGAGAATGGGAAGAACCCTTATAATGTGTAGAGTTGTCCCTTCCACTTGAAGGCAACCTGTTCCTACTTATCTTTTCTGAACTTTCCCCTGGCTTATTGGGGGTAATTACGTATGATGATTAAGCACTGCCGTATGGTTTCTACCACCCTGAGAGTCCATGATTTCCATTGAAATCAGGAAGTTTAATGCCAACTTCTACCTTCACCTCCTCATAATATCACCTCAGGGACTTTCAAAGATGTGGGTGCTTCTCTTGCCAATGCGTTTCTAAATGCCTTGAGAAAGCATGGTCCAGGTCTTCTTATGCAGATGGTTAGGGGATGATGATAATTTGAGTGTTCATGATGGCAGCACATGCCATAAACTACTGTGTACTAGTCAAGATCCTGGCAAGAAACAGATGGCACACTTAAATGGGATAAAATTGAAGAGTTTAATAAAAGGAAGCAATCCTCACCTTTAGGCCTGAATGGGCAAGGGGAGGAACTGTAACTAGAAACTGGAAAGTGCTACATCTATGGGAAAAGGAGGCCTGGCAAGAACCGTGGCCTTAAGCAGAGAAATACGGCCATTGCCAAAACCATATTCTTTTTTTTTTTAAAAGATTTTTATTTATTTATTTGATAGAGATAGAGACAGCCAGCGAGAGAGGGAACACAAGCAGGGGGAGTGGGAGAGGAAGAAGCAGGCTCATAGCGGAGGAGCCTGATGTGGGGCTCGATCCCATAACGCCGGGATCATGCCCTGAGCCGAAGGCAGATGCTTAACCACTGTGCCACCCAGGCGCCCCGCCAAAACCATATTCTGGCAGGGAAGGATAGGTGGCTCTCTCTTCCCCCACATTTCAATTAAGGTCCTCACCAGCACCTTTTGGGATTTCCCTTTGGTTAAACCCAACTGGAAGCCAGAGAACAAGAGCTCCTGGTGTTCCTCTGTGGAGGTGAGCCTGCTGGACAGAGCAGAGTGGAGAGTGGATCTAGGGGGGCAGATACAGAAGACCCAAAACTTAGGCTAAGGATTCTGCATTCTAGGGTCACTGAGAATTCATGGCAACTTTTTTTCTTCCAAGGTTTTATTTAAATTCTCTTTAGTTAACATACAGTGTAATATTTTAGTGTCATGTTTCAGGTGTAGAATTTAGTGATTCAGCGCTTACATACAACAATCAAACACCCAGTGCTCATCACAAGTGCCCTCCTTCATCCCCATCACCTATTTCACCCATCCCCCTGCCCAACTCCCCTCTGGTAACCATTAGTTGGTTCTCGATCATTACAAGTCAATTTCCTGGTTTTCCTCTCTTTTCACCCCCTATGTTCATTTGTTTTGTTTCTTAAATTCCACATATGAGTGAAATCATATGGTATTTGTCTTTCTTCTCTGACTTATTTCAGTTAGCATAGTACACTCTAGCTCTATCCAAGACACTGCAAATGGCAAAATTTCATTTGTTTTGGTGGCTGAGTAATATTTTATTGTATATATATACAACATCTTTATCTGTTGATCACCAACAGATGGACATTTGGGCTCTTTCCATCGTTTGTCTATTGTTGATAATGTTGCTATGAACACTGGGGTGCATGCATCCCTTTGAATCAGTATTTTTCCATACTTTGGGTAAATACCTAGTAGTGCAATTGCTGGATCGTAGAGTAATTCTATTTTTTAAGTTTTTGAGAATTCTCCATACTGTTTTCCAGAGTGGCTTCTCTAGCCACACAGGGAAATTTGTATTTCTCTGATGATGAGTAATGTTGAACATCTTTTCATGTGTCTGTTGGCCATCTGTATGTCTTTTTGGAAAAATGTCTATTCATGTCTTCTGCCCACTTTTTAACTGGATTATTTGTTTTTTGGGTATTGAGTTTTATAGGTTCTTTATATATTTTGGATACTAACCGTTTATCAGATATGTCGTTTGCAAATATCTTCTCCTATTCAGAAGCTTGCCTTTTAGTTTTGTTGATTATTTCCTTTGCTGTGCAGAACCTTTTTATTTTTTATTTTTTAAGATTTTATTTATTATTTATTTATTTTAGATAGAGAGACTGAGAGCACGAGCAGGGCAAGGGACAGAGGGGGAGGTAGAGGAAGGGGGAAAGAATCTCAAGCAGACTCTATGCTGAGTGCAGAGCCCCAAGCAGAGCTCCATCTCACGACCCTGAGATCATGACCTGAGCCGACACCAAGAGCTGGATGTTCAACTGACTGAGCCACCCAGGTGCCCTGAGGCTTTTTATTTTGATGAAGTCCCAGGAGTTTGTTTTTGCTTTTGTTTCCCTTGCTTCAGGAGACATGTAAAAAGTTGCTGTGGTCAATGTCAAAGAGGTTACTGCATGGCAATTTTTTTGAGTTGAGACATAATAGTTTTGGACTGTTTCAGGGTAATGGTAGCATGTGAATTGAATTTTGGGTAGTTTTGAGAAGGAAGACCTAGGAGTCCAACAGTTGGAATGTTCCTGACACTCAGGTGTTGCAATGAGAATGGAAAGGATGGGGAAGATGCTTGGTAAGAAAATATTTAGTGAACACAAATCTTTTATGCCAATCAGGTGATACCGAGTTGCCGTGTGAATACTAGAGCTTCCATCTGATGCTATATTAGTGAACCCAGTCAGGAGGCTGTGAGGACTGAATGCTGCAGCAGATTGCCTCGGAGTTCTGCTTTTGAAGTTAGAAAGCCAAATAGATGTGAAGAGCATTTGGTCTATCCTCATTTCTATGCACATAGAGAGCTCATATTAATATCAAAGGAAGTCAGTTGTGTACGTGACGGAGAAATAATTTACTTTGGGGTCCTTATTTGTCAAACTCCATCAGGATTTTCTTCTTCTTGCTCATGAAAAAGACAGAATTCAATTTAAAAAGCTTTGACAGCATGTGATGAAATTTGATGCCAGGAGTGGTAGCAAAAATAATAACAATATTTATTGAGTACTTAAAATGATCTAGGCAATGCACTTTGCCTTATTAATCACTGACAACAAACCTATGAGATGGTATTCTTTATCATCCCCATGTCTCAGATGAGGAAACAGAGACCTTGTTGAGTTAAATCTAAGCTCACACAGTGAGGAAGAGGCAAAGTTAGTTCTCTAAGGCAGAACTGGCCACCTGTAAAGGCTGTACTCTTAATAACTTTTATTCTCTGTCGTATCTTGATAAAATTTACCCTGATGATTATCTATTGCCTTTTAATTATGTATGCTTGTGCAGGTGTGTACTCAGTACATTTAAAACTTGGCTATCCAATCCTGCCATTAAACTCGGGTTTTAAAAAATTAATGATTAATATAATTAATTTTCTATGGGATGAGAAATTGACCAGGCTCTGTTTGAGTTATTTGTCATAGTGAACAAAATAATTATTGTTGATATTAACAAAGCATTTACCTTTGACCAGACACTGTTTTAAGTGCTTTACATATATTATCTCATTTTATCCTCACAACAAATTCTAAAAGAGAGATACGAATAGGTCTTCTGAGATTTAGCAATAATTAACAAGGTGGGAAGTTTGCCTTCAGATGGAAAGACTGTATTAACACTTATTTTAATATTTTCACATAAAAAGACTCTTTGAAAGCAGAATTTTGTCAGGACCAGTCACCCATTCATACTTTCAGGATCATTCATTTGTTCATTCATTCAAAAAATACTGCAGCTAATATTTGTGAAGTTCTGTCCTCCATAATGTTTCTATTCTCAGTAATGGGACACACTCATGGATAAGACAACCTCTGCTTTGGAGATGCCTTCTTCTTAGCAGGGGGAGAAGTGAGGCCCATCTACGTGCCATCAACACTCCTGGTAAAAGTGAATGAATGAAACTGGATGAATTCAATCTTGGTTGAGGAAGAAATACAATAACATTTTCTTAACATTTAAGATTGAATGTTAATCGAGGTTTCGTTGATAACACAGTGCTCTGAGTATGCTGCATTGTCCTAACTAAGGATGGGATTTTTGCCTCTCCTGACCTCTAGCTCTAATCAAATTCCTGCTTTCCTGCTCCACTCAGAGGTCCAGAAAATGAACCCCATTCAAATGTGATCTTTAAATGGGACTATTTTTACCAGAAAGAAGTTACCTTTCTTTGAAAAGAAAATAATATTATTATATACCAATGTCTATTCTACCATTTAGTATGAGAACTATACATAATTATTTAAACAATCATTGGGGAGCAGTAAATGCCATTGAGTCGCCCCCATGAGCAAGGACCATTAGGTAACACTATGAAAATACTTCTGTTGTTTTCCTCCTTTATGAAGAAAGAGAACGAAATGAAAAGAAGTGAAAATCTCTTCTATACATTGGATTAATATATTTTGGTACTCAATGTGGATCACAGCAGTGTGACCCATCATAATGATCATAAAATATCAATCCCCAGGAAGAGTTTAGCTTGGAACACTTGCTAGATCTGTAGGGTACACTGCAAACCATTTGTGCAAACCATTGCTTTGATACAGCATCAAACTTATCCAGGGAGAAGAAATCACATTTCGTCCGAGAACAGGTTTTCCATCTGATTTGTGCCCAGAACATGTAAAAAACATAGCAGATTGCATGGTGCATTGACTAGGGAACATACATATGCATTTAAATCACTTATGTTTTACTTTTTTTATGAGGCATTGGTGAATTGTATTCCTTTTGCATTTGTAATTAGAAGGCAGAACAGATGTGATGGCTTTGTTTAAAGGGATATGTCCATTAAAATAACCTATACTACCAAGTAATTGTTTCCTTTTGCAAGGGAGTCTGCCCATTGTGATACCATTTTGAGCCATTTAAATAGATGATGGAGAAAACATGGCATCTTCAGGAAATGTTGATTGATTATGGAAGTCAGAAATTTTTGTGATGAGGTTCAACTATTTTTATAAATTCGTTGTTTTTATGTTCTTCTTTCTATCTGGAGATGTGACGTCATCAAAGAAACATTCATTCTTTCCAGCCTCACTTTTTGTCCTCAAACTGAGATGAATTATCAAACCTATCTGTATTTCAAAAGATACTAAGACTTTTTATTTTAACAAGCTATGGTACAGGAAAACTGAATATTCAACCATCACACACTTGGTGATCAAATATAGTTGATATTAGCCTTGGCTCTTTGTTTGAACCTAAATAAAATGTGGATTTTTATTTTGATCAATAACAGCTTTCTGGAGATCTGCCGTTATGCTTGATTTAGACAGACTGTGACAGCCCATGCAGTAGCCGGCAGCCAATTCTTTAATATATGAACTTGACTGACCCAATTACCCACCTCCCACCCCCAATGCAAAGAGCATCTCCAGCAAACCTTTTTGCCATTTTATTCTTGTAAAATCAATGCACTTATAATAAAAATTTAACTTAGTCTTTGTAGAACAGATGCATATTAATTTCTCTTACCGCTATAATTAAACACCTCTGTCTTGAAGTCACCAATGCTGGTAGACACATCCTCAAGTTCAAAGTTGCTATTTTTTTAAAAGGGAAATTAAAATCAGAAACACGGTATGGTCTGTACACAGCTGAAAGAAATAGTATGGTCTCACACAAATTCCATTTAGGATATATTATTGCCAAAAATAATTGTTCTCTGTTGATATAGAACATTCAGAAAGGCTTTATAAGGAAGAAATGTTAGTATCAATCACGTTTGCACTTTCTTCTAGAAGAAGGCTTCTATGAGCTCCAGGGGCACTAGTGTTATGCCCTATGAGGCAGGTGGAGAGAAAATCCTTTCCAACTCCTGTAACCTGATCCTGGAGATGGTCAGCATGGTTATAAAATTGAACACTAGCAAATGTGTTTTGAGTTTTGCTTCTCTTGGCTTGGTGGTTTTGTAGGGGGGGAGTTTTTTTCCTCAACCATCTTAGAGTCCCTGGATAGGTCTGAAAATGAAATTGATAAGGGCAGATTAACAGGAGAAAAACACAAATTTATTAAAAACAAGTTTTATGTGACACAGGACCCTTCGTAAAGAAATGAAGACCCAAAGAAAGAGTTGGGCGTAAGTTTATGTATGCTAGGTTTGATGAAGAGTGGGCAGCCATGTAGGAATATAGGTTAAGGAGTACAAGGGGAGTATAGTAAACGGGGGAGACTTAGCAAGGCCCATTTGTTAGGATGGTGTCCCTTTGTTTTCAATGAGAAGGATGCTTCTTTTGTCCAGGTGTAAAGAGGGCTCCTTTCCCATGAAGGTTTTATGACCTATTTCAGGGGAGAAGGATGGGGGGCAGACCAAAGTGACTTTTCTGCATCTGCTGTTTTGTCAGATTCCTTCAGCTTAAATATACCAAGGTACCAGATTTTGGGGTAGTGTATCGTGAATCCCATCAGTTTGGATTTTTTGAAAAACAGAATGGCTAGCTTTTTGGTTTTGCTGTTGAGATTTATCTCCGTTCCATGTTTTCCTTGTTTTACTCAGTCATGGTTCTGATTTTTTATTTCTGTAATAAACTTATTGAATTTACACTGTTGATTGTTGCTTTCATATCTTATTTGGAAGGAGATACATAGACATACACAGGTCAATGATTGTGAATTGATTTGACCAAACAAACAAAGCCTTTAATTTTTTACTAGCCATTGATTTTCCATTTGTAAAAGAGAAATACTGATAAATTTTCTCCAGCTGCATTATATAATCCGCGTTTCCTATAAATCCGTATTTTATAACCGCTTTAAAGGATTATTCAAAATGCCAACTAAGTAGTTGTTGGCAAATGATTGATAGATACTATTAGCAAAGATATTACAATATTAATAATAAACTGAACTTATTAAAATGATATTCTATTGGTTAGTTAATTATTTCTGGATATCAGATGTACAAACACTCAGGAAGTGTGTTAAGGAGCCTCTTTGTGGACTAGCTTTCGGTATGATAGAAATCTGTCTGTTTGCGTTTATTTAGATATAATCCTATCTGAAACTTTGACTTTTAAGGATCATTTCTAAGGCTTTTATTTGATTGTTTACTTAGACCAGTTTCATGCTAAAATTTAACTTTTATTAGAAAGTAAAATAGATGTCATTACTATGATCTTCAAAATAAAAAGTTGAACTCTCCCAGATTTGTAAGTTAATTTTAAACTAATTGATATTAAGTGTAAATTGACTTTATTCTATAATAGCCAAAAATGCACAGAAGGCTCAGTATGCTATAAAGCTAAGAACTGCTCATAAATTCACTCATATAAAATATCATTATCTTTTTTCAAGCCCAGGGGTTTGGGGAGTGACAAGGAAAAGTTTAAAGACAGTTCTCTAATCAATGGGAAAACTATCTTTTGGGGGCTCTTCTCAGCACACCTTTTCTATGAGCATCACCTTCACACTGTGAGCCCCTGGCAACTATGTTTGTAGGATGCGGCAGATTCTGTCCCTCTACCCACAGCAGATAGAATGGACACTGGGCAATCCTTGCATGTGGTTATAACTGGGGATATCTAAATGTAAGTGCCCTGAGCAGCCTTATTCATTAAGAATCAGAGAGAAGAGACCAGACAATGTACCAGAGAGAGGAGTTTTATAACCTTTGATATTTATATCAATGTCCTGTCATTGTTGGAATGAACATATGAAAAGTCAATGTTCAGTGTTGTAAACTCCACGGAGTTCTTTGATTTAAATCCTGCCACTTGGGAGAAACAGGTTAGGTTGGATTGCTTCTATGACAAATATTCCATGAGGCTATATTTGAATATATTTTTCTTCAAATTTAATGAGAACACATTTATTTCCATTAAAGGAAATTGTGAGATAAGCAATAGCTGGTAGTCACAAAATGGCTTGATTTTTGATAATTCTATTCAGATTTACTATAGCGGAGAAGAAATTGAGATTCTTGTTTTCTGATAGTGCAAGTAAAAATGAGTCTACTTTATTATCTACAACAGGAGGAATCCTTTCATTTGTTCCATTGAAAATTTTAGTCATTTAAAAATGAGTTTGCTCGAAGAGGATTTTTTCAAGGTTCTAGAACAACTACCGTAGCTAAGTGGAGGTTTTCTGACAGGTGGACGCCCTCCTTCTATCTCTGCAAAAAATGCATCACTTGTTTCTCTTTTGACTCTTCTCCCCTAACGGCCCTCCATGGCCCCTAGCCCAAATTCCTCTTCTGTTTTTCTGTTATTTCTCTTGGCAATTTAATCCCCTCTCATTGCTTCAATGACGATCCAGGATCTATAGCTGCACCCTTGCTTCTAGGACTATAAAAGTCTCAAGGATATATAGAAGCAAACTTTTCCAAAAAGGAGCGTGTTATATATTTCCACAGAAATACAGTGCATATATAATACATGTGTATGTATACATATATACATACATACATACATATACATATACACACATATATACACATATATATGTATATATGTTGATTTATTGCATATTTCCAAACCCATTTGAAATTGCTGGTCCTCAGTAGCTCTAAAATTGCACTGGTCATCATCCTCCCTAGACCCATTTTTCCACTCCCTTCCTAGTTCTATACTTAATGCCATCATCCCATCCTTCCAGAACATGAAATCAGAACCTTCCCATCGTCACTCAATCCTTCAGGTCTTCTTCCTCCCCCTGCCTCCCACGGCAAAGCCATCTGCCGGGTCCTGATGATTTCACCTGTTTTGTGTCTGTCTTTTCTGAACCTTCTCTACCCCCTTACTCTACTCTATTGCACTGGGCTGCCAGCCGTTCTGCCCTGACTCAAAATCCCTCCCTCTTCCAACTGACCACCACATCACTTCCAGGTTAACCTGGAAGCACAAATGTGATTTAGTTACAGTGCCACCAAGATACTTCAGTGGCTTTCCTTTGTATTCAGCCTAAAATCCAAGCTTGTTATGTTGGCTCTAACCTACACTCAGCCTTTCTTTCCCTCTGCCCAGCCGGCGCCTCTGCTTTTCCACAGCTGTGTTCTTGACATGTAAAAAATGCTGTGAAAAATATCCAGCTCCTCCAGCTCCATGTGCACATCTTCTACTCCGAAGGCCATTGCCAAGCCACTTCGATAGAACTTTCTCCAAGCCTCCCAGCTGGAAGGAGACTTCCAGTGCTCTGATCAAGACAACATGCTTTTTTCTTTTACTTATTATATTAGTTAACCAGAGGAGCCACAGCAAAGTACTAAAGACAAGGCAGCTCAAACAACAGAAATGTATTTTCTCACAGACCTGGAGGCTAGATGTACCAGATCAAGGTGTAGGCGGGTTGGTGTCCTCTGAGGCCCCTTGCCTGGGCATGCAAGTGACTGTCTCTTCTCTGTGTCTTCACGTACTCTTCCTTCTATGTGTGTCTCTGTCCTAATCCCTTCTTCTTAAAAGGACATCAGTCGTATTGCATTAGGGCTCACCCTAATGACCTCATTTTAACTTAACTACCTTTCCAGAGAGTTTATATCTAAATACAGTCACATTCTCAGGTAATGGGGGTTGGGGCTTCAACCTATGAATTTTAGGGGGATGCAGTTCAGCCTCTAACACCTCTCTTTGCAGCCTCTATCACTTTAAACATTGCATTTTAGCCTTTTTGTATGTGTACATCATAAATTTCCTAATATATTCTTCATATGAGGGGCAGGGTCCACATTTTCTCCATTTTATACACATTTTTTTGAATAAAGAAGACAATTCACAGCATTTTTTTTTCAAATTAATCCATTCCATTATAATTTGACATACGTTGCTATCACCATTGATAATACTGTCATTACTATTTCTCTTTTGAGATGACCATGCTTTTAAAAAAGTCTTGGTTGGATTTCCATACTGTTTAACTCTATGATTAAAAATCTTTTTCCTTACCGAAAGGCAACCTCTTCATCACAAGAGAAACAGAAAAGACTGAGATTTAGTTGTAGAAATTGATCTCCCCCAGAAAGAATTCACAGTCCATAATCTTTCAGGGTTGTGCTTTTACTTGGGGCTTCTTTTCTGGGAGAGGACACTGTCTCTTATAGATGTTTGCTTAAAACAGAGATCATGCCCTTCTGCAACATAGAAGAGAAATAAGGTCTAGTCCCTAGAGAACAGACAGATGGTCCTCCAGGAAAGAAACCCTAATGGCTCCTAGGTAATAGTCATTCTGGCAAGGTCAGGGGACAGAGTCACTGACCCTCTTGCTCTGATCGGTTAGTAGTAATAAGGCCTAACCAGGTGAATGGGAGAGGTAGTAACTAGCTTCCAGTTAGACTCTCTAGCTCAGGAATGTCTGTGTTTGAGTAAGTTGGAGCTGGAGGGAGACGTTACAGAGTCTGGAGAAAGTGACTAAGAATAGGCAAGTGTGAAAAAGATACTGGTTTCCTCCAGGGGGACCCACAGAAAGGGGACACCACCAGTCAAGGGCAGTCCTGTGCTTTTCTTTGAGAAGAGACTACACTGAGTGGATACTGCAGTTCTCATAGAACAAGTGGAATGATACTGAATAAGAAGAAAGTTAATTCAGAGTTTCCGTCCATGGTTCAGAAAACACAGAACACCTGTGTGCAAGGCAAAGGGACAGGTGCTGAAAAACAATGAAGCTAAGATGTGACCCTGACTGGAAGGAGCCATCTAGCAGCGGCCACCAGACCCCTGCACACCATGGAGTGCTGTGTCGCTGGGGCCACATGGAGGGAAGGACGGCTTCTGGCTGGCACCATCAGGGAAGGCATTCCTCCATCCTCTCCTCTTGGTACTCAGTGTGTCCTCTGTGCCTCTAGGTTACTGCTCGGCCTGGCCCATTCCAGGCACTTGCTTATCTTCCTTATCTTTCGTCATGGTGTGAGAAATGGAAGTTTGAGAGGATAAGATCCTGTCTCACAGGTGCCTAGTGTGTGTGGAACTGATGTGCTGTGGAAATGTCACTCTGTCTTGGTTTCCAGAAAGGTGGAAAAAATTGGGGGAAAGGAGAGCTAAGATGGGGTGGTAAGGGTATGGTGTCTTAGTCAGAAGGTGGGAGCGAAGTTATACCAACAAGCAGTTTTAGTACGCAGCTTAATCCAGATGATAGAAAGAGCACCAACACTGCCAAGGACCTCAAGAAGGGAGCTGGAGGTCCTCGGCCACGTAAGTTATTCTGCAGAATTGGGAAGCTCATATCCTTTCCTATTATCTAGTCAAGCTCAACCAGAGCGTATGAAAGAATAATGAATAACTAGAGGGTCTTCAATTTCTGGAAAGTAGAAAAATCAAGTAAACTCAGCATTCCCCAGCATCCCCCACCCCTGCCCCCAAAACAGTGAAGCTGAATGTCAAAAGTGGAGAGAAAGCTTTTGGATATCTTCTTTAAGTCTGTTTTTGGTGTTCTGGTCTGTAAGCAACCAAGATAAAGAGAGATTCTATCTCAAAGAGGAAAGTTTGAGGAACGAGAAGTAGTTGAGCCCAGGCATTTGCGATGCCTTGAGACCTACACAAAACCATGGCATACAAGGGCTCTCCCACATGAATCAGCCAGGCAAGCCAGTGGCCACTGTGCAGGCGGGCGTGATGAATGTCCACCAAGTCCTGAGTGAAGGGCCCAGGGGCCCTAGGCTCTGGTAAGGAATGCTCTGAGGCCAGAAGACAACCCACATGTAATACCCAAAGAATATGCCCCGTTGGAATTGTGTCTTACCACCTGCTGCTGTCTCCATTGTTGCAGCACATCCCTGAGAATGCTCCATGATGTATTTCTGTGTAAACCCCAGAAACACTGATTGCAGTACCTTGCACATAGGAGATATGTGATACCTTTTTTAAGATAATAAAAAAATTAGAATTTTTTTTGAAGATACATCTGGTATGTAAACCAGGACTACATTCAGACAAATAGATTTGGACAGGTGTCAATTATTTGGATAATTCTTGCAAATACAGCTACTTAGAAATATGAAGAATTTTAGCCGGGATTTTGCACATTGTTAACATTAATTATACTAACTAACTAACTGCTGTGTATTCTGTTAATGGGGCAGGAAGGAGTTCCCTAAAAGAAGCTATTCCAGGGGCGCCTAGGTGGCTCAGTTGATTAAGCATCTGACTCTTGATTTCAGCTCAGGTCATGATGTTGGGGTTTGAGATCGAGCCCCACATTGGGCTCTGTGCTGGGCATGGAGCCTGCTTGAGATTCTCTCTCTCTTCCTCTCCCTTTGCCACTCTCTTGCCTCTAAAAAAGAAAAAAGAAAAAGCTATTCCATTAGTAAATTAAAAACTCAATAATAAGAAGACTTCACTTTTCCTGAGCCCAGCTTATGTGCCAGGCCCTTTTCAGTTATTAACTTCTTAAACAATCCCAACAACTCTGTGGAGTAGAAACTATTATTATCCCCATTTTGACCATGACAAAACTGAGGAACAAAAGGCTGAAGCAATGTGCCCCAAATCACAGCAATGCCATTAAGTGGCAGAACCAGGCTTTGAACCTTTGGAAATCTGTAATCTGACTGCGGGTTCTGAGATCCTGTACTGTGTTAATTTAGTCTTCTTATGATAAATTGTTTTAAGTTTCTCTAAATTATTACAAAATATGGTTCAAATATCTCTGACCAAGAAACATTAACTCCTAAGAGTATTGTAGACTTCTGGGTCCTTCTTAAGATTTTGGAAATATGTATGCAACATAAAGAAAAAGTTAAATTCATTAGCATAGACAGGCAAATTAAGCATTTTAGGCCTCAGAGTAGATTCTTTGGTCTCAATTATCTGGCTAGCATTTCACAATGATCATTGCCAAATGTCATACTCAAAGTGTTACCGAACAGGCCCAGACTATAAAAAGACTCAGTTTTGTCTCATGGCCAATCTCTCTAGTATAGAAACTCAACTCTGGCATATAATTAAAAATTGATACATTGCTATGGTGGATGAAGGATTCCTCATAAGTACTGAAATATTTGATAAATACAGATCAGTGACTTAAAGTGACACAGATAATTAAAGATGGGCCGGTGGAAAACCCTTTTAAGATCAACATATATGGATCTTTTGAGATACTGATCCACTTCGCCCTTGTAAAATTTGAATAAAAACACTACAGAATTAAGAAATGTAAATTGGTACATAATATTTCTTCTGACTTTTGCAGATGTCTATATTAGGACAGTTATCCAAGTCAAAATAGTGAGACAGAGAGAGAGAGAGAGAGAGAGAGAGGAAGAGAGGGAGAGAGAGAACTTTTAGGCTCCTGTCAGTGAGAAGTCCTAGACAAGTTGACCTGACATCAACTTTCTGACTCTCTCTTCCTCTTTCTCTCTCACTTTCTCCTCTGCTTCCCTCTATGTGGGTTTCTTTTATCAGAAAAATCTCACTCCTCACAGCAGCAAAGATGACCCCTTATCTGTGCAGACCCTCCCTATTCATCATTTTAGAAGGAGAAAGAACCTCTTTGCTCTGATATATTTAACCCCCTCTCAGGACTCCGGGCATCCCCACCCCATGAAAAGGGCAGGGTGGGGAGATGGAGCCTCCCCAGGACAGCCACATGGCAGGTGGGGAGGAGGTGCAGATCCAAAGAAGGAGAAGCGCAGGTGAAGGAGGAGAGTAACAGATGCCTCCTGCAACTGCTCAACTATTTACAAACAAAATCTATTTAACCTCCTTCTGGGGAATATTCACCATTTTTTTTTTAAACTCAAAATACATCCAAGTGGAAAAGATAATCCTTTTACAAGCTAGGAAGTCCATAATTAATGCCACATTAATATGATAAATGAAATCAAGATGGGAGGTCCAGGTAGTACTTTGTGACAAAAGTAAATGCTGTGATCTTACAAGAATATTAAGTGTTGCATATATTCTGGCCTTTCAAAGATGAGTTTTCAAAGAGGAGTAGTGGTAGCCAGGTATATTGGAACACTTGAAAGCTTTGGGGTAAAACAAACAATCTGGATTTGTTTTCTGGCTCCAAATCTTGCTCCTGCTGCTCGCTTATTGGAAAATTTCATTTCTTTCTTTTTTATGGAGCAAGGGACTTAAATTCTTTGGGTTTTGCTTTGTTCACTTGTCAAATGAGAATAATTATACCTTCCTTGGATGATGGATGCAAAGATTAAGGAGATGATGCCCATGAAACACAATCATGTAGTAGATCCTCAATAAATGTCAGTTTTCCAGTGTATCTACTCGCACAGTCAGGTTCGATTCCCTGTTTCCTTTGTTAGCCATTTTTTCCTACTTGACAGTATACAACACAAATACAAATGGAACAAAAGTAGTTTGTTCAGGTAGTATGGACTAGGAGCAGAATTAATAATAAATTACGCTCACTGTATTTCTGGGAATGAAAAAGACAAGCGTATAAAAAAATTAATTACATCTTGTTATATGTCAGAAATCAGTAGAAAGGAAAGATAGAGCTGGACACCCACTGAGTCACAATCATGGTATGGCAAGCATTTTGATAAGAGAGAATATTATACGTCACATTGTCACCACCGTTCTGTCAGTCATTGGTGACTATGGCCATATGAGGCCCGGAATCATGCACAGCTGCTCAGCACAGCATCCAAACCAAAGAACAGAGCAAGATCTTGTGTTTGACCCGTTATTTTAAAAATCCAAAATAATATTTTCCTTTCATAGTGCAGAAATGGGTTGAATTTTTTACTTTGTAGCTTTGGATTTTGTGTTCAAAATTTAAAGATGACACAACCTGTCATCTCTTATTTATGCTCTTATTTCTCAAAAATTGGTTACTGGTAGGCTGAAATATGTTTTTGGATATATCTGAAAAATATTCTCTTCTACTTGCAAAATGGCAAGCCTCTCTTACAAGCCTATGAAAGAGTAGTTAAGGGAGAGTTCGTGAGTGTTAGTTTTACGTAGCTGTCACTCCTTTGGGCCCATAATTGAGATTAAATGACAGGTATGGGATTTTCATCAGAAGAAATCCCTGGAAGTTTGATGAAAAACAGGGAAAAAAACCCTGAATTAATTTACACAGCCTAACATATGATCATAATTTTGGGGGGATGTGTCTTGCTGTTGGTAAAATTTAGAAAAATCCACACATATTATTTTAACTGAAGTATAGTCTCATGAAATGTATGTGGTTGTGTGGTTAAGTGTTTATGGGAACTTCTCAGTTTCTGCTGTTCGGCCTGCTTTCAAAATATTCAAATATATTTGGCTTTTGTAACTTCGCTAATTAAACCTTCTAAAACAGATGGAATTATAGAAATTACAGGGTTTAAAATATCATTTTAATTGGTTTACGATCTATGTGACACATAGTGCCATTCATACTGTATAAAATATATACGGATGACTCGAAAGAGATAGCATACCAATTAATTTTTCTTTAACTCTCAATTAAATCATGTTGTCTTCCTTATTTAATCCCCTTTCCATTAGCCTGGCTCCAAGCTGGTCTGATCAACCTTAACTGAAGATACAGGTTGTATCCTGCAACAGTATCGGTGAGTTCTTTTAGGATGACTGACGGGGGTGGGGGGCAGAATCTGAATTTACCTTCTTTCAAAAGAAAATAAATGACTTTAAGAGAGACCTTTAAAAATGCATATGGCAGTCTCCTGAGTGATCATAGATCAATCTTTCTTCTTTTAATATGACTATCTAATGTATGCAGGCAACCATAGTCCTCTGATTTTCTGGAAGTCTTGATTTCAAATATTCTGTCCTACTGTCTCACTAAGAACACTTGTATTTATCAAACTACATGTTCAGATTTTTGAGTTGAGATGGGAAGTAATAATCACTGCACATAGATTTTTGGAAGATTTCTATAGGCTGCTTCATGCATGTCTATGTGCCTTACGATCAAGAATCTGGTTGAATAAAGCTCATTCCGACCCACAAGGATTCTAATTTTGAGGCCAACAACGAAGGTCTCAATTAAATAAACCTGCTTTACCCAGCAAAATAATGTGCAGTTTTGAAAAATACTATGTTGCAATTTTTTGGCTACTGTTGGCTAACAAAATTAAACTCAACCGTTTCTTTCAAATATCTCAATTTGCCATTTAGATGTGATTTTAAACACACTATTCCCCTTTGTTGCCATGGTTACAGGTTTGGGCCCTCATGGGTGACAGAAAAGTATCACAGTACTGGTTCCTGTTTGAACACACATGTTCTCTGGGTCTCGCCTTGCAGCGGGAGGAAAGAAGAGGATGGAATCACCACACTCCCACAGCAAGCAAGGTAAACCCATGTATCAAATGACACTCAGAGCTGGGGAAATCGCCCACAGCAGGGACAGATTACCTCTTACAGTCACTATGGAGAACGATTCAAATTCTGGCTTTAATGATCCCAGATAGAGCCCTTCTCCTCCCCACCAATGTGACACTTTGCAGACATTTTTTATATCAAGGAAATATTTAACTGAAATGTGCTTCTGAGAATGCCTACCGAGCTGGCTCTAGGCATCTTCCAACATCGCAGGGGTCAATTAAAAGAACCAATCAACTGTTTTTAAAACTTTAAAATATAAAAAAAAAAGTGGGGGGAAAAGAAAGTGGACAAAAAGTAATGTTAAATAGCATGGAGCATGACTAATGGCGCTAGCATGTTAAAATCATTGGGAAAATGTCCTTGGAAGACAAATGAATTTTCAGCAGAATAATTAACTTAATTAACAAATTTGCATGCATATTCATCAGGCTATTGAAGTCTTTCCAGCCCAGCTTGATGAGCGTTGGTGTAATAATTGTCTCATTTACATTCTGCAATCTACTACAATTTAGGGCATGCAAAAAAAGCAGACCTCTTCCCTTTGACTTTCTTTAGGACCCACATACTCCTAATAACACAACCATCACCCACTCAGTGGCCTTAAGTTCCGGCCTTTGGAGAGAACCCCCAGAGAGAGCTGATGGTGGGCTTCCCCATCCCCCAGCCTTCCTCTTCTTTCTTCTTTTATTTTTTTCCTTTTGGCCCAGGTTCTCTGTTTTTGCCTCTGCTTGCTCTCCTGGGTAAATCTTGGCACCAGTTCTGACTTCAAATCTCCTGGGTCGCCAGACTGCATCATGTAAAAATTGCCATTTCCCTCTATCTCTGCAGGGCAATCTTTAAAGGCAGTAAGGTGTGACGCTCCAGACTGGCAGCTTGGCAAGACGGAGCCCATGGATACCAGCACACGGGAATCTGGACCGTTCACTCTGACAGCAGTCAGCACTGGGAACAAAAGGAATGGAGGGAAAAAAGCGCAAATGTATTTTTACATATTGTAGGCATATGGCCACAAGACCAGCAGAAATATATTTAATTACCAATTGCGCGTATTGAGGAGAAAAACACTGGGAAGGAAAAAAAAAACCTGTGTACACAGCAATATTATTCTACTTTAACTTTTCACCTCCTTTTTTTTTTTAAATTGAAGATACAAGAGATGTGGATTAGAATCAAAAAGTGTTATCTGCTGGAATCCTATCAAAGGTGATGCGGGTTTTTCATGTGCCTTTCTCAGTAGCGTAACATTATGTAGGAAATAGAAGTTTTCTTTTAATGATTTTAATTATGAAATAATTTTACTAAGGTATTTTTTGAGGGGAGGCGCTGGAGGGACCTAATTTGAACTGTAAGAATTAGACAATTTTACTGTTCTATTGAAACTATACTTCCAACATTACACATTAGTTTAGGCCTTAACCGTGAACAAACAACCGTTGAAAAATTGTAGTTCTGTTCCTTCCTATAAAATGAGAACAGTTCAACCCACACTTACTGCCTGCATCCTGTCTATCAGGCACTGTGCTAGCCAATGGAGGGACAGGGATGCATCAGAGATATCCCTGTACTCCAGAAGCTCATCGTCTAAGATGGGAGACAGATACACATACGCATAATTATAGTATTAAATTATTAAAATTATGACTAAAATTAGAACTATAATTATAATATACATAATAAAACAGCTGCAATATAATGAGGTAGGTGTATCAATCCAGGGGCCACAGAGGACTGCTTTTAGGTCAGCCTGGGAGTCAGTCACCCAAAAAGCCCTGGGTGGTAACTTCCTCTTGGAGGAGTTAATGAAAAGGAGCTTTTGGTCTGAGCAAAGGTGTAGGTAAGAGGTCCCACAGTGTCCTCCGATCCTATTGATCCTGTTCCGTTAATCATAAGCCTGGTGAAAAACTGTATCTGAGTCAATGTATTAGAACATCCTGCCCCCCTAATCTCCACCATCTTGGGAGGGTGGAGTTGGGCAGGCACCTACTTGTACCATGCAGACCTGTGGGTCATCTGGTCACTGGTGGGCTGGTGGCTATGGCTGGAGCTCAGAGCCATGTCCAGTGAGAGTCTGTGCCCAGTGGGTCACAAGTCTGCTCTGAGGAGTGCTAGAGAATGGCAACTATAGCAGGTAGCAAAAGCAGCAGCCCCAGGATGAGAGTTGTGTTGGGGGACTTGGCTGCATGACCGATTGGTGGCCACGGACTCCAGTTAGGAAGAGGAAGCCCAAGGATCAGGGCAGGTAAACATGTCCCAACAAACTAGTGGCCAGGTGTTGGGTCCCCAAGCCCTTATTGGTGATACCTGGGAGGTGTGCCCATCAGTTTGACCTTTCTGAGAATTGTGTGAATCTCTTTTCTTCCTGGTCTCCGGAGAGTTTATTGGAAAAACAGATACAGAAAGAAGGCTCCCACACTTAGGATGGTATAGTTGCAGTAATTGTCAGAAGCTAGTCCCACCTTCACTGGAGCAAGTTTGGTTTATTGTGGGGTTTGGCCTTGGAGAGGCTAACACTTAAGGAAAAGGCCAAGGTCACTGCAGGGCTCAAATGGATCCAATTTCTTGCACATGAGTTGTACTGACTTAGTTGTGAGCTCAAGAGGCACTAAGTGGCAGAGTCTAGAGTTTTTTAAAAGCTAAAGTCTATGTTCTTAATCACTTTGCTCCACTGTCTATATTGAAATTATTATTTAAGAGGCCAAATACTGGTCACAAACACATAGGGTACCAGACTGCAGATTTGGCTGCTTTATTGGCCGTGTGGGGTTTGGGGCTTCATCTTCTCATCCAGTAGGAAAAAAAACTAATTCAAACAATTAAGTAGTATAGGGAGCTAGCTAGCTCTCCTAGCTGTGCAATACAGATTTTGTCTATACCTGGAACAGCATATTCCAAATAAGCTTCCCATTGCCTAGGTAAGTCCATACTACTGTTTCTTAATTTGGTTGAAACATGCAAGTTTGGTTGATTTCATGAACCTTAAAGTGAAGTTATCAGGTTCTGTAGACAATACATGGTAACTTTTAAAACTTTGCGGAGTAAAGTAAGAATGACACTACCACAAGTCTAGAACAATGCCTTGGTAAATTAGATCCCCTACTTTTAAGTTCATAAAATTTGTGGCACCGAACATGTTTATATTCTGTCTGCTAGAAACATACGGAATGTCTTACAGGAAAAGTAATCCTTTAGAATTAAGATTTAAAGGGATTTTTTAAAAAAAAGTTAAATTTGAATAGAAAATACATGTAAAATTGGTTTCTGGGCTTCCTAGAAGCCAACGCAAAAAGGGAAATATGGAAAAAAGCATAATTTTTCATTATCAAAAAGGAGGAAACATATTAGTTCCTCAGGAAGAAAAAGCATTCACTAAGACACAAGCGGCAAAAGTAATTTAACATAGACTTGACCTTTGAAAGAAAGAAAAAACAGTTTAAAGTCTTTGTGATGAGGTAGATAGTAGTACAATTCAAGAACTGTAATGAAATACACTCTTTAAAACCAGAATGAAGGAAGTATTCCTAGCAAGGCATTAAGTCAGAGGGCCACTGGGCCCTGATGCACAGATCTCAGTCCACAAGGCCTCACTATTTGGTTATGTATTCATAAGGCAAACGTTTGTTGATTACCTGATCTGTACCATTCACGTTTCTAGGGCTAGAAATGAGTTATAAAAAAGAAAAAGATTCCCGTTCACAGTCCAAATTAAAATGATTCCAGCATATTAATATAAAATTTTATAGTTATAATTGTTACAATGATGTGTGATGAATGAATTATGGGTTAATCAACTTACATGATGCTCTATGGTTTACAGAATGTTTTCATCATTACAACCCAAGTATCCTTATGGAAACATTGGGACATGCCAGGTATAGGACTGATGTTCCTGACCCTAGAGCCTTGATATATCATGAAAGTGATGTTCATGATTATATTTTTTTCCCATTAGAAAGGATATGCTTGAGATCCCATTGCAGAACTTAGCAAGAAAATCAGCTAGTTAATGCCACAAGAGACCTTAACATACCTTGATGTGTTTAAAAGTTGAATACTACACTTAGTGACACTTGGTTTAACGAACATCTTAATTTTTTCACATCCCATGAAGTGTTACAGGACTTTTGGCAAAATGTGAGATCTTTGTGCTAGGCACAGTGAGGATCTATGAATAACTGTTAGATGATAACCACTCGTCCCTATCTCAAGGCAACGATTGTGAGTCATATGGTCCACTCAGGCTCTAGAGCCCTTTATTCTCCTTCCTCAGCATGCCTATTGTGCACAATGGGTGAAGAATTCTGCTTCTTTTCCAGTTAATTAACCCACATGCTAATGATACTGTTCCATCCTTGGTTAATTCAGAGCAACCTCCAGCTGTCTGCCTCCTGTCTGTTCAGAAGCTTTTGGTGATGAAGGTGGAGCCCATAAGAAGGAAACTGATGCATGCACTCACCAGTGCAGGAAGGTGATATACAGGTAGGGTGACTATCTCATCCCATTTTTCCCAGAACTTACTTGGTTTCAGCACTGCAAGTCCCAACTCCTGGTAACCCCTTAAGTCTTATGCAAATAGGACTAGGATTGGTCACTCCCAGTGCTGGGAACCATCTGTATAATCAATAAGTAACAAATGAACATCTCCATCATTGAGTAAAATACAAGGGCAAAGGTAACATTTGGTGTCTTGGTTTGGATTCTCTTGGAAGTAGGCCCTGAGTCAAAGATTACAAGTGAAGGTAGTTTATTGGGAGGTGATCCTAGGAAACAGTGGTAGGAGAGTAGAGGAATGAGGCAGGAAAGCAAGCTGCCACCTGGAACCTAATCTTACTAGATTAAACTGGGGAATGGTGTAGAATACAGACCTCAGAGTCATGCTACCCATGCGGCAGAAGGGTTGGGATAAGCACAGTCATTAGTTGAAGTCTGTTCCTACTACTGCGGGATGAAGTTGCTAAACTGGTCTCTTGAACCTGTGGGCAGAGTGGACCTCAGCAGTCAGAGGAAGCCCTCTGACAAAGAGGTGCAGGTATCGCAGGAGAAAGGTGTACCATTGTCCACTAAAATGGTATGGGACAAAGGGATATGGGGAGGCCACTGACAGTGCTGTTACAGTGGGTCTACATTGCTTTCCAGGTCAACTCATTCCACAGCATTGATCCCCTGTGAGGTCCCAGGCTCAGAGATGGGTGCTTGCTTGGTAAGGTGAGAAAGAAATGTGCTGGATATGGGGAAATTCAGAGTGTGGGTGCACTTGTGAAAGGCAGGGGACTTTGGTGGCTCCGAATAATACTTGATATGTATTCTACTCATTAGTAATTATCATATGGCTGAGCTACAGATATGTGGGCTTAGTTGGAATCTTGTACGTAGGCTTCAATAATGTCACTTCAGACATTCATTGATTCTAAGGGACAAGACTTTTGAACACCCCTTAGGATCTCATTGCATGGTTACCAGGTCTCATTATTATAAAGGAGTTATTTCTTTTTTACATATACCTTCCCCTTAGCCAATAAAAACTATTTTAGTATTTCTGTCTTTGAGCTGGACAAAGTTCGTCTCTCTGGTCTCCCTTAAAAACACCTAGAACAGGACCTCTTTCTGAAGTCTGTAAAGCGTTCAGAGTGGAATGCAATGGTAAGCTCTGCATCCAGGAACCCTGGCCAGCTGCCCAAGGTTGGTGACCTAGCCACCGCAGCCATCTAGGCTGATTGTCAGTCACCCCGGTGACCTGACAAATACTTCTGCCAAATGGAGATATTTGAATCTGGTTAGAAGCTGAAGATTCATTCAGTCATTGTTCAAGATTAACAAAGACAATGGTGAGCAGAATCCACGAGTCATGAGAAACCTGAGGCAGAGACTACAAGGAAAGTCTGTTGGAAGTGGAGTCATCTTAGCAAATACAGAGCAGCTGTGTGGCCATAATGGCGGGTCACTGGAATGAACAGCGATGTTCACTTGCCATGGAGAGGAAAGGGAAACCAAGTGACTCAACCTGGCTAGTGTCTTAAAAGCTGATCCAGGGTCCATGAGTGTAACTAGGAAGCTGTTTCCTGCATTCTTCAGTTCCCGCATTCAGCCTTTTAAGAAGCCCTGTTAATTGAAGTAAACTGAGTGACCCTCATCTATGTGAAAGAGCTAACATATCTTTTATATGCTTGAAATCATTTCTCACCTTTCTCAGATTAAGGCTAAAAAATTTAATTTCTATTAGTATTTTTTATTCTCACAAATTTTTTTGATAAGTTTTCATTAGCCATGCTCTTTCTCATCCTGTCATTTGCCTTTTGGAACTGTTATATTTTTTTTTTATTTTTTAAAATGTTTTCACTTTTATTGAGGTATAATTGTCAAATAAAATTGCGAGATACTGATGTGATGATTTTATATACGTATACGTTGTGTATACCAACAATTTTCTTTTAAGTAAACGCTATGCCCAATGTGGGGCTCGAACTAACTACCCCGAGATCTAGTTGCATGTTCTACAGTCTGAGCCAGCCAGGTGCCCCTTTATAATTTTTTTTAAAGGTTTTATTTATTTATTTGACAGAGACAGCCAGCAAGAGAGGGAACACAGCAGGGGAGTGGGAGAGGAAGAAGCAGGCTCCCAGCGGAGGAGCCCGGTGGGACTCGATCCCGTAACGCCGGGATCACGCCCTGAGCCGAAGTCAGACGCTTAATGACTGCTCTACCCAGGCGCCCCTATAATTTTAATAATATTTTCATTTTAAATTGAATTTAAAACCTCATAGATTCAATTCACCCTCTTCAAGTTCTCTTGCCTACTAGGCATAGGAGAGTAGGTTAGGCTAAGATTGGGGTCAAAGACATAGATTCATTCATTTATCATTATTATTATTTTTAAAAATTTTATTTATTTATTTTAGAGTGGGGGGGGAGCGAGCCAGCTGGGGGGTGCAGAGGGAGAGGGAGAATCTCAAGCAGACTCCACGCTGAGCACGGAGGCTGCCGCGGGGCTCCAGCTCACAGCATTGAGATCATGACCTGAGCTGAAATCAAGAGTCAGATGCTTAACCAACTGAGCCACCCAGGTGCCCCCAGAAGATACAGATTTAGGTGCTGGTCCCAAAATTCACTATAGATGTGCCCACAGGGAAGTTACTTAACTTCTCTGACTTTTAAATGAGGACGGTATTTATTATTAACAATAATTTACTATTATTATCATTGCCCACAAAAAATGATAGGTGAAAATTTTTCTCTCCCTTCATCCTTGCTCCTCAAATGTATTCTGTAAAGGATTAAAGTTTGTCATATAAAAAAACAAAAAACAATTTGGGGCACCTGGGTGGCTCAGTCAGTTAAGCATCTGCCTTTAGCTCAGGTCATGATCCCAGGGTCCTGGGATCCAGCCCCATGTCAGGCTCTCTGCTCTGTGGGGAGCTGGGTTCTCCCTCTCCCTCTGCCTGCCACTCTGCCTACCTATGCTCTCTTTCTCTCTCTCTGTCAAATAAATAAAAATCTTTTAAAAAATTAAAAATACAATTTGATAATAAAAAGAAAATAAGAGACTAAGAACCAAAAACTTGGTAAAAGGGTAAGGAGAGAAGCTGAGAAAGTCTATCGTAATTGAGTTAAAACCTCAACAGTGAGCTTCTTGGAAAGAAAGAAAAGCAAAATATAATAGTCACATCTTACTCTAATAAAATAAAATAAAAAGTAAAATCTTGTAAGGTAAGAAATATATTTTTGGTTTAATTCTGACATGAATTATTACATGGTTCTGTCTATAAGAGACATTGAAACACACAGTAGAAATTTTGTGGTAGACAAAGGGCCTCTGTATCCTATTTCTTACACTGACTGCAAATGAAAAGCTATGAATGTAGGGTTGTGTTGAAGGTTTCTGGAAGGCATTTCTATTAACAGCTGAAAGAAGAGAGCCCAGGCATCTATTTTTTAATAAAATGAATAAAGCAGCAACACAACCTGAAGGAAGTAGAGGAATGGTTTGGTTTACTCCCTGACCCTTTTCAAGGCTGAGCTGGCTGTGCTTGCCTTGATAGTGCGTCAGCTTGCTAGCTGACCTCCTTCGCACCAGGCTTGCCCACCTCGGGCCCTTTCTCTCTCCTGCAGCCAGGGCGGGGATTTCTAAAACACAACTCGCGCTGTGTCACTCCCTGGCCTCAAGCACCTTCGGCAGTTCACTTCTCAATTCTTTCAGTTTCTCAGATATGCCGGGTGTTTTCCCTTTCGCACATTCTTCTTTGCCTGGAATAGCCATCTCTGCTGTCAACCACCATTCCCCCCAGCCCCTCCCCAAAGTGCCAGGTTAATACTCACCTTTTAGAAGTCCATCGATGGTGCCAGAAAAACTTCCTTGACAAAGCCAACCTCCTTGCCTGGATTGGTTTCCCCTCCTCTGTGCTCCTTCGGCATTCTGCTCCGCAGAACTGTTCTTTTGTGTTTACTGTGTGTATCTCCCCCTAGACTGAAGGTTTGTGTGTTGGGGTCGCAGCTGTCAGAGCATCATGGAACCTTTAGCATTAGCAGCACCCTGGCACGTAGGAGGGGCTGAATACAGATCTGACACATAAATGAATGAAAGACTTGGTAGGAGCCGGCTTTCAAACAACAGTCGACGTCGTGTTAATAACCAGTAGACATTTTCCCAAAGTGTGTTTCATGAAACACTGCTTCTGAGGAATATTAGTAAGCATCCTGGATGAAAGACTTTTATCATTAACAAAGCAGAAAATGCTGCCTATTCTCTCAAAAGTCACTATTTTCATTAGAATATTAATGGCTCCTGTATGTTTTTCAATTAAGAAATTTGTGGGGCGCCTGGTTGGCTTAGTCGTTAAGCCTCTGCCTTCGGCGTTATGGGATCTAGCCCCTCATCAGGCTCCTCCGCTATGAGCCTGCTTCTTCCTCTCCCATTCCCCCTGCTTGTGTTCCCTCTCTCGCTGGCTGTCTCTCTCTCTTCAAATAAATAAAAATAAAATCTTAAAAAAAAATAAAAAAGAGACTTGTGTACTGTATCTTTTTTCATGTTTTTTTGGTGTCTGTGCGCACATGCACACACACACAGTACCTGTTGGAACTAATTCCAAGCAACACCACCAGTTAGTTGTACGTGGGCTTTTACTTTAAATTAGGAAATGCAGTAAGGATGCATTCGTCTTCTTGATTGTTTATGTTATTCTGTGAAGTGTGACCCAGGGCAGTAAGACCAAATAGGAAAAAAGAAAAAGAGGAAGCACACAAAAATGAAAAGACACGATGACGATTTTGCAGATTATAGGAGTCAACTCTGAAAATACAAGAGCACCAACTGGGAAAACCTATTAAACTAACAAGAAACATAAGTGAGGCTAAAAAATAAATATATTGAAAATGACTACCTATACTACATGAATAGTGCTGATCGATTTTGGAAAATATTACGGGAAACATTTAACAGACTAACAAAATATAACAACTTGGAAATAAATGTCACAAAAATATGTATGAATTAAATAATCCAAATTAAAAAAAATGAATATACAATGAAGGTTCCTAAGTTCAGAGATTTGCTACATTCCTGAATGGGATCATTCAATATTATAAGACATATGAAGATATCGATTAAACACAATGCTACTTAAAACCCCAGTTTGGAACTTGAGAAGGTGTTTCTGAAGTTCAGCTGGAAGATAAGTGGGAAAAAGTAGCAAAGAACAAAAATAATTAAGAAGAGCAATTAGGAGAAACCAGTAATGTCAGTTTTTTAAATATATTAAAAACTATACGTCTTAAAACCTTACTACACCTTGCAAGAATAATCCAAGAGAGACTAGAATATTATAAGCATTTTTATACCTAAAGACTTAATGTGGAGTCACACATAAATGTAAGAATGGGTATTGCTGCAGAAATTGGTTGATAATTTCTCAATTAAATTTAGTTTCTCATTTCATGCTGTATACGATTTCCAGATGGAGTGAAGATTTACAGGTAAAAGAAACAAAGCATAGGAGAACTAGGAGAAAATGTAGATATTTTGTTTGCTTTAAAATTAACAGTTGTTCTTTTTTAGAGTTTTTAGAGTTTTAAGAACTGCATAGAAAGTGCAGGGCTCTCATACTCCCCTGTCCCCCTTCCCCTCACGGGTCCTCCTATTAGCACTTCTTGCGTTGGTGTGGTGCATTTGTCATCATTGATGAACCCATGCTAATACATTATTATTAACTAAAGTCCATAGTTTATATCAGGGATCCCTCTTTGTGTTGTGTAGTTATAAGGGTTTTGACAAGAGGGTCATGTCACATGTCCACTAATACAGTATCATACAGGTAGTTCCTGTGTCCCACCTATTCATCCTTCCTCCCCCCCCTCCTTGAGCCCTTAGAAACCAATAGTCTTTTTGCTACCTATGCTTTCTGCCTTTTCCAGAGTGTCATACAGTGGGAATTATTCAGTATGCTGCCTTTGCACGCTGGCTTCTCTCATTTAGCAACATGCATTTAAAGTTCTCCTGTGTCTTTTCATGGTTTAATAGCTCATTTCTTTCTATCATAGAATAATATTCCATTGTATGGATGTACCACAGTTTATTTACCTGCTCACATATTGGAGGACTAAATACTTTTTTAGAAAGTTTAATAATATTCATTAAACAAAATAAGACACTTATTGAGAGCCTACCGTGGGCCAAGTCCTCTTCTAGAATCCGGGGTGTATCAATGAGCAAAACATACAACAAGCTTTGTTCTTGAGAAGATTACATAGAAGTAAGAGGAGACAGACACATGGAAAATGAAGAATAAAAACAATTAATGGGTAAATTTCAAAGTGTACGGAAGGTGGTAATTGCTGTGGCAAAGTAAAAGGCAGAGCTAGGCAAAGGGAGTGGGGGGTGTGAGGGCTGGTGAGGTTAGGCTGCAGATGGTAATTCTGTATCGGGGGGTCACTGCCCCATGAGAAGGTGAGGTTTTCACCCAGATTTGGTGGAGAACAAACAGATGGCCTGTAAGTGTAAAATTTTACAATTTGCTACCAAATAAGAAGGGCAAATTCAAACAATGTTATAACATCCCACTTATTAATTAGCATAAACTTTAAAAAATATAATTTTGGCGATGATACATGGAGATTTCACATGATAGGAGAAAGTATTAACTGCTATAATTGTTTTTGAAGGCAAAGGGGTAATATGGAATAAGAAGCCTTAGCAATGTTTAAACAGTCTCTCTCTGTTTCTCAAAAAGAAAAAAAGGGGTGGGGGGCACCTGGGTGGCTCAGTCGATTAAGCATCTGACTCTTGATTTTGGCCCAGGTTATGATCTCAGGGACGTGAGATTGAGCCCCACTTGGGTTCCATGCTGGGTATGGAACCTGCTTAAGTTTCTCTCTCTCCCTCTCCCTCTAACCCCTCCTTCCTTCTAAAAAACAAAACAAAACAGAACAAAAAACAATGTTTAAGCAATCATTCCACATCCATAAAGTGATCAAGAATGCTAACAAAGTTTGTGTAAAAACTATTTAATTGTAGTTTTAAAATTTGGAAATAGCATATATTTTCTATAATGGGAGCACATTAGAAATTATTATGGTACATTCAATTCATGTAATGCTATGCAATCTTTAAAAATGATGATATCATTTTTGAATAATATTTAATGATTTGGGAAAGTGCTTATGCACAGAAAATGTTCCAAAAGAAATATACCAAATGTTAACAGTAGTTATGAACCTCGGGTGGTGGGATTATGGATGCTTAAAAAATAACTTCTTTTTGATGTGAATGTATAATGTATTATAAAATTCATGTATAATGCATATGTATTATAAAATACATTATTAAAAGTGAAAAGTATAGAAAAGTAAAAAGAAAACAAAAGCGGTTTTGGCTTATTTCTTCCAATTCTGTCCCTTCTTTTACTTTCTTCTTTCTAATCGATTATCACTTTTCATTCTTCTTTGCTCCTCTTTGTGTCCCTTTTTCCCGCCTTCTTTCTCCTCCATCATCTCCTGCTTCTTCTGCTGAAATTCATGAGTCAAAGTTATTCACAGCCAGGTGGCACTCCAGAAGGTCATCTATAATCCCACCCTTTCTCTTCATCCTCACCAGCACTTTATTTTTTAAAGATTTATTTATTTATTTGAGAGAGAGAGAGGGAGAGCAGGAGAAGGGGCAGAGGGATAGGGAGAATTTCAAGCAGACTCCCTGCTGAGCACAGAGCCCAACGCAGGGCTCAATCCCATGATAGTGAGATCATGACCTGAGCTGAAACCAAGGTCAGTCGCTTAACCGACTGAGCCACCCAGGTGCCACAGCACTTTTTAATATATAATCGAACTTTCCATTGTTGCTGTTTGGATGGATAAAGAGTAATGTCTTGTTTTGAATTGCATCTCTGTGATTTCCAGCGAGGCTGAAGTTTCCTCTTGTAATGAATTCAGTTTACATATCCTTTGCTCTCTTTCTGGTTGGGATGTTTGTTTTTTATTAGTTTATTTATTCGTTTATTTATTCATTCATTCATACTTACACTTCTGGATGGTAATCTCTTTGTCAGTTTAGGCAACTCAACAATCTTCTCTCAACCTCTGCCCTTCCTGTTAACTTTGCTGTGCTGTCCTCTATAGGCAAAATTCTTGAACTTCGATCCATCGGTTTTTTAATTGACTCACCAATATTTCCATGTAGAGCATCACTTAGATCTTTAGTTAGATCTCTGTTTCGACTTTCTGTATCCATCATTTGTCTTTCTTCCCATTTCCATTTTTGTCTTTTTCCTCTTTATTCTATAACGAATTCTCAAGTTTGTCCTCCACATTACTTATTCAGTATGTCAATGCCAATTCTGCTATTTCTGCTTTCTGAAATTTTGGGGTTTCCTTACGGCATTTCGACTTCACTAAACCCTACTGTCCTCTCATCTTATTGCTTGCAGGTCTATTCCCTTGCTAACCTTCTTTTTCCATTGCATTTCATCATCTTTTGAAACACAAACAACTTGTGACTTTTTCTTTTACTTCCTTGAGCTAAACTGTCTAGAGGTATCCTTTTTCTGAGTACTCCAGTAGGTGGTCCTCTTGCTTTTCCTGTGGCTCCACCCTCACCTGGGAAGCCCACTGTGGGAGGGGCCCCCAGGCCCTGTGCTCTGACCACTTCTGCAGAGGCTGAGTCTCTTTCCTGGAGTCACAGATGGTAGGTAGGTTGGTGAGCCCAGCGCCTCACACATTTCCTGTCTAGTTTTGCTCCCTCAGACAGAAATGGGATCCACTCCTACGTCCATCGCTGTCTCTCCAGCACATGGAACAGATGGACCACATGGAAAACTATAGCCCTGGTTTTCACTGCTTCTATTTCTATCTACTCCCAGGCCCATAGTGTTTATTTATGGAGACTACTATGCTGGTAGCCCACAACCCAAGTCTTGCCCAGGTGTTTTCTGAAGAGTTGAAGTCTCTGGATGTAGATAGGGGTGAGGTGGGAGTGACTGAAATGAGAAATTACCATCTGGCTGTCCTAAAAAAAAATAACATGAGCTCAGTGAGGGACTAGCCAGCTAAGTTTTCTGGTAGGTGCAGTTCACGTGTTTCTCAACAAACCATCATGCAGTGGAGTGGAAACAAAGGGTTTTCTCCCTTCTTTCAGCTGTACAGGATTTTCTTCCCTTTATAAGTAAAGCACAAGGTGTTCCCCCTTGTGGCATGGTTCTTATGAGTCTGATTATAGGTACAGTTATCTGGCATTAGAGCCAGATTCTCCTAGATTTTGGAAGTAGGTTCACTGTTCTAGTTTTCACTGGTATTATGAATTTTCATCTTTGTGCATCTTCAGAGAGTTTTTAATGAGACACTGAGGCCAGGTGTCACTTAAAGCTGATCCATTTATTTAAAAAGCCACAGTTTTCGTTTCTCATCCTGGAAGGGACAGGGACCTCTGCTCAGAAACTTCTTCAAAAGACACCTACAGGCCAGGCCAGTTCTCAAATAGTAACAGGCTTAACTGCTCTTAAGTATTTGGGCAAACAATTTTCCACGAAGGAGAAAAATTTGAGCGATTCTGAAGTCTGGCTTGATTAATGCCTGCCTCAACTATATAAAACGTTATAATATGGCTTCTCCTAAGGGTATGAACTTTAGGTAAAGATGTATCAAATTGCATCTGATGGACCCATTCTTGTGGACGAAAATACAAAAATGAATAGAACAGTCTGGTTGTGTGGATATAGAGTGAGAGAAGGAAGCAAAGAATGATCCAAACAAGAAAAATTATACGTGGTGAGTGCCATGTGGTTTAGCGTGGTGTTCTGTGGAGGAACTTATTTGGTATTATTGCCCTTTCTTTGTTTGAGGCCCAAAGGCCAAAGAAGAACAGTAGGTGTTAAGTAGTCTTTATTTCAACACAAGGTCTATGCCAGCTGTATATACGTTTGCCAAGTAAAATGGAGCATGCCCCAGTTGAATTTGAATTTCAGATAAATAATGCCCAATTTTTTAGTATGAGTATATCCCAAATATACAGGACATGCAGAAGGCTGTGTCTGAACATTTTAAATGGCACCTTGAATATATGAGTAGAAGCTGAGGAGGCCAGGTGATAGACTTTTGGAGACATTTGCTGGAGTTTGGTATCATTCCCACTGTCCCCTACCTCCATGGGGGAGAGGAGGGTGTGCTTCCTTCTGCAAGCACCTCTGGAGAAAGAGTTGAAGAACTTGAAGCCTGGAGACAGAGGGAGCTGGTAGTGTCACGTGCCTGGAAGATTTCAAGTTAAAGATGGCAGGAGCCATCTGCCAGCAACAAGCAAGGGAAGAGGATGCCCTTGAAAGCAAGCTGTGCCTCTTTGGGGTCATAGTACCCACAGATCAATTACAGGTCCCTTGCCAGAGAGTAGTCCTGCAGGTTATTTGAAAATGAACTCCACTGCGGGCTTCCTTCCAGATGAAGAGACTGGTGGAAAGAGCCCCACGAATTGCAAGCACTGAGAAGGTTGCCGTGAGTGGCCACTTGGAGGAGAATTGAGGAAGGTAGTGGCTGACGTTCCCAGAGAACTTTCTGCAGGGTTTGTGAAAGTGCCCCAGAAAAAGAGCCATATGATGGCCAAGGAGCACCAGTGGAAATCAGCCATTCCCTCATTCCTTCGTTCTCAAAAATCTATATTGCATGCTAGGTACACACTGCTCTTAGAGCTCAGGATACATCAGAGAACATGATGGACACAGAAACTTGCTCTTAAGGAGGAAAGGGGTGGCAGACAGTGACCTAAACTTGATCAATACATACAGTATAGAGTATGTTAGAAAGTAAGAATTGTTATGCTGTGGTTTTAGAGCAGAGTCAGGGCTTTGGGAGTGCCATGAGAGAGAGGGGGTTCAGGTCTTAATTAGGGAGGTAGGTACTGATTGGTGTCAAGGCTCCTCGTGAAAGGCTGCATTGTCTGTTGTGATATGTCAAGTGGGCACGCATCCAGTTCATTTAAAATCACCAAGAATAAATTCGTGCATACTGTCAATGGTCACATGTCATTCTAAAATATCTTCTCAACTGGCCAAAAGAGAGGACAATAATAGTAAATGGCAAAACTCCCCAGTCAGCACTGTCATTTATTACAGAGAAAGCTAACAGAGAGTCCAAAAAAAAAAAAAAAAAGCTGGGGAAAATGTTAATACTAGTCTTCCCCCTTCGGCCTTTTGTTCCTCTCGATACCTGGCTCCTGGCTAAGGTGGTGTTAGTAGGGATGACAGTGGGCGGGGAAGGAGCCAGAAACCAAAGGATGTGTTTTTTTGGAAACAGAAAAGAAACTAACCCAGAGAGGAAAGAATGGCCCAGAAAAGGGAGAGGGTAGCAATGGAACAGACCCAAATTTCTAAAGGCAGGTTTGGGTGAGAGTTTAAAAGAGATTTAAACAGGGAAAAGAATATGTTTAAAGTACTTAAACAGTCTTTCAGTTATTTCAGCTTGTTAAAACAGGGCATCCCTGAATATGATTCTGTGCCAAGGCTGACTTCAAAGTTAGGAAGCCAACCCAGCTCACGTCCCTAGCAGCACCGTTTGAAGGAATTGAAGATCACCAGGGAATGTGTAGATGAAAAGTGGTATGTACCACTCAGTCATGTACTGAGTTTATATGTGGCAACACGGGTTGGTTTCAAACTATGGTTGCAATAGAAATGGGAACTGATTAATAGCATAATGCCATGAATGTAATTTAAAGTATAGACACACAAAACAAGTCTTCTATATTTTTTATACTACATGATGCCTACATAGGTGTATTGGATGTAGATAAAAAGGCTAACTAAGAAATATACTAGAGTGGTGGGCAAGGGAAGGAGGGGAATTAAGAGTGGAGATGGGAAGGCAACAGCACTGAACAGCCACTGACATTGTCCCATATCAGAGCTTGTGGGAAGTGTCCCGGATCATCTCTCAGCAGGTAGGGCCATTGCCTGTGCTGTTCCGAGGCTCAAGTACTTTGCAAGTTTAGGCTACTTGTTCTTTATATGAATGAATCTGGAGCCTGGTGTGCCCTTGTATGATCCCATGTATCCGTGAAAGAGCAGTAAGTTCTCTGGGTTGCCAGTGCAATTCCCTGGAAGCAGCAGGGTGAGCCCAGGAATGTGGTATTACAAAAGTAGGGTCTGTTAAATTCTGATAGTTAATCATGGCTCTGGGATGGGCATCCCTGTTCCTGGTGATCAGGCAGAGGCTGCAGGGTAGATCAGAGGGGCTTTGGGAAGCACTGCCAGACCCGAGATGCCTGCAACTGATGAAAGCCTCCGGTGTCTCCTCGCCATTTTCCTAAGGTAAGTTTGCGGCTTCCCAATAATGGGCCACAGCTGGGGCTCTGCAGTAGGCTGTGGGTACCATGGCAAGCCCAGAACACCATCTGGTTCCAGCTGGTGGACGATGAGGCCTGGGGAGTGGCCTTTCCTCTGGGGCAGACCATCACACCTCTCTTGCAGGGGAGCTTTGGGTCTAGGTCTCTCTTCTTCATCTTCCATCCTCTTTACAACTCATTGACAGTGGTAGTGAGATGGGGAAACATCTTCCTACCCTCTTCACTGATTTTTCAGTGAGCCAGCATGCTGCTAGCTTTCTTGCCAGCTCAGGCTTGTGCTTAATCCTACCAGCTTCTCCTAACAGTGCATGTGAAACCTAGAAAGAGATGGAAACTGTTTGTCTTCTGCCCACTGCTGGAAGATCAAATTGCTTGATTCAAATACTGTGTGCTTATATAACAGCAATTATTTTACCATATATTATGTTTTAAACTGGTTTGTAAACTTAGAAAAGAAAGCACACTTTGAATATTTCAGTATGGAATCATTCTGTTTTCCAAAGGTAATATATTTTCTCATTTCAACCTAGAACTTGGACAAAATCACTCATTAAACAATATTGACAAAACACCTATCTTGTGTCAGGACCTGATGTTTAAATGGTCCTAGGTTTACACAGATAAGTCATGGTTTCTGCCTCCATGAACTTATCTACAGCCTACCAGGGAGACCCTTATAATATGTTAAGACAATTGCTTTTTGAATCAAGATGAACTTTACAGAGGAGAGAAATCTTCAGCGAAATCTTGAGGGACAATTGGACAAGAGATGGGATAGGGAAGAAGGGCTGTGAATGGGTTCTTGACAGAATGGCCATTTCTATTTCTGGACACCAGATGAAGCAGGAATGAGGAGCTGGAATAGAATCCTGGCTCTCAGGACGAGCTTTGTAAATCACTTAGGTCTTTTAGGAACTTTGGTTGAGGAATCTTTACAGATCAGCGATTCCCACAGACTTCAATACAGCTTTCTGTTTGTTTCAGAAAGCAGCATGGATTTGAGAATCAGTGTGCATTGCAACAGCTCCAACAAATGTATCACAATTATAAAAACACCTGTTCTAGAGATGGCACTATTTTTGTTGCTGTTGATCCAGTAGGCTGAGCACATCAAAACTAACTTCTTCATTTAAAAAAAAATTAACGAATAAATGATAATCCTAGCTTCAATTTTTACCCCTGAAATTTAAAAACCAGTTTAAAAACCATGAATTTTTGAGTTCCAAAAAAATCTCACAGTGAGCATTGACGAAACTACTTATTGTAGAAGCACCATTTTCTTCAAAGATTGCAATTGATTATGAACAATAAGTAAGTGTAGATTTGACCTTAAGGATTCCAGTTCCTTAGTAATATATCTAAGAGATTATCCCATCTCAGTATATAAAGATTTTATTTTACTTCCTTAAATTAAATATTTTAATATATTATTAATACTATCAAGACTATATTAAATGTTACAATAGACATATTATTAATATTAATATTTATAATTAATTAATATAATAATTATATATCACAGATACCATAAGTATACAGCTTGATGAATCTTACCAGTGTGTATGCATGTGTGCCATCAACACTTGGATCAGGAAATAGAGCATTATAAGCACCCTGGAAGTCCCTGTGAGCAGATCTCCCCATCACTACTGCTACCTCCTCCATGACTCTCTGTATCAGTTAGATCTGCTGTGTAACCAACCACTCCAAGATTTAGAGGCTTAAGCCAATAGTCATTTACAGTTCTGTGGGTTGGCAGCTTCGGCTCAGCTCAGCTGGGAACTTCTGTTGATCTGGAGGAGGCTTAGCTCATCTTGGGGTGACAGCTCGCTGCTGCAGGTGTCTGCTAGATTCCCTGTGGGCTGGCTGACTTCGGACTGGGATGTCAAGGTTCTGCTCTATATAAGCCCTCCCAGGGGCCAACTCAGGCTTGTCCTTCTAGTGGCAGAATTGTAACAGCAGCAAGAATGGAAGTTGCGAGGCTTCTTAAGGCTTAGGCTCAAGGGATACATCCATTGGTCACATTGTATCCATCAAAGCAGCTCACAAAGCCAGCCCTCAGCTAATCTTGAGGTGACAGCTCGCTGCTGCAGGTGTCTGCTAGATTCCCTGTGGGCTGGCTGACTTCGGACTGGGATGTCAAGGTTCTGCTCTATATAAGCCCTCCCAGGGGCCAACTCAGGCTTGTCCTTCTAGTGGCAGAATTGTAACAGCAGCAAGAATG
The DNA here is from genome assembly GCF_002007445.2 of Ailuropoda melanoleuca. NCBI lineage: Eukaryota > Metazoa > Chordata > Mammalia > Carnivora > Ursidae > Ailuropoda > Ailuropoda melanoleuca. Next base: position 168,035,979 of record NC_048218.1, read on the forward strand.
GAAGTTGCGAGGCTTCTTAAGGCTTAGGCTCAAGGGATACATCCATTGGTCACATTGTATCCATCAAAGCAGCTCACAAAGCCAGCCCTCAGCTAATCTTGAGGTGACAGCTCGCTGCTGCAGGTGTCTGCTAGATTCCCTGTGGGCTGGCTGACTTCGGACTGGGATGTCAAGGTTCTGCTCTATATAAGCCCTCCCAGGGGCCAACTCAGGCTTGTCCTTCTAGTGGCAGAATTGTAACAGCAGCAAGAATGGAAGTTGCGAGGCTTCTTAAGGCTTAGGCTCAAGGGATACATCCATTGGTCACATTGTATCCATCAAAGCAGCTCACAAAGCCAGCCCTCAGCTAATCTTGAGGTGACAGCTCGCTGCTGCAGGTGTCTGCTAGATTCCCTGTGGGCTGGCTGACTTCGGACTGGGATGTCAAGGTTCTGCTCTATATAAGCCCTCCCAGGGGCCAACTCAGGCTTGTCCTTCTAGTGGCAGAATTGTAACAGCAGCAAGAATGGAAGTTGCAAGGCTTCTTAAGGCTTAGGCTCAAGGGATACATCCATTGGTCACATTGTATCCATCAAAGCAGCTCACAAAGCCAGCCTAGTGTCAAGAGTGAAACTCCACCTCAAAGCAAGGCCTTCAACATGCTGTGTCCATTATAGTCAACCACAATCACCAGGAGTTGGTTTTTGCATTTTGTGTAAATGAAACCGTATGTTATGTACTGTTTTTTGGGGGGTCTCCTTTTTCATTTGACATTACGACAAAAATGTTATATTGGTACTATTCACAATAGTCAAAATAGTACCAATGTAACATTTTCATCTGTGTCTTTTGGTGAAGATACATATACATGTATCTATTGGTATAAAATCTAGAAATGAAATTTCTAGGTTAGAGTGTATGTGCATATTCAACTTTAGCAAATATGGCCAGTTTTCCATAGTTAAAATTGTGATTGTAACAATTTATGCTGCCTCCAGCAATTTATGAGAATTCCAGTTGTTACCCATTCTTGCCTAAACTTAGTGATTACTTAATATCAGTGTTTCTAACTTGAGCCATTCTAAAAGGTGTGTGCTTATGGCTCATTGCTGAATTTACATTTCCTGCATGAATAAAGATGTAGAGTTTCTTTCTACGTGTTTGCCAACCATTTGGCTATCCTCTGTGGTGAAGTCCCTATTCAAGACCTTGGCCTGTTTTTCTACCCAGTGATTTGTAATGCCTGGTCTATCTTTGCTTTCGTCTAACTCCTAGCATGTGGTCTTCAGGGATCCCAAAGGAAAACTTGGGGTATTTATCATTGTTCCTCTTTCCTGGAAGGCCCTGAATGTCATTTAAAAAAATCTTCCCTGCATGATGAAACTGCCAAAAGCTCTACAGTTCTTGGCTGCCACTTTTATAAATTTTAAATTATGATATGTTAGTCACCATACAGTACATCCTTAGTTTTTGATGTAGTGTTCCGTGATTCATTGTTTGCGTATAACACCCAGTGCACCTTGCAATACATGCCCTCCTTAATACCCTTTGCTGGGCTAGCCCATCCCCCCACCCTCCGCCCCTCTGAAACCCTCAGTTGGTTTCCTGGAGTCCATAGTCTCATGGTTTGTCTCCCCCTCTGATTCCCCCCCTTCATTTTTTCCTTCCTTCTCCTAATGTCCAACATGCTATTCCTATGTTCCACATATGAGTGAAACCACTTTGTGCAAGGCTTTTCTTGGCCCAAGCAAAGCAGTGAGGCATCAGCGAAAGCATCAAGGTTAAAGCTGTACACCATCAGCTCCATGTATCTCTGCTTCCCCTCTCTTAGTCTCTCAGCCCTGGGGCATCTTAACAGCCTTAACTCCACTTTTATTCTCACCAGATCTTGAAGTTGCTGAAAGCTACCCTCAGTTTCCCTGTTTCTCAGTAACCTCTTTTGGCTCATTTCCCAGCTTCTCTTCCTGCACCTAGTGCAGGGTGGCAGACACTGAGGCATTTCAGTTTCCCTTCTATCCAGGATTTCGGCCTTTCACCTGCTGGCCACCTTGGTACCCCTCAGTGGTCTTCAAATATCCTGTTAATCCAGCTATTTAGTTGTTCTTAGTGAGAGACTCAGTCTGCTATAAATCAATCCCCAATTACCTAAAGTGAGATGAATGTCTTTGTCTTTTCTTATCCAGCTACATAGTACAGCATTGTACGGATATTCTAAAATTTCTTTATATACTCCCTACTTACAGATACTTAGTGTGTTTCCTATATCTGTTATTGTAAACTATAAAGCAGTGTGTAAATCTATATGTCTATTACTTTATGCATGTGCAAATATATGTTATAAAAATTCCTAGAATGGAATTACTTGGTCAAAGGGAATATGCATTTGTATTTTGATATACATTGCCATATTATCCTTCATAGAACTTCTACCAATTTATATTCCAAACATGTTATGAGCATGCCTGTTTTCTCACAGCTTAACAACATGGTATGTTATCTTAATGTTGGTATTTGCCAATCCAATAGCTAGAAATAATGGTATCTCATGAAAATAATAGTATTCCATTATAGTTTTAATTTGCATCACTCTTATTGTGGGAGAGATGGAACATCTCTTCATATGATTAAACTCTCAAGTGAACAAACTGCTCTACAGATTTGTGATGATCAACATTTACCAGAGTGTATTCCACTAAATTCACATAAAATTTTCTGGAAAAAAACCCACAAAAAAATTGCTTTATATTATGCTTTCCCTTCTTGGCAATTCAAAATTCATTATAAAAGCCTCTGATAAAATTAACCCATTTAACTTTTTTTTTTATTGTGGCATAATTATATAACATATTACTTATTTTAACCAACAGTAAGTGTACTATTCAGTGGCGTTAAATACATTCACAATGTTGTGTAACCATTTCCACTATCTATACCCAAAATTTTTTCATCATCTCTAACAAAAACTCTGTGGCCTTTAACAACACTTCCTTCTCTCTCACCCTGGTTACCTCACTTCCTGTCTCTCAGAATGCGACTTTTCTAAGTACCCCATGTAAGTGAAATCATATACTATTTGTCCTTCAGTGTCTGGATTATTTCACCAAACATTAAGTTTTCGAGGTCCATCTGTGTTGTAGCATATACAAAATTTCAGTCCTTTTTATGGCTGAATAATATTCCATATTATATTTTATTGTTTATCCATTCATCTGCTAATGGATGGGTGGATACACATTATTTCTACCTTTTGGCTATTGTGGATAGTGCTACAAACATCAATGTACACGTTTATTCATAGATTTGCTTTCAGTTCTTTTGGATGTATAGCTAGGAGTGGAACGGGTGGGTCCTGTGGTGGTTCTATGTTTAAACTACCAAGAAACTGCCAAATTGTTTTCCACAGCAGCTGCGCCATTTTATGTTCCTACAAGCAGTGTATGAGGTGGGAATCTCTTCATGTCATGTCCTCACAAAAACTTATCAGTTCCCTTTATTTTTTCTTTGTTGTTGTTACCAAATTCAGTGTTACAAAGATTTTCCCCAGTGCTTTCTTCTAATAGCTTTTTAGTTTTGGCTATTTCGTTAGGGTCTTCGATACATTTTGAGTTAATTTTTGTATATAGTAGATATACATGTGGATCTATATTTTGCATGTGGATATCCAGTCTTCTCAGCACCACTGTTGAAAAGACTGCCCTTTACCTATTGAATGGTCTTAGCACCCTTGTCAAAAATTATTGACCATTTACATGAGAGTTTATTTCTGGGCTCTCTATTTTATTCCATTGGTCTATATGCCTGTTGTATGCTAGTACCCCACTCTGTTTTAAGTACTAGAGTTTTGCAGTAAGTTTTGAAGCCAAGAGTGTGAGCCCTCCAACTTTTCTCTTTCAGATTGTTCTGGTTATTTAGGGTCCCTTGCACTTCCACCTGACTTTGAGGATCAGCTTTTCCATTTCTGGGGGAAAAATTACATATTTATTTGAGAGGGGGAGAAAAGAGAGAGGGAATGAGCAGGAAGGGCAGAGGGAGAGGGAGAGAGAATCTCAAGCAGACTCTGTGCTGAGTGCAGAGCCTGATGTGGGGCTCGATCTCACCACCCTGAGATCATGACCTGAGCTGAAACCAAAAGTGGGACACTTAACTGAGGTGCCCCACTTAAGGCACCCCAAGGCTGTTGGAATTTTGATAGTGATTATGCTGAATCTGTAACTCATTTTGGGTATTAGTGAACTTGTAACAATGTTAAGTCTTCCTATCCATGAACCCGAGATGTCTTTCTGTTTACTTATGTCTTCTTTATTTTCTTTCACCAATGTTTTTCAGTTTTCACCATAGAAGTTTTTTCACTTTTATGTAGATTCATTTCTAAGTATTTAATTATTTTAGATGCTGTTACAAATAGAGTTGCTTTCCTAATTTCCTTTCTAGATTGTTCATTGCTGGTCTATAGAACCACAACTGATTTTTGTGTTCTTTTACCCTGAAACTTTCCCCGATTTGTATATTAGCTATAGTTGCTAGCTGTCATGTGGCTTCTTTGGAATTTCTTATATATATATATGATGATCTCACCCATGAATAGAGATAATATTACTTCTTCCTTTTCAATTTGGATGCCTTTGTTTCTCTTATACTTCTAATGGCTCCAGTATGGTGTTGAATAGCAGCAGTGAAAGCAGGTATTCTTGTCTTGCTCCTGATCTTAAGGGGAGAAATTTCAGTCTTTTACCATTGAGTAGGGTCCACTTAACTTTGTTTTAAACCAAGATCATCCAATTTATTTGTTTCGTACTGGGAAACACTTTTACTGGTAGATTCATACCTGGAATGAGTCTTCAATATCTGACAATTAGAATAAAAATCCTGGTGCTCAAAAAAACACAGGGTATTTAGATTTCAGTTTTTTAGTCCAACATTTAGACTCCACCATTTTGCTGAAGCCATTCTATCTGTTTAATCAACTTCTTTGTATACATCAGCTCATTTCACAGAATGAAACAAAAAATGTACTTTTCTCAAGCAACTAAGCAGGATGTGGCTACTAATTAAAATGCAAAGAGCGAGTTGTATGTGGCACTGTTAATACAGGGAGGACCGTCGCACACATGACTTGGTGCTCTGTGGTGTTGTATTGTTGGTGGTTGTAGGAACTCAGCAGGAACACTTAACAGCTGAAAGTTTTATAATTTGCCTTTTAGGGAGAAAGGTGTGAGGTTGATATGAAAACATTGAGTGTTTTCTCCTCTTGCCAAAAAATTCTTGATTTTATCTTCTTCACTCCAGTCACTACTCGTTAATTTTCACCAACCACCCCGTCTCCACATGCATGCTTTCTCTCAAAAAAATCCCAAGTGAGACTCTGCCAGGACTCTGTTCCTCATCTGAACGCATTACCTCCTTTTACACATTGCAGGTACCTCTGACAAAGGCCAGGAAATGAAATGATGAATAAACAAATTGGCTGAAGATTCAGGGTTGTTGTAAAATTGGCAGCAGTAGGGTAAGCAAGCAGCAGAAACTGGCAGTGGTTAGATAATCAAACAGTAGTGTCAAAATGGCTGGGCTCAACCTGGACTCATCAGAACTTTCCGGCCTTGTGGGCAAAACCAGATGAAGGGCACTTTTTGCAGGATTGAGTCATAAAACCAAAGTCAAGAAAGTTTTATGTATTTCACAGATGTCTTGGTTTTGTCGTGTGTCTGCATAAGTTCTATCTATACTTTTAATAGCACTACCTGGTTTTGCATATAGTGAAAGTTGAATAAATGGTAGTCAGAAAGTCACTGAAAGAAAGATTATCATCCCTTGTGTCAGGCACTCCACACTGGCCTCCTCGTTCTTCCTCGGATACACAATACACTTTTCCTTCTTAGTTTGGACTTCTTATCTCTCTCCCAAAATAATCTTCCGCAAACACATAAAGAGGTTTTTACCCCTCATTTATTTAGGTCTTTGCTCACAGAGGCCTTCCCTAATGTGCCTCTCTAAACTATCCCCCAAATACTTACTATCCCATCACCCTGCCTGGTTTTTCTTTCTGGGTCTTGATTTTTGGTCCTCTGTTAAATGTTTATTGATTTGTTTGTGTGTTATCTGTTGACCAAGATCTGTTTCTCAAGGGCCAGACTTTGTCTTGCTTACTACTATATCACCAACATTTAAAACAGTGCCTTACACAGGTTAGGTACTTAGAAAATATGTTCTGAATGAACAAGCTAATAAATAAACCAAAGGTAAAGTCATTTAAGGTATAAAGAGAATTTATCAGCTCTTTGAAATGAAGCCTTGTCACATATAGGTCGATCATGCCCTCATATGGTGTCATCAGCACTCTCTCTGCCCCTCCCTGTTGGTTTCTTCTCCAGCAGACTCTTCCCTCATGATGGCCCCAGCACCCTAGGCTTACACTGTGCTAAGTTAAAAAGTCCAGAGAGAAGGACATGCCCTTTTCCCAGTAGCACAGGCAGGATTTCAGGGTTCTCTTGGGCTTTCCTGAGAAATACCCCTTTACCAAATGCTCTGACCGAGGAGCTAAAACATGGTAATTGGCCAGGCCTTGGAGATTGGAGGGTATGTCCAATCAACCCACTGGGACCAGTTCTCCAAAGAAAAATCAGGGTACTGATACTAGAAGACACACGAAGGGTGCCAAGAAGGCAAAAAAAGTTAGAGTGCACTGTGCTCCCTATGACCGAAAAAGGGAGGAAAAAAGAACAAATAAAAGCAAGTTCTTTGCTGCTCAATTACTTCTTAACTTCCATTAAGTCCTCTCTCCCAGGAAACTAATAGAAATAAATCAAAACCTTATTCCAAGTCAGGATCCTAGTCTTCTTTATTCTTTGTTGGCACCCCAAAGTTGCTTTTAAAGATTCAAATGTTAAACACATGCTTGTGACTCAGGCACATGGAACTCTTAACTACTGCCTTTTCAAACACTCTTCTATGTTTCAGGGGCTAGTTGGGATGGTAGGGACAAATCATACCTCCCACCCCCTAACCCTTTTCCCTGCTCTTTCCTCCAAGGCCACTTCTTGCTTTCTAACATATTTTATGATTTATTTATTGTCTGGGTTCCTTCCACTTTCCAGAATGTAAATTCCATGAGGACAGGGATTTTTGTCCCTTTTATTCACGGGCCCATCCCCAGAGCCTAGACCATTCCACAAATATTTGTTGAATAAATGAACGGGGAGGGGTTAATGTCTGTGCTTTTTTATTTAATTCTTCTCTCTATTCTCTAGGTTAATATTACTCCATTTGATATAGTTTGTTCATTTCTTTAAAAAAGATTCTATTTTTTCTCCTTCATATTCATTTCTTAGAGTGTTTCTAGCTTCTATGTTGTTCAAAAGAATAGAGCTGTTACCTAAAGATGTATTTAAATTATCTTCTGATATTGTTTGTAACTGAACCTGCTTTATCAAAAAAGAAAAGAAAAGAAACGGGCTCACGTACACATGCGTGCGCACTCACACTAAAAAAGTTATGCTCTGCAGTTTTAGAGCAATTCTCATTGTAGTTGGTGCCAGGGAAATAACCTGTCATTAACATAAAGGCTTCCTGATCTGCTTTGTCAGTTTAGTATTAGATAAGGACAAAGAAAGGGGTGCCTGGGTGGCTCAGGGGGTTAAGCCACTGACTCTTGATTTGGGCTCAGGTCATGATCTCCAGGTGGTGAGACTGAGCCCCAGGTGGGACTCTGTGCTGAGCATAGAACCTGCTTAAGATTCTCTCTCTCTCTCTCCCTCTGCCCCTCCCCCTGCTTGTGCTCTCTCTCTCTCTTAAAAAAACAAATAAATAAAAAATAAATAAGGACAAAGAAGAATGGGATTCATTTTTAACTTAAATAAAAATTAGACATTTAGATCACATTTTAAAAAAATATGGCCTCTGGCTAGTTGTACCTTTCTCAAAAGAGGCCAGCATTTGAGCCTGACAACCTAGGAGAGAATCTTCGCATCTTACATATTTTTCAGTCTGCAGGCCAAAATTGGAAGTGGAGCTCCCTTTACCTTATGTTCTAATTTATGACATGCTTTTTTTACCCCGCCATAATGTCTCGTGCCTCCCTCTAAAAGCCTGGAATGCTATCTACTTTTCAACAAGAAAAGCTACATAGCATGTCTCATTTCTCTTTTTGTCATGGATGCCAAATTAGAACCACTGAGTTGCAATTAGGGTTTGTAAACATATACACCAACATAATTGCAGTCTCCTTTTTTCTATAATCTTAATTTTTTACTTCTATTTTATTTACTTTTTTGTCAGTAATTTTGATTGTATTATACTCAGAAGCTTTTACAGAAAGAAACAAGTTACAAATAAGCCAATTAGGATATATTTATATGCTGACCACTGTAATATTGACTAAGAGTGATGTGGAGGATTCCAGCAAAATAAGAGTAAGGCCTCTTATGTTCTTGAAGAGTTTATAGTAATATTTGTTGAATGGGTCTAGTGGGGACCCAAGCAGGCTGGATATGCTCTGCATCATCCCCTGTCCTAGGATTGCAGAGGTCATGACGGCTCTCAACTACTCAGCAAGTGGCTCACAAACTTCACATATGAGAAGCTCTTTCAAATGTCAGAAGATTCTGTAGACTGTATCACCCAGGATGGGCTATGCTATGTGGTAATAACAACAAGTTCAAAATATCATTGATTTCAAACCACCAACTTTCTTTCTGGATCACACTACTATCCACCCTGAACCAATGGGGGCCTCTGATCATCCTAGTTACTGTGGCAGCCAGGCTGATGGAGCGGCCATCACCTCTGGTCACAGAAGCAGAAGGAAGAGCAGAACATTGGAGGGTCTCCCACTGACAATTAAAGCCTGGCTCAGAAGTGATAGTCGTGACTTATATTCACAACTCATTCACCAGAACTAGTCATATGAGGCTTCCCAACTACAAGAGAGCCAAGATGTATAACCTTCGCCTGGGCTCAGAAGAGAGAACAAGAAATATTGGGTACTAATATTTGGGTACTAATGACTATACAGATCTACCTGTAAAATAGCAGATGTCATTTTTTAATATTTGTTGCTTGAGCAAATGCATAAGGATAAAAAGTTGCTATGAATTTGAGTAAGGCTTTAAAATTAATTTGTATTACATTAATCATTAATATCTAAGTAAGTGTAGAAAGACTGAGACATTTTTATCTTAAGAGCTGGGCTAGAAAAAGATAGAGATAGCACCAAGATTATTTCTAGGGAGTTCACTTTGGGAAAATAGCCTGATGATTATGTAGGGACAATAGTGGGAATGTGGAGGACAAGAGTGTTGGCTGGTGAAGAGGACACTGATCTCCTTAGAACAGAGAGAGAAGTTTGAAGTTTGGGAGGCAGTGCAAGAAGATGAAAAGGAGAAGAAGGAGTGTGGGAAAGCAGAGAGAGAAGAGACTAGCAAAACGGAAGAATTATTTAGTCTCTGAAATGACCCTTCCTATGACCTTTCCCCATTCTTCCACAGACTTCAGCAGCATAGTGAGTTCAGAAATGCATGCTGTGAGTAGATTTTGGATGTGAACACTAGAGAAGGAGGTAGGTTTCACACTTGTTTGAAGCAGTAAACACCTTAGACAGTAAGGATGCAGAAAAGGACTGGACACCGTAAGCTGCTCAGAAAGTTGCGGAAGGCTTGAAGAGGCCTCCTGAGGGCCTGGCCATAAACTGCCAATTTCATGTCACTTTTGAATGTTCCCAGCTGACATTTTTGTTAATTCATACTATTATTGTTAAATAATATTATTTTTAAATTTCATTAAATAATCAACTGGTATATTGACTTACTCATTTAATGATATTTCCTGAATGCAAACAAGATAATGAATCCTACAATAAACAAGGCTCGTGTCACCACTTACGGTCACTCAGGAGGGACAGACATTAAACAGATACATATGTAAATAAAATTATTTATTTCAGCCTGCAACAATACTCAATGGCTATAGATTCGTGGACTCCCTTTGGATTGTAGGGCTTGTGGGTTGAAGACTGTATTTCCAGGAGTTTAAGCTATTCTTTAAGAGGCCTGATAATGGAAAGAATGAAGGACCCCTACACCAAATTCAATGCTTCTATTTTTGAGAGCACTCGAAAGGATTTCTTAATTTCAGTGCCATAAACAATTTGTGCTAGATGGTTAGCCAGTATATTAAAGAGAAGAAATTGCATTGGAGGGATGAAAGATAGTATGTCAATTAGAAAGAGAGGTTAAAATAAATATTTTTTTAAAAAGTTAAAGAGATCACGGGATACATAAGGCAAAATTTAGATTATATTTAAAAAAAAGAACAGGCAAGTTTGAATAAGAGACAGATGGAAATTCTAGAGACAAAAATATAGTCATTGAAAAAGAATTTTAAAACATTCAATAGCTAGATTTAAAAGGAGCTTACATACAGTTGAATGTGGAGTTAGTGAAATGAAATATGGATCTGAGGAAATAAATGCAGCTCAGAAAGGAAACAAGAGATTTAAATATGAAGGAGAAGGTAAGAGCTATGGAGAAATAAAAGAGTTCAATTTATGTAATAGTAGTTCCACATGGCAAGACTCCAGGATATAGGTTTCAAGGTTCCACGTTGACATAAGTGATGGCTGATAATTTTCCATAATCGAAGAAACACATGAGCTCTCAGGGTGAGGTAACATACAGAGTCCTAAAAAGGTTAAGTAAAAACAAATTCTGATTCGCATCACAGTGGAGCTGCAGAATATCTAGGGAAATGAGAAAATTTTACAGGCTACCAGAGAGAAAAGGCAGTCTGTAAAGAAGAGATCATCAAAGTTATTGCAGACTTCTTGTCAGCAACAATAGATATTATAGGACAAGAGAATAACATCTTCATTGTGCCATGAGGAAATAACTGTTGACCTAGAATTCCCTGCTTATCTAAACTGTGGTCTCATAAAGTGAAAACAAAATAAGATATTTTCAGTTGCTTAGACCAAGTACATGCACTAACCATGGACCCACCTTTAAAGAATTACTAAAGATTTACACCACAGCAAGAAGGAAAATGAACCCAAAAGCAAGGTGTTAGGATGCAGTAAATGATGATCTGAAGGAAAGGAAAGACTGAAATCAAAGTAAGTATAGAATTTAAATAGTATTTAAAACACAGAAGAAGTTGGCAGAAAAGCTGAATATAATAAAATATGTTCTATTTTATTATATATTTATATATATTTTACAAAATAGTAAACAAGGAAGAGTGGAAAAGGGAAATAAAACAAAAAATTTTAAACTACAAATGGAAGTAAAGTAAATATATGACAAATTTTAAATCAAAAGAGGAAGAAGCAGGGAAAGAAGAGGAGACTCGAGCAAATAATCATAAAACCAATCAGAAAGTTCATTAGATGAATATCCGCCATTAAAAGTGCCACAATCCAGATAGTGATCTAGCTTTCCACGAATATACTGTTCCTAAATCACTTAACCATCCCAGGTCAGATGAAAGGATGAAAAACTTCCTAAACCATTTTCAGAAACTCATATAACAGAAATATCAAAATCTGATAGAGATAGATAGAGATAGATCTAATAAAAAAACTAGAGAATGAATATACTTATTAATATCAATCCATGTAAACAATTAAAAATAAAATATTTCCAAACTGAATAGAGCAGTCTATCAAAATAATAATACATCATATTTAGGGAAGCTTTATTCTAGAAGGAATAGCTTAGTGTTAGGATCTCTATTGATTCATTAAATCAGTAGATCAAAGGAAACAACATAAAATCATCACAGTAGATGCTGTGTATAAGCATTTAAAAATGTTCAACATCTATCACTGATTTAAAAAATCTAAGAAAACCAGAAATAGTGGGAAACTTCTTTTACTTTTAAAGAATATTTATTGAAAATGGTAGTTCACAGTACATGGAGGCATTCCCATTAAAATCAAGATTAAGCAAAAATCCTACTATTTCTAGTATTATTGAACTTTTTTGTGAAGTCTAGGAGATATGAGACAGAAGCAAATAAAAGTATTATGAGGGAAGATATAGAATAATCATTACTTATAGATAATGTGAACTTCTACCAAGAGCATTAATGAGACTGTTCTGAATGAATTTATTTAATAACATAACAAGCTAGAAAATTAAATATAATAACTTTTCTCTATGCCATCAATCAGTAAAAATATATTTTGGAAAAATGGTTGTGTTTAAAATAGTGGAAATAAAAGTACCTAGGGAAAGCATTAACAAGAAATGTTTAGTACCTGTATGGGGGAAAAGAACCCATTGGGTCTACTTCTCTGTGTACATGAAGGAATTCTCGAAGCATGTAGGCAAGCCTGAATATTATAAGATGGAAAATCTCACTCAAATAAAGGTATATGGTTCACCACAAGTTCAAATGAAAATCTATGAGATTTCTGGAAGTGACAGGTGGGTATGATCAATAAAATGATTTTTTTAAAGATTTTATTTATTTATTTGACAGAGATAGAGACAGCCAGCGAGAGAGGGAACACAAGCAGGGGGAGTGGGAGAGGAAGAAGCAGGCTCATAGCAGAGGAGGCTGATGTGGGGCTTGATCCCATAACGCCAGGATCACGCCCTGAGCCGAAGGCAGACGCTTAACCGCTGTGCCACCCAGGTGCCCCAATAAAATGATTTTTAAAATAGCATAGAAGAATAAGTAAGTGCTAGCTGTCAGTAGTAATTTGGTGGTAAGCAGTAATATGCAATATCTCACTAATCCTCATGAAATTTTAAGTCTAAACTTAGACTTAGAAAGGTTAAGTAATTTTCCAAGGGTCACACAGCTGGGTGGAATTGGTACTCCAACACAGGTCTGAAGGTCTTACTTCAGAAACTGAGATTTTTAATATCTGTGTTATACATCGCAAGTGTGACAGCCATTTAAATTTCTTGTATTACAAATCATGTCTAGAGCCTATTTGAGGAAGAAGCAGTTTCCACTATGTTACTCACATTCCATTTAAAGCCTATTCAAAAAGGGATACTCAAAGTCTTTCTTTACCTACGCTTAAAATAGTAGTCTATGGAAAGCTGTTCAGGATATATGGTTAAGTGAAAAAAACAAAACAAAACAAAACACACATTGCAAAGCAGAATGATCCACTTCTGTACAAAAATATCCTTTTATGTCCATATAAGTATAGATATATGGTAGGATATTAATACCCATAAATGTATATGGTAGGGCATTTATATGTATATACAATATACTTTTTTTATATGGCAGGATATTAATACCCTAAAATGTTCGAAGTGGCTAACTCAGAATAATTTTTATTCTTTTTGTTTGTCTGTATTTTCTCCAGTCAGTTCTTTTAGAACTTGTAACATTCCCCCCCCCCACCCCCGCCAAACCTCAGTTCTTATTAAGCTGAAAAAAACAGGAAACTAGATTTGTTCCCCGGTTTAGGTTCGTAATAAAAATTAGGCCAGGATTTTTTATCCGCAGCCTAAAAAACTAGTGGTATTAATAAAGTTATTTTGAGGAAAACTGTCAAGTTCAATCAGCTTGATCTTTAGCTGTTATCTAAGTGCAAGGTGAAAATAAACAACGATTCTTGTATGGTAATCAGGTGAAATTACACCATGCATTTATTTTAGAAGTGGGTCTTGTCAACCTGCGAGGCCATTAGGACAAATACTGGTGGTCGAGCTTACATCAGAATGTGGTCCTGCTCCCACAGGCGTCCCAGCCCCTCCCACACTCATTTTGCGATGCCCGCCGGCTGGTGCACGAAGGGACGCGGATTAGGCTCCACTAACAAGAAGCCTTCCTTCCAGAGTCATGTTCTGCTTGGTTGTTTGAGAATGCCCAGTGACTCTTGTTGTCACCATGCCGCTCTACATGTTAACACGCATCTTAGCAAGACCTTAAATCCTGACTTCCGAGGAGCTACGTTTCAGCTCATTCTCAGTATTTCCTTTTTGTTTGTTAGCTATAAAACCGAACAAACGGGACTGAGGGACTCTGGCATGGCTCCAAATCAGAGTGAAACGCATCCCGAGTTGGCCCTTTGCCCAAAGGTATAATTTTCAGCTGTGAGTTGCCCTTAATTCTGAAAATCATCTTTGTAGCTTCAGATTTTTCAGCGAAGTAGAAACATTGTGTCTGCTGTCCAGGCAACCAGCATTCGAAAACAAAAACAATATTTTGCTTTCTCTTTGCATCAGATCAGACTTCTTTTGCGAGAGGATTCAACACATGAAGAACATTCAAGTGAAAATGCTGTAAATATTCTGTGCTTGCAGGCCATAAATAACAGCGTGCAGATTTCTTAAGGTTATTTGATATTGGAACAGATCATTCTTTCAAGTTTGATACCTGGGATATTTTAAAACTAGATTTTCCCTGGATAGTAAAAGTACTTAGCATCAGTTTCAATTATGTTGGGGTAAATAACAAATTATTCTGTGATTAAGAATAGCAATTGACAATCCATGTATTTCGTAAACATGAATGTCAGTATGTCCAACACATCGACAGTATGCCAGTCTCTGTATTTTATAACACTACCAAGCAGAGGGACTTTCCAAACAGCAAGTTGATATTTGTTTTTATTGTTCAATGAATAAAGTCTTTTTATATGTCTTAAACTCCGTCAGGCAAAGGACTTGTGTCTTATATATCTTTTATCCCCCAAATTGAAGAGCAAATGTACACAAAGATAATTACATGCCATTTCTTATAATTAGTTCTGAAACAAATACATACCAAGGTTTCTAATACCCAAGTAAAACAATTAAACTTATTCAGAAGACGCAACAACTGCCAACAGTCTGACACTTACTTGCTGCATGAACCAAAGCAAACTGTGAGATTCAGTTTCTTTATCTAAAAACATATGAAAACTCTTCTCTCTCTTTTGGCAAGGTTGTTGTGGAAGCGATGAGATAATCATGTGAATAGGTTTAGCACAGGACCTGACAAAGTTTAAGAGTTAATTACTGGAGGTTATTTATTTATTTTTTCAGATTATGAAAGGACTATGAGTTTATTATAGAAAATTGAAAAAAAAAATGTTAGAAAAAAAAATCACCAGTGTCACACCATCTAGTTTTTTTTTTTTTTCCTGGCCCTTCTTCTATCATAGTTTTTGTAGTTGAGGTAATGCTCACTATAAAATTTTATATTCTGCCTTAATTCAATTTACTTTATAACATCAGCATTTTCTCATGTTATTACAAGCTCTTCGTAAACAACAGTTTTAAGTGTCTGCGTGGTGTTCCATCCAGTCATTTACTAGCCATTTCCCTATTATCACGTAGGTTTTTAGTGTTTTGTATGGTAGAGAGTGCCATGATAAACACCTTTGTTTCTAACTTCTGTATTTCAGATGATTCCCTCAGAATAGGATATATTTCTCCCATCTGTTCTTTGTTCCATGTTTCCACCTTTTCTGCCTTGTTTTGATTAATGATTTTTTATGATTCCATTTTATCTCTTTTATTGGCTCATTTACTATAATTCTGTTTGCTTTAGTGGTTGCTTTAGTATTTATAGTATACATCTTCAACTTAGCACAGTCTACCTTCCAGTAATATTATGTTACTTTATATATAGAATAAGAACTTTACAATTATATATATATATATATATATGTATATCTCTACCCCTCCCTCTTCTCCTGTGTGCTGTATTTGTTATATACCTTTCTTATACCTATGTTGTAAATATTATGATACATTGTCTTTATTTTTTGTTTTAAACAAATCAAGTCTCTTTTAAACATATTTTAGAAGTAATAAAAAGTATCTTATATTTAGTCACATCTTTACTATTTCTGATGCTCCTTACTCCTTTGTATAACTCCAGATTTCCATCTGGTATCATGGATCATTTTCCTGCTGCCTGAACGGCTTCCTTTTACATTTCCAATAGTGCAGATCTGTGGATGATTTCTCTCAGCTTCTGTATGTCTGCAAAAGTCTATTTCTCCCTTCAATATTGACAGATTTTTTTGCTGGGTATAGAATTCCAGATTAACAATTTTTTTCTTACAGTATGTTAAAAACGTTTTTCTACTGACTTCTGGTTTGCATTGTTTCTGACAAGAAGTTTGCTGTCATTCTTATCTATTTTACTCTATATTATGTGAGTTTTTCTCTGGCTCCTCTTTATATTTCTTTTTTTCCTTGGTCATAAGCAGTTTGAATATGATGTTACTTGATGTAGTTTTCTTCAGATTCCTGGTGCCTGGGATTTGCTGAGCTTGGGTCCATTTGGAGAAAAGAGGATAAATTACACCATCCTTTTGCGTAGCAAAATACTTAGCACCCAGTAGGCATGCAGTAATGGTGGGAGGAATTATGGTGAATAGGATCATAACTATACTGGTAATACTACTAATTGTAAGATAAAGGCAGTATTTCCAGACACACACACACACACACACACACACACACACTCACACTCACACTCACAGAGAGAGAAAGAAAGAGAGCACAGAATTTAACTAAAAGCTAATACTGGGAAATCTACATATTTCATGAATATTACTGAGTTGTTTTGATTCAATGAAATATCCATTTTATTGTAAGAGGGAAATACATTAGGTCTTTGGCAGAAATAGGATATGGTGAGTTATGAATTCTGTGAAGACATTGGGAAGAATGAGTTAGCTAAGGAGTCCACTGAGTGCTTATGTGCTTCAGACTGTAAGCTTCGTGTAAGTCCAGAACACAGCTGAAATTTGGGGTGGTGGAGCAGAAGTAGCTAACACTGAATTCTATAGGCATCACTTCCTATCTCCTCAATTCTAGAACACTCACTCATGACCATGATATTAAAATGGACAGAAGACAGGTACAAATGAATTAAATAGTTATTAGTGATAGAGAAACACATGGACTTACTGCACTGTCTTGGGAAAATGTCTTGGGAGTCATCAGCAAGGTGGTGATATGCAAAAGAGAAAAGACAAAGACAAGAGCGTGAGGTTGGTCTCGGGTCACAAATAAAAGAGATTTTACTGGACAGGCAAGCATGTGAACTCATTGATTCCACAGTGATTTGTTTCTCCAAATGTATTGTTCTCCAAATGTTTGTTTCTCCTGATGGTATTATAGTCAGTGTTTTTGTGAATTCAGACCTCCTCTTGGTTCTTTCACTGGCTATAACTGATTAAAAGCAAATACCAGGCTTGGGAGATAGTAGGGCTATTCTCCTGGTGTGGTAGATTTTAAAGATTAGTTTGGGGGTCTAGACATTTTGATAGCTTGCTGTCTTGATGGTTGGCTTCATCTTTTACTGCTAAGGGGCTGAGACAGCAAGAAGGGAGCTAACAAATCTTTTATACATAGAAAGCAATTATAAAAACTCAAATAATATTTGTATGGTGACAAGCATGACAACTGATTAATTTTAGTATAAAGTAATATTATATGCTGTTTGACTAACAGCAATGATAGCATTGACATTTCTGCTTCTTTAAGTAACATATGATGAGAATATATACAAAGAAGATAAATATATAACTCTGGTAGAAAAATAGAACAGACATAGAAGCTGGGGCACGTGGCCTAAATCAGATATCTCAGTCAGTATATTAGTTATGTATACATCTGTTTAAACGTAATAGAGAGTAGAAAGATCATTATCTATTTCAAATAAATCAGAAGGTGCTATTTTTGCACCCAAATATCAAGAAAATAATTTCTTTAATATGTAGGAATCAAATCCTCAGAAGTGCCCATATTATTTTAATGCATTAGATTTGATAAAATAAGACTTCACTTTCTGTTATATGATTAAGCCATTATGTGAAATATTATTTGTTGCATTGCTCTCAATAAAATGCCCAAATGAAACAATACACGTTTTATCTCAAAAATCAGTTCATTAATTTCCATTTCATTTTAAACATCCTCCGTAGCATCTGAGATTCATCCTAATACAGGGGCACAATACTTGCCATATTCACGAAGCCTCAAATCTGCCACACACATCTATCTTTTTAAAAAGTGGCCCAAACTGGTTGCTTCTTATGTGTCACTCTATCTAATAGAACACGGATTGGGTATACTTACAACGCATTAGATTGGTGATTCAAGTGTTAGCCAAGAGGGAACCTATAAAAGCATATACTTTAGTTTAAAAAAAAAAAGGTTAATCAACTCTGAATTGGCTTGCAGTCAAACTCTGCTAAGTACTGGGTGGCTAAACCCATCCCATTAGATCTTATTTTAAAAAGTTTAAACACCCAACAATTTGAAAGAAATTAAAACTGGTCTGTACCCTAAGAAACTCTGAAATATGTTTCCAGGTCCTGTGCTCTGTGCTTTCCATCTCAACCTGTTCCATGCCAGTACATATTCTTGGATATACTTAGGCCCTGTTCCATGCCAGTACATATTCTTGGATATACTTATAAATGATTCCCTATTATGAAAGAGTATCTGAGTATATTCTCCAACACCTGAGAGCATAACAAATACATCTCACTTAATCAATACACTTATTTGCCTCTTCGTAAACCCTATCTAGCAATCTTTGTATAGGCTTCTTAAACAAGAAGTAGTCATTCATGATTTAACATAAACATTGAATTTATATTTATTACAATGTATATGAGGAAACTTCTCAAAAATCATGAAGATAATTTGTCAGGAACCAAGAGCAGTAATTATAGTAGGAAGAAAATAAAGGTATTCCCTGTTAAATTAAAGAAATAATAAGATGTCCATTGTCATCATTTTTTTTTAGACATTCTGAAGGTTCAAACAAATGAGCAAAACAAAATGAGCGGTATATAAATATTGGAATACAGGGGGAACTCTTATTAACTGTTGATATGATTGTCTGATTGTATACCTACAAAAGACAAGAACATCCGTTATGAAACTATTAATAGAGCTAGAAGAATTTATTAAGTTGCAGGAGCACAGGAAACACACAGAGTTATCCGTGTTCCCATTTGCTAGCTATAATTGACAAAAAATTGAAATGAAAAAATAAGATCTCTCTCATAATGACTACTGAAATTGTAAAGAACTTGCGAATATATTTAATAAAAATCTACGTAAAGAGAAATGTAGTGGAGTCATATCATATGCCTGTTTATCATATATAAATTAAATTAAACTTACTCCATGTTACACATGCTTCTTTTTAAAGATATGTATATTTCATGCAATAAAGCTCCCAAATACAGGCCAAGTCCTTTCCTGGGTGTTCAACTTGAGAAACAGCAATCTGTTTCAATCCTGAAAGAAAAGCTGACTGTGTTGGATTTATTGTTAAGCTATTACATCTGCATATTGTTCTTCAGGGGCATTTAAAAGGATTTTCAAGAATGATTTTGGCGATAAGCAATTGTCACCTTGATGCTGGTTTTGGAAATCAGTCTTTCTGTAAGATGAATCTCCACTGTGGTATGTGACTTTTCTGAAGGACATAGAGCAAGACCAGGATAAATGGAACTGCCAGAAAACTGCCAAACTATGCTCCTTCACCCGACTCATTCCTACAGGCGTCCTAAGGCAGAATGCTTACAACTGTCAGACCTCTGCCCTTCCTTTATTGTGTTCATCCTGGCTAATTGAGTTAGAGAATCTCCATTGTTTAGAAAACGTGTCTGCCTCTAGACTTACCAGTCATTATAGTCCAGTGTAAATAAGACTTCAGGTGGTAAAGGTGACCCATACTTGATTTCCTCTAATTAGGATGTACATTTAGAATCGTAGAGGCTCGGTCTGAGTTCCAAGATGTTGCTAAGGCTGGGGTGCTTTGGTGAATGAGCAATGGGAAAGATCATGCAGGTGTAAGAACTCCCAAGGACAGGATAAAATTAAGGAACTCCTTGGATGAAGTGTGAGGAAAGTTCAAGCTCTCTTGAGACTATGTTCTACCATTCTACTGCCTTTGTGGGATATTCGTATATTTTGTTAGGAGAAGTGTTACCTATCTCCCTCTGACTGTCCTCCCCCATTGGGATAACCAAAGCCCCTAAATTTTGTCAACCAACTGAATGTTATGAATATACCCTGGGAGGTACCCTCACTGGGGAAAGTGCATCCTGGCTAGACAGGAAACAATGTCATGCAAATGTTGGTCTTTCCCAGAGGAATATAGATATGTAATGCAATTACACCCAGAATCCCAACTGTCTTTTCTGTTTGCTTGTCTTTGGACCTGGACAAGCTGGTTCTAAATACTTGCCAGTTGTCAAGAGAATTTTAAAAAAGAACTAGTGGGAGGTATTTACTCTGTCAGCTATAAATAAATACTAAAAATACTGCAATAAAAATTCTATGGGACTGGGATAAGGATAGTAAATAAATTGTGAAAACGTAATAGTAAATACCTAATTGCAATCATTCAGCAAGAAATAATTAATTAGGCACAGGCTATGTATCAGTTGCTATGCTAGTCACTGGTTCAAAGCCATGGACAATATACAGTCACTGCCCTCATTATAGGCTGAATATTTGCAGGGTATGAGCAGTATCATGGACAAAGAATCAATGATGCCCTGAGATGCAGAACAGAGGGATGGATCCTAGTGTGGGATCCACAGGAAGCCTCCCTGAGACTGTGGTATTTTGGCTGAGTCTTGAAGGATCACTAAAGTTAATCCTGACTAAGAAGGCCAGTGGCAGGAGCACATGGCTCTTGGGGGGGAACCACTCCAGGTGAGAGCAGTCTGGTACATTTGAATATAGGGAAGACTGGTGGTTGGCATGAGAGAGGGGCTCAAAAACTGAATTTATTTAGGAGCCTAGGAGAAGCTGAGAGAACTTCTAATTTTACCTTAAGAAAATGGAAAGCCCTCAAAAGTTTTATGTAAATTTCCTTGTCTTTCAGCTGACACTGATGTATAAATTTCAGTGCAATATTGATTGATAAGTGATATTTCTGTACATCTGATACAGAATAATGTTTTCATAGAAGTCTCAAATTTTGCTTATCAGGAAAAAAGTACTTAAACCTATACTATCAAATATTCCTCTTTTTTGATATATTTCTTCTTTTTCTGAGCTTATTGTTTCCTCTGATTTCTTATCATCAGCTTTTATATGGTATACGTTTCTTATCAATTTTCCCCCAATGTGTGTGTGTGTGTGTGTGTGTGTGTGTGTGTCTGTGTATTGTTATTTCCCTTTATTTCTTCAGTGGTTTTAAAGGACTGACCACTTTTCTCTGTTTCATTTATTTCTCCAAATAGTTTTGATGCGCCCTGGGACTAGAGTGAGATAAGTGAGAGACACTGAATGAAAAATTTAAGAGGATGCCCAAGACTCAAGATTTAAAAAGCATGTTCCTGCAATAAATAAAAAAATTAAAATTAATGCAAAAAGTCCTCCAGGAACCTTATATCAAAATTTTAAATAAACAAGAATCCAACCCTGTACTGCACACCTTGTCTCTCACTGGCCTCCCTCCAGCCCCAGCCCTACTCCAATAAAACTTTATTTACCGAAACAGTCAGCTAGCACTTGGGCTATAGTTTGTTGATTTGATTTAAGTTTTCGAGCAAATGGATTAGAATTTAAGTCTGTTTTTGAACAACAAGAATTTAATAGTGTTTATAAAACTGTCCTTCCCTTCACAACTAAAATAATATGAATATGCTTTTATTTACCTTCTATCTGCCCTTTTCCCAGTTGTTTTAGTTTCAATACACTTTTTTTATAATAATATTTTTTATTATATTATGTTAGTCTCTATACGGTACATCCCTGGCTTTTGATATAAAGCTCGATGATTCACTAGTTGCGTATAACACCCAGTGCACCATGCAATACGTGCCCTCCTTACTACCCATCACCAGTCTATCCCATTCCCCCACCCCCCTCCCCTCTGAAGCCCTCAGTTTGTTTCTCAGAGTCCATAGTCTCTCCTGCTTCATTCCCCCTTCTGATTACCCCCCCTTTCTTTATTCCTTTCTTCTCCTACCGATCTTCCTAGTTCTTATGTTCCATAGATGAGAGAAACCATACACTTTTGACTCAAATTCTTTTACTTTAAGGTTCTTATCTAAATAGTAGCATTAAACTTCACAACTCCATTAACTACTATCGTTTAGACTTAGTTACATATTTTAATGGCTATATTGCTCATCATTGTATCTTGACTTTCCTTCTCTTGAGCTCTGTATTCAGAGTCTTTTTTGTTGTTGTTGTTACTGGAGTGATTGACTAAATGATTTTCCCTGGGACCTAAATGTTTGTTTCTCCCAAAAAACGGACATAGGTGGTACATTTTTAGTCTTTGTCCAAAAATGTCATACTTTCCCCCCTTGTTTGAATAACAGTCTATTCATGTCAGAATTCTAAGGGAAAATTCCTGTTTTCTTACAACTTGTGAACATTTCTCTATCTTCTAGTATGTAGTCCAATGCTCTTCTGGTTCACTTGCCATTTATCCTTGGCATTTGGAAATGCCATTAAGATATGAGTGAAGTGTGGTTTCAGTATTCCTGCCCAGGACCTTTTCGATCTGATGACTCAAGTCTTTCGACATCTTTCTTTTTATTTTTGGACTTTGTTTCCCCTAGGCCCACTTATATTCAGCCTTCTGGAACTCCAGTTACTTGGCTTGTATGGGTTTTCAATGTGTGTTTATTGTAGATGCCACCTGTAATGCGAGTTTCCCATGGCCATGCCTCTGTTTTCTGGCCTGGATCTGCCCTGGAGATTCAGGATTGGTCAGCTGACCGAGGTTGCGCCAATCAACGTCCTTTCCCAGGATTTCTCTTTTTAACTGGAACTAAGGGGAATAAGTTTGTTCTCCTGAGTAGAAGAAAAGAACTATAAAGTATGTTTCTGCCATGTGGAACATCCCCATTTGTGGTGAGACAGAACGAAATTGCAGGAAGAAAGGAAAAGAGATGGTGATATTTGAAAACTTCGTTCCTGATGCTTCACTTTCAAGTCAAAGAGAGCAACTAGGAGAGTGTCGTTCATTTTAAATGAGCAAATTGGCACAAAAGTGGAGGGACCAAGAGAATGGAGTTGTGGAAGCCAGTTAACAGAATATCTTAATTGTTCCCTTGAGAGGTAATTAGAGCCCTTTTTGAGGCTTCATAGGATAATTCGAAAGAATAATTATGGGTTAGTTTGATAGACCTGGTCATAGATGGGTGTGAGAGTGGGAACAGAAGGGAGACTAGAATATGCCTAACCTTCCTTGTTGTGTGCCTGACAGATACAAACAAGGATAAAATCAACACCACATATAATAATGAAGTTGAGAGAAGGGAGCCAGATACAAAGAAGCACTCACTGTTTATATCAGTACAGGGCTGGGCAAAACCAATGCATGGTGTCTAAAATCAGTTTGGTAGATGGGGGGTAGCAATTATAATGGGCCATGAAGTGGCTTCTGGGAGTGCTGATGATGCTCTGGCTCTTGATCTAAGGGCTAGTTACACATGAGTATTCATTTTATGAAAAATACAGTACACATATGCTATGGACACGTTTCTATGTGAATTTCATACTACAACAAAAATGTCAAAAGCAAGGGTAAGAATCATTAGGGGTGAAGATATTTTCTGTTTAGCATATTTTGAATTTGAGATTCTCATAGGACAGTGGTTCTCAAAGTGTGGTCCCCAAAGGAATAGCAACATCATCCAGGAACTTGTAAGGAAAGCATATTTTTAGGCTCCACCTGAGATGTACTGAACCAAACATCCTTGGGGCAGGGCCCAGCAATCTGTTTGCACAACCTTCCAGGTGATTCTAACATATGCTGACATTGGAGAAAGTGTGCTGTAGGGTATCTGGATGGATCTATTGGGCAGATAGCTAAGCATGAATCTCAAGTTAAGTAGAAAATGGTTTGGGCTGAAGGTATGGTTTTGTGATTGCATTATTAAATATAAATGATCCTTGAAGCCATGAGGATAGGCAAATTGCCTCAAGGACATTACATACAGCTAAAAGAAGGAAAGACCCGTGGGAAAGCACAACATTTCAGGGGTAGGTAGGAAAAGAGGTTACTGCTTGAAATGACAGCAATATGTTGGAGATGAACATTCACATGGAAAGATTTTTGTGATGTATTTTATGTGAAAGAAGATACAATATAAGGGCACAAAACTTACAATCCCATAGGCATACATTGACTATCTCTGAAGTATGCAATTAAAGCTATATTTTTATTTTCTTCATTTTGCTTATCCATTCTTTTTAGTTTTTTCTAGTGTGAAGATGTCTTGCATTTTGAAACAACAACAACAAAACCCAATAAAATTGTTTTTAAAAGATGAAGGATATCTTGCACACATAGAACTAGACAACACAGGCATGAAGAAAATGCAGTTTTGAGATTTGAAGAGTCTATGTTAAGATGAAAAGCACAATTGCAAAATTTTAAACTGTAATCCAGACAGAGAATTGAGTACTTCAGAAAATTGAATTAGCACATTAAGAAATGAATTCAGGAAATTCTTTCAGAATGTGGAAGACAAAAATAAGGAGTGGAACATAATGGGAATAAGGCAGGATAGAGGAGGTACAGTCCCAAGAGACAGTTGTGCCCATAATCCAGAGGTCAGTCCCTGCCTCCCCTGTGGCTTCTGCCGACCTTTTCCCCACACAGTTGCTGGAGTGATCTACTAACCGATCCTCTAACCATCTCAAATCAGACCTGGTCGCCCCCTCTTAAATGCCATTGCATTTCAGATGAGATACAGTATTCTGTCCTGGCAGCAGGACTCTGTCCATCCTCCTCTCCCCCCACCTTCTGTCCTCATGCTCCCTCTACTCCAGCCCAAGCCAGCCTTTCTGCACCTTTGGGGCCAAACTGTTTTTCATCCGCTGGCCTTTGGGAATGCTAGACGTACTCTCATTTCTCTTCATCCTTCAGGTTGCAGCTTGAATTAAACCTCCTCAGTGACGTGTCCTCGGCACGCTATGCCTTTCCCTCATCCTATGCAGCGTAACACACTTTGGAATTTATTTGTGGGTCTTCCATGATAGGATAAGCTTAGTGAGGGCAGGGTCCACGTCTAGTGTATTCACCTCTGTTATGCTGCATATAACATAGTCCCTAGCACACAGTAGGTGCTCAGTGAATATTTGTCCCTTCATGATGGTTGCAGATGTTCTCCTCTTGGTGGGTCTTCGTGGTTATTTTAAAGAGAAGGCTGAAAGTAGATTGGCCCTGCGCCCGTGCTTGTGCCACTCTGGCACACAGACACTGCTAGACGTGGACGCCTAATTGCAGCTCCTCCTCGGATATAAACTAATTTCTACAAGTAAGCTAACCAAATCTTAGAAGCTGTGTTGTCCATTTGGAATGTCCACGTGAGGTATCCAGATGGCCTGGAAGCATGAAAATGGCTTCAAAACCTGCCTTGAGTAATCTCGGCGAGTAGTTTATGCATGGATAGACTCCAGGTCAATCAATGGTAGGGGCTCTCTTTTAATTATACGGTTTTCATTCTGTCATCTAAAACACTGCTGCATAAATTGTAGGTGTCTTATAAATGCTTATTGATTTAATTATCAGTTAATAGATGTGTTTTCTTGCAGAAGAGTAGCTTAGTGTTTCCTAATTTTTAGCAGTTGTTTCCTATGGCCACATGGAGTTTCCTTTCCCACCAAACTGATTAACTCCTGAAATAGGAGGAGCTCTGTATTGAAAACAGTAATTGAAACCACAGTGTTTCCAAATGCCTCTAGCAATGCTGTGGGTTTAGCCTCTTTTTTCTCATAATATTTGTATCAGTCATCTATTGCTGCATTCCAGATTACCCCCAAATTTAACAGCTTACAACACTAGACTTCTCCTACACCATAGCTTCTGTAGGTCAGGAACCCAGAACTGCTCAACTAGTCCTCTGACTCTGAGTGTTTCACCAGGCTGTAGTCATCTTGAAAAGTGACTCAGAGGGGATCTCTTCCAAGGTCATTCACTGGCTATCAGCATGCCTCAGTTCCTCCCAGGCTATTGGCTAGATGTCTCAGTCCTCTGCCTTTGGGCCTTTTTAGGGCAGCTCAGGTCATGGCAGCTGGCTTCCCCCAGAGGGAGGGCAGGGAGAGAGGAGAAAGAGAGAGGATGGGAGAGTGCAGGGAGAGAGAAACAAGAGATGGTGAGTCAAAAGCCAGAGTCTTTGTGTTATCTAGTCTCAGAAGTGATATTCCATCACTGTTGCCTTATTCTATCCATTAGAGGGGATGGTTGGGATGTCTGGGGCTATCTCAGGCATTGTCTAGCAGTGTATTTTCCTTTATTATTTAATTCCTAAAATCTTGTCTTGTTTTCTTATGGGAAATTGCAAGCATATAGAAAAGTATAATAAAGAATCATATATCCAGCACCTAACTTTAACAACTGTTAACATTTTGCCATACTTGCTTCATTAACTTTCTTATTTTTATTTAAGTATTTTTATGTTAGTTATGGACATCATGACATTTCACCCATAACTCAATAGGCATTTATAAAAAAGGATTCCGTGTTCCTACCTAATCACAAAACCATTGTTACATCTGACAAAATTAGCAGTAATTCCCTGATATCACATAATACCAGTCCATTTTTGAAAATTTAAAAATTATTCTTTTACAACTGATTTGTCCAAGGCAGACTTTTGGAACTCTCAAGTCTCTTTTATTTGTTTATTTTTTTAAAAAAGATTTTGTTTATTTATTTGAGAGAAAGAAAGTGAGAGAGACCACAGAGGGAGAAGTAGACTTGCTGCTGACTGATTGGAGAGCCCAATGCAGGGCTCAATCCCAGGACCCTGACTGAGATCATGACCTGAGTGAAAGGCAGCAGCTTAACTGACTGAGCCACCCAGGTGCCTCTCTCAAGTCTCTTTTAAATGAGAAGACCCTTGGCCCATAGCTCTGTATTATCTTGTTTTTCCATGTAAAATTATTGTTACTTGCCTGCAGCTCAAGAAGAAATACAGTTTGAAAGAATTCAAATGGAAAATAATTCAGTGATTCCTAAGTATGTCATTGAAATGACAGATTTTGATAAAAATTTTTTCTTTTATATATTATGAGATTTAAATATTTCTGGTCCCAAATACTTTCAGAGTAGCAGGGGGTGGCTTTGACCCCAGTTCATGCAAACATTTAAGATTGGAACACAAGAGAAATTTGTACAGCAAATGGCCTTCATATACAGAAGTGGCATCACTGGAGGGAGGAAGGAAGGTGTAGAGCAAAAGATATGCTTATGCTTATAAAAAATCAGAGTAATAATTTCTTTCTAACTGAGGTGAGTCCAAGGAAGTGCATTTTAAATGAGCAGATATGCAGGGAATCCAATCTCTAAGGATCCCTTATTTAACAAATATCTAACTTTCAAGTTAGTAACTCCTAATATAGTAACTCCATTCCAGATCCTGAAAGATAAAAAAAGGACCTTAGAACACTTCAATACCAATTGTTCCTTAAATTTTATGCTGTTGTTTTAGTTTGTTCTATGTTTCAGTCACATAGAGTAGAATAATTATAATTATTATTTTATCAATTTTTAAATATTAGACATTCTAAAATTATTATTAGAGTTCAGATTAATACATTAAAACAGAAGAAATATGTGATCATCTCAATAAAAGGAGAAAAAACAATAACATTCAATAACTTTTTATTATTAAAAATCCATAGCAAACCAGGAAAAGCTCCAGAAATCTATGAAGAATATTTGTCCCCGGGCACTGGGTGGCTCAGTCAGTTAAGCATCTGCCTTTGGCTCAGTTCATGTTCCCAGGGTCTTGGGATCCAGCACTGTGTCTGAGCAGGGAGCCTGTTTCTCCCTCTCCCTCTGCCCCCACCCCCTCAAATAAATAAATAAAATCTTAAAAAAAAAAAAAAAAGAAAAGGATATTTGTCTCCAACCTCAGCCAACATCATTCTTTATGGGAAAACTTTAAAAGAGATACCTTTATATCAGAAAATGATAAGGATGCCCATTCTCATGTTCTATTTTACCTTGTTTTGGAAATCTTAGTTGGTAGAATTAGATAAAGAAAAAAATTTGAAGTCATAAAGATTAGAAAAGAAGAAACAAAGTGTCACCAATTGTAGTTAATAGAATATTTCTAAAAAACCCTAAATAATCTATAAATTATTGATATCATAAGAAAATCAAAGTTGTTATATTTAAAATCAATATACAAAAACAATAAATGCCAACAACAAACTATAAAGAACATAATATATCTAACAAAATGCATGCAGATCTGTATAGAGAAAATTATAAAATTTTGTTAAAAAGCACTAAAGAAGGCTAATAAATGGTAAGGTAGTTCATGTTTATAGATAGCATAAGCCCAATATTGTAAAGGTTTTAAGTTTTTCCAAATAAATTCAGTTTATTTCCAAACAAACTCTTCAGAGTATTTTTCATGGAGCCTGAGAAGTGGATTCTAAAATTTATATGTAAGACCATAGAGCCAAGAAAAATCGAAGTATTACTGAAGAAGAGATGGGAAGAAGAACTTGCTGTACTTAGTATCAAGGTTTATAAAACTAAGTAATTAAGACAGTAGTATTGATGCAGGAATAGACTGATGAATGGAACAGAAGAGGGAGTACAGAAATAGACATACATATATATAGAATTTTTATAGAAGACAGAAATGTTTTAGGTGGTTGGGAGGAAAGGACAGAGAATTCAGTAAATGTGTAGGGGAACAGCTGATTTTCTATATGGAAAAATGAAGCTTAATCGTACCTCACACCATGTGCAAAATTTAATTACTGAATTTAAATATGAAAGACACACAATAAGAGCTTGAAAACAAGTATCTGATATTATCTTTTTGACTTCAGAATAGGGAAGAAGCCTTTTTGACTTTTTTAGATGAAGCACAAAATAGTCTCAGTATTAAAATCTTAAATTTATTCACAAACACTATAAAGAAAATGAAAGACAAGTCACCAACTCAGAGGCATGTAACACATTTAATTACAAAGCAATGTTATATGTGTATATATGTATTTCTACAAACCATGGAGAAAAATACAACAAAAGACATTAAAGAATATTTCTTACTTCTAGTTTCAAATTTAACAAAGATTTTAGAAAATTATGGATAAAATTCCTGTCAACTTGAACCTTATACTTTGACCCACCTTACTTCTTAATTTATTAGGATTCACATCAAAATGTATAACATCTTCCTCTCCCACTCCCCCTGCTTGTGTTCCCTCTCTCTCTGGCTGTCTCTATCTCTGTCGAAAGAATAAATAAATAAATCTTTTAAAAAAATGTATAACAAAACTTTAAACTTTCTAGATATTTGGCAATAACTTTCTTTATTGTGGAAAGTATATACATAACATAACATTTACCACTTTAACCATTTTTGAGTGGTATAATTCAGTGCCATCGAGTACTACAGCCATTACCACTATTTCTAGAAATTTTTCATTATCCCAAAGAGAAACTCTGTGCCCATTAAGCAATAATTCCTCATTGCCTCTCTCTCCAGATCCTAGTAACCTCTCCTCTGCTTTCTGTCTCTATGGATTTTCCTATTCTAGGTACCTCATATAAGCGGAATTATGTATTCATCCTTTTGTGCCTGACTTATTTTACTTAGCATGTTTTCA
Organism: Ailuropoda melanoleuca; assembly: GCF_002007445.2. Lineage (NCBI taxonomy): Eukaryota > Metazoa > Chordata > Mammalia > Carnivora > Ursidae > Ailuropoda > Ailuropoda melanoleuca. Next base: position 168,065,492 of record NC_048218.1, read on the forward strand.
CGATTCATCCATGTTATAGCATGTATCAAAATTTCATTCATTTTTATGGCTCCTTAATATTCCATTATGTGTATATACCACATTGTGTTTATTCATTCATCTGTTGATGGACATTTGAGTTTTTTCCACCTTTTGGCTATTTTGAATAATGCTGCCATGAGCATTGGTGTACAAATATCTGTTTGAGTCCCTGTTTACAATTCTTATGGGTATATACCTACGAGTAGAACTGGTGGATCATATGGTAATTTTATGTTTAACTTTTTGAGGAACTGCCAAATGGTTTTCCATAAAGCCTGCACCATTTTACATTCCCACCAGCAATGCATGAGGGTTCCAGTTGGGATTATCTTTATATGTCACCCTATCTGATTTTGAAATAAAAACAAAGCATGAGAAAATCAGTTTTTACCTATAGGTGAAAAGCAATAGTTAAATAGAATGCAAAACTATGAGATAATAAAACCTAAGATTTGTGGATTTCCTCTTGTTTGGCGGACTTTTCAGGAATCCGCAAGTGTTGTTGGCACCAGCTTCTTTGTCAGTAGGTAATGTGAAAATTGAATTTGTTGTCGGTGATAAAGTTCATGTCTGCTTTCTTTGGGGGGACATTGATTTGGGAATACAGTTTACTGTAACCTGGTAATTTCAGTAATGCAAATGCAACAAAATGTTACTTAAAAACAAAACATAAATTCAATCGGGGGTGGCAAGGCAATTAAGGGGAGCTCTCTCCATTTGGTCGTCCTTCTGGGGCATTATGGCAGCTGCAGCCAATATTGAACAGGGAGCTGCAGCTGTTTACAGATGCATTAGGAAGGAGAGGCTTTGGAACTCAGTTGCAGAATTTCTCCTGTGCAAAGGAAAGGCCAAAATTGTCAGAGAGGGAGCGTGTCTAAGGGATATAAGTAAATTTAATTTTCAGTAAGATCACAAGGTGCTAATACTGAGCATCACCGTTGCAATAAATCAGAATCTCAGTTTTGGCTGGCCACAAGAAGGTGAGTTAGGTTCGGAATATTTCCTGTTCATCAGTTACTCTTATACAGCCCCACAAAAGCAACATGTATTCCCATCTATTTTTCACTTAGGATATTTATGTTATTCATTCATGCCACAGGATTGTGAGTGTTTGAATCGTCTGTGGGTTGCAAGGCTGTTTGTTCACTTCCTGAAGTACGAACCACGATAAATGCAGTGATTATAGGAAAGTATGAAAACACCAAGTCTTCCGATATTTGATTATCCTTAACATAAAGCTTTGGTGATAAAAAGATTTTTGCTGAAAACAGTATAACTTCAAATTGGAATCATGAGACTTAAAGGGAACATTTTAGACTCAGGGCACTTGGTTTTGACTTGTGACTGGATGCTTAACAGGTGGTCTGCCACTTGCCTTATGACTCTGGTGACATCATCTCTTTGCCAAGATGTTGAAGCTGAACACACACCCAGCAGAACAGGAGCTACCTCTGTAATTCAGCAAATTATATTTATCATCTCATCTGGCTATACCCAGTTGCCCAGGAATATGACTTTTGGTCATTACTCTTCACCATATATGTGGTTGTCATGTAAAAAAAACAAACAAAACAGTCGCAAAATCAATTTGTTAGCAGGGCAGATAGGGGGCTTCAAGGCATGGAGGAGGACCCCAATCCCCTTGGGAAAAAAGCAGAAAGGTCAATTTGGTTTATTAAAGAGCTGATCCTTTTAGGTTCAGGATATAATATACTTCCTTTAATGCCATCTAATAGGAAATCAGAAACAGTCCAAAAGCATACTATTCCCTTAGGAGGAGTCAACACGAAATTAGTACCACCAGGCCAAACTCTAGTGCTTTCTGCTGCCTTAAGCACAGAATCCTGCAATGCAAATGTCATTTTTACTTCTTGGAATCAAATTTAAGGCCTGGTGTATGGAGGTGTTCTGGCAGGCACGTATATATGTGTGTGTGTGTGTGTGTGTGTGTGTGTGTGTGTGTGTGTGTGTGTGTATATATATATAGAGAGAGAGAGAGAGAGAGAGAGTAAGGGCAAATAAAGTGTACTTCAGATTGATCTGGTAGATTTATGTCATAACCTAAAAAGCACAGAGAAAGAAATGTATTTTTCCCTGAAACAACACATCCATGACCACACACTAATTAGGAACTTATTATTGCTCAGCACTCATAAGGGTAGATAGCCTGAGCAGATTCCTCAAAGGACAAAGGGTAGGGGTTCCAAAGTAGGAGTCCCAGGACCAAAGCGAGCCCGAAAGGGGCTTACCTAAGGTAGGGTACTCAGTAAGGAGTATGGTCAGAGACAAGACTGTGGTGAGAATCAAATCTCAAGGTACAGGGAGAAGGGGCAATGATGTAAAATGGGTGGTACATTGCTCCTGAAGAGTGCTAATGCTATAGGCCTGTTGGCCTGGTACCTGCTGTGCAGTAAGAAAGCAGGCACAATGGCTTCCAAGCACCATGCAGTGGGTGCCAATGGGGATGGGTACAGACATGTGCAACATACAACCGTTGATCTCAAATGACTCCCAGTATAGCTGGGCAGACTCCATCATCACATGGGAAGCAATCAGAAAACAGTTCAAAATCACACATAATGATGGACTAAATAATGGGTTCCTGACTGTGTGAGGTTCAGAGAGGGTAGTCAGGGAAATCTTCACACAGAGAAGGGAGCTGGAGGTGGCCTTGATAAGGTCGGGGGAAGGGGAAATGGATCGGGAGCACCCCAGGCAAAGTATAGCATGTGTGAAGACCCTGAGGGAGAAGGAACATGGCAGCTTCAGGGATCATGGGAGGTTGACCCACAGCAAACATGGCACTGCAGAGACGGCAGGAGACTGGCCCTAATGGCACAAATGGTGCACCCTGTGAGAGCCAGTGCTAACTAGGGCTATCTGGAGAAGCCTGATGGCCAGCAAAGGATTGGATGAAGTGGGAAAGAGAGAGCCCTGGAAACAGTGTTAAGGGAGACTAGTCAGAAGGGGAACAGGGAAAGTGGGAGATGTAAGAGACAGTCTGAGGAAAAGTATACAGAAGGCAGATGAAGTTATCTAGCCACGATGCCCAATTTAGGACCCAGAAGTGGGACAGTGGAGGAAATGATAAATGTTAGGATGTTTTAGAAGAAAAATCAATAGATTTTGTATTTCGACTGTACATGAGTTATAAAGAAGAAAGGAAAATTCCAGAATTTCAAGTCTGCAAAAGGGAGGTCAGGGGAAAGAGACTTTCCATATGAACATAGTTTTGGGAAAAAAGGGCTATACATGTAAGATTGAGCATACTGATGATGACGTGACATTTAAACACCAACGGGAAATGTCCAGTGAGCAGTGAGCAAGAAGAGAATAAACCCAGGTTAGGACTGGCATTATGGATTTGAGCCCATGCAAGATAGTTCTCAGCAATCTGTATGTTCATATATTACGATCCTGAGAGATACTACTTTTTGTGTCTCATGTGGGATGGGCATTTGTGTCCTTCAATTAGCTGAGTACAGCTTTCCCTTTTCAGAAGAAGCATGAAATAAAGCAATCTCATTGGTAGCAGCATGGGGAGGAGACCCATCAGTTTACTTACAAATCCAATTGTTGACTTGGATCAGCAGTTTAAGTGTTGAGACTCCTCAACCATTATTTGAAGGTAAAACGGAAACCCATCAGAATGCTCTCAGTTTTCAAAGGTACTACTGGGAAACTCGAGGTAAGGAGCCGGAAGTAATTCTTTCCCACTGACGCCCAGCCTCTTGGTCTAAGCATCACTTCTGTTACTGAGTGAACTTCTTTCATGGAAACAGGTTGCATTGTTTCCTGAGTGTGGTGTTCTCATCAGACAAATCTGTTGTGTAGTGTATACAGGCCGACTTGGTGGAATGATATTTGCGTGTGGTGTTATGTAAATAGAGTTATAGCCCATCTTTCTGATACTAACATAGGCTATAATTAGGAAGAATGTGTATATAATGAAGGGGGAGTGTGTGTGCGCGTGCACATGTGCGTGCCGAGCGCAGGGTAGAGAAATGTGTAAGGGAGCCCGTGTTCAAGTTCCTGATGTAAAGAAAGTCGCCAATTCACAGAGGAATTTGATTACCTCTATCCATTATACACGCGCAGTGAGTGAGCGTGCTACTCGCCATCTGTCATCCATTTCATTTGCATCGCCGGCACCTGGCCTGTTTGTCTGCTGCGCTCGTTTCTTCACCGAATTCTTACGCTGCTTTAATAAAACACAGAAATGTTATTGTTAAAAACCAATTAATTTACAATCCTCTACAGAGATAGTATTACTTATAATTCAATTTGGCTTCTAATGATCTGCTTTCTTGCAAAATGACTTAATTCTTGTGTCAAAGATTAGTTATTAGATATTACCCCGCTGTACCAGTCATGTACTGCTGAGGTAGGCAAAGCAGCTTGGAATGTCCCTGGCTATTAATCAGAAGTCTGAAACATTTTCTTGTTTAACTCCTTCAAGATCCTGGTTGCAGGCATAATGCCCTTAACTCTTCCCTGACCAAATGCTCAGAGAGTGTGCTCCCTTCCCTCCATTAGGTTTGCTACTGGGAGATCTGGGGAATTTTCAGAGAAAGCTTTTGGTTGTTAATCTGAAAACGTGGATAAGCATCTACAACTTGAGATTCTTTCCACCTCCATACATCCACATACATTTTTATTGGACCATTTCATATCATACAGTTTAGTTTCCTCTCTAGCCACTTTGTGAATGAGGTATGCAAAGATTTCTCCTCTTTCCGAAATCTGGCCTTTAGGAGTGAAGGTGGTTGGATTTCCCACACAATGACAGCGCTGGGTGTCATTTTGCTTATTATGACAGGATTATCCACACCCATCATGCAGGCCAACCTGCTCACACAGTGGCAGTCTGGCAGCCCTCAGCCACCTTGTCCACACATTTCACCAACAGAATCACCAAGCATATGGCTATAGCCAGCATATTCTAGAAACATCAGCTTAGGCTGGAGCTATCTGAGAGAAAATTTATTCTTACGATTAAAAATCCTTAAAAACCTTCAAAAAAATTTTTAAGTATAACATTCTCAAGCTGTACATGTCTTTACTTTTTTAACCTTTGATGTAACCCAGAATTTAGCATAGGAACTATTACTCCCTTTCTCAATTCAATTTTAACACATGGCAAATTACACATATCCCATCCACATATAATGGATGGATATACCATATATCCATCCATTATATATATATAAATTATATATATATACACTAAAAATTAAAATCTAATCAAATAAAAATAAAAAAGGCTTTTAATGATGCAATAAAAATTTGAGGCTCTAACTGCTAGGAAATATAAGGCAGAAGACAGAATTAGTCAAGACAAAATAATGGAGAATAATGAAACTGAGAAAAAGTGTGTATATATGTATACACACACATATATATGTGTATATATATATAATTTAATATTTTCTTTTCCACAGGTATAGAATATAAAATAAAAATATATTTACATACAAACCTATGACTGTAAAGACTAGGACCTCTCCTGAGAAACCTAATTAATTGCTATGAAAAACATAAAGCCACGAAAATAATCATTGAAGATATTAATAATTAAGTGAAGGTACTTCTCAAACCTTGGAATGACTCAATTAGTTGAACTTGAAGGGGCCAGAGAATTAGTAATACAGACAGAAAGCAGAGCACCATTAATGTGAAAGTGTGGGGGGGGGCGTCTTTGTGTGTGTGTGTGTGTGTGTGTGTGTGTGTGTGTGTGTGGTTTCAATGAACTAAAAATCCAGCTACATTCTACAGTTACAAACTCTATTTTGTAAATGTTGGATTCATTCTGCTTATACTTTTTAGTTTTATAGGATGCAGTTGCTGCCAGTTCTGGAGCATGTGCCCATGTGAAAACAATGGAGGGGGGATGGCAGAGGTAGTGGCAGTTCAGTTTCACTTCTTCTCTGGATTGTACCCCATTCAAAGCATGAGATGCTCATTATTTCATAAAAGCAGAGAAACCAGCTTTGCGATGGAGACAGACGAAACTTGAACAGCTGTCTTATAAGAAGCATTTTTTTTTTGTACGTTTAATATCAAGGGAATGGTGCCTAGCTCCACATACAGTCTTACATAACAGGCTTTCTACAAACAATCAAACATTGGTAAACTCCAAAAGATAATCTTATTTCAGCTATATGGCTCATTCTGAATGTCACTTTCTGGTTACTCAATAAATTATAGGTATTATTTATTCTAAATAGCTTGTCCTAACTGTTCACACACATTTTTTTTTAACACTCTTTTGCTAACAAAACTAAACACAAAAGGTCATATTGAATATGAGGTTGTCCCAAAACTTGGAAGATTTAAAAACCAAGTCTGAAAGGACCAAAGGGAGAAAATTATAAGGATAAAGATGGACAAATGGTCCTCAAATCTGTTCCTTGGTGACTTTGGCTCAGATTGATATGATTTAAAAACTTCACCGGGAATAACAATTCACATCTCTGAATCACTGCTCTATATGCAAAGTAGGAATGGAAACCAAATGCCAAAATATGTCCCCAAAAAGAATAATCCCCCAATAACCCTATTTTCCAAAGTTTATTCTTCAGATTCAGACAATGCATCATCAACCTCAGAAACAGGAGCCGAGCCAAGCAAGCTGCAATCTAATATGGAAATTTGTCCTGGCCACGGTACTGTGTCATTCTTCTGAATGGGATCACCTGCACCCATCTCTCCTAGGAGAAAATTTCAAACAGAGTTAGCTCCTTAAACCTTCTAATTAAAATGAGAAATCCCCAGGCTTCCATGACTCAGCCTCAGAAAAAGATTATTAGGAATTTAATAGGGAAAATATAGCAGCTCAGACCATCTGTGACCCAGTGCTCTGTGAGAATTTAAAGAAAACTGGAGGGAGGCAGCGCACACTCCAATGCACGCTGGAGGAGTACTTTGTAGGAGCTGCAATAAATCAACATAGTTAGAGTACAGCCTTTTTCAGATTTAATTACTGTTACATAATTATTAGCAAAGCATTCTCCTCTGAAACTGTAAAACTCATTACATCAAAAATCCCCAAGCTCCTGATGGAATTTATGAACTAGTTACTTTCTTTCTAGCTCTGGGAAAATAGTGGAATAGAGTCCAGATTTGTCTCCGGCTTTTTAGAAGCAGAGGGGGATTCCCCCCCCCCTTTTTTGTGTCATTTTAATAGGTTTCTGAATTGGTTTGCTTTGGATCATTCTCTTAGACATCCATATTCTCACCTAAATACCTGCTTATCGAGTTCGATTTCGGTGGTAAAGGGTATTAAGCAAGTACATTTCAAAGGATGCTGACAAGGAGCTGGCTGATTGTCAAAAGAGTGAAAGATAAATAATTTTAAATGTCTGTGATTTTTTTCAAAGATGCACTTTGGGTCAGAAAGATCCCAGCAAGTCCTGGGGCTTTTGTGGGAAGGGCCCGTGTCAACATGGGAGTGATCTGTATGCCACAGGTGTGCCTGACTGGGCGGGGCATCTCCTCCCAACACCGCACTCAGTGCCTTTATATTGATAGTTTGATGTTGGCCCTGGTGGGAGTATTTACAATACAAAACTTGGCAAATGCCACAATCAAGGCTTTTCCCCAGCAGAACTAGTTGTTAAACGTTTACCAGCATAGCACTGTTGCTGCGCTCACCAATGACACAAGTGTAAATGCACCTCTATCGCCTACAGGGCTCTCACGGGCATCCTAGGATAAACTCCTCTCACTGAAACGCTGTGCCCATCGAAGTTTAGCAGAAATGGTTTATTTAAAGTCTGGCTTGAGTAGGGGCTTTTTTCTTGGAAGGACGCGATACTGTGGAGTAGGATTCCTTTGAAAGACGGGTGAATGCCTGTGGCTAGTTATCTTTTACTCCGTAGTGCTGCTGAGCCCAAGACTGGAACATTCCTTCCAATGTGGGTCAGGAGGCCTCCCTGGATCCTTAGCCCCTTACCTGCAGAGAAGTGCAGCTGCTAGAAAGCAGTTGCTCTTGCTCCTTCACTCAAAGTATACAACCAGATGTTTTCTGTTGTATTTGCAGGCTCTCCCGGGATTAGCTCTCAGTGAGAAGAAGATAAAGGCAGCTGAGGCTTAACCAGTCAGCTACCTTGGACCTGCTCCCCCTGTTGCCACATTTCACAGTTACTGACTCTCCAGGCTCTGGGGCAAACTTAGTTTCTCCCTGGCCATCCCCTAATCCATGGAGCCCACAGAATCTCCCACTATACTCACTGCTCATAACTGCCTTGTAGCCAAACTAAGTGACTCCTTGCCCTGAACTGTCCCATGCTCCTCCAGGCCATCTTTTTTCCAAGAGAGAAGGTGACTAACACTGTATGAACATTGTTCTAGAATTCTGCTTTGATGTTCAATGCCATACATTTTGTGTTTCAGATATACTATTGATTTTTTTTAGCAACCTGTTTGTAATTGATAAGAGTTCTCATCGCTTATTTCTTATACTAGCCTGCTATTTCTTTTAAAATTTATAAATGTGATGGTTTTACAAATCTCTTGGAGGATAATGTACTTAAAGTCCTCTTTTGTTTTCAGTGTTAATTCTGTGTTCTCTAGATGTAGTTCTTCTGTTGGCTAGGTATTATGTCTCTCTCATGCTGGAGTTTTTCTTGGATGTTTGGTGACTCTTCGAGGTCTGTTCATATTATAGACGTGGTTCTAATTAAAACAGTATTGTCAGGAAGAGTTATTTCCTCGGCTCAGTTGAAACTTCCTGTCTGACCCATGAATTTGGGTCTGGTTTAGAAAGTTCCTGCTAGCTGAATGGAGGAAGAGGACACGTGGCAGGGCAGGACAGGCTTTCCTTTCAAGTGTACAGGTGGTTTTGCTTCTGGGCATGCAGACTAATTTCTCAGTGACCATATGCTTATTAGAGTGCTGCTTGCTTCTGCTGCCCCTTACCAATTGTTGTTAAGCCTATCCCATCAGAATTCTGAAGTCAGAGTGTGCTCCAGAATCTAATCCTCAGCCAAGTGCTAAATCCAGAAGCACAAGATTATGAAGCTGCCCTAACATTTTTATGGCCACCTGATTTGTTAACTGGCCAGTCTCTCTTGTCTTCCTTGGAGTTCCTGGAGTTTCTGCTGGGGAAACTCATCTGGACCAGGAAGTTTTCTCTTTTAAGTGGTTGTAGGTTTTTCAGTTATATTTTCTCTCTCTCTCTGTTACATGTTTGGGAAAATTTTCTGTGTTCTGATCTGTTGGTGCTAGGTTTTCCAGCTTTTGAGTGTTGCTGTATGTTTAATTTTTAAAATCTCTTCCTGCATTTTAATGGAATTTGGGGAGAGAGTGGTGGCAATACATGACCTTGGTTATCTTGAATTAGAACTCTTTATTTATTTATTTATTTTACAGGACTCAGTTCTGGCTCCATTATAACCATACCTATAATTTAACAGAACAGAAGTTAACTGTACCACTGTCCACACTTTGCCAGTGACCAGCAAACACACCTTTAATGAAATAGTATGAATCACATAAAGTACTACCGGTCTGTACTTTAATTAGGATACATAACAGTGGGCCTCCCCATCCATTCCACATTTCCTGACTCAAGATTGAGGAACATGCTACTTTTTATCTAAACCTCTTGTGGGGGATAGACACATTAGGAGGAACTATCCAATTCTCGTCTCTTCTTTATTTTTGAATATGGTTTAAATTACTTCTATTAATTTCTTTTGTGTTTTAGTAGGAAATTGTTATTAAAAAATCCACGAAAGCTTGTAGTGCTAATAGTCTTTTTAAGAAATCTTTGTGCAATGAACATCACACGTTATTCTCCAGACAGTCATTGAGTCTGTGGCTGAAAAAAATACTAAGCCTTTTGCTTAATGCCAGCATTTATTGTTTCTTTTTCTAAGACATCATTATCATAGGCCCAAAGCTAATTTTTCAAGTGAAGGAACGTATTGTAAAGATAAAGAGGGGGAAATGCTAATATTTTCTTACTACAACTTGCTAATTTGCAATAGAATTACATTACAGCAGAAAACTCTAAAATATATATTTTTGGACATCAGTTATAATACTTGGAATCTTGTACTATGATCACATGAAAAATCTATTTCAGTTTTATTGCCATGACAATTAACCACTTAGAGATTCCTTCTGTTGCTTTAATTCTTCTCCATATATTGTCAGGTAGACGGAAGCTGCTCTGTGTAAATCTAGAATTCAAACATCTGACCTAGAGAGTAAATGCCATGCTTTAAATTGGTCAGCAAAATTGGTCAGAAAAATCCTACAGGGTTACAGATGATATCAATCACTCGCTATGCTCATGACTAATTTAATCTCCTTCTTGCCATGTTCTCCCATCAGCCTAACACTGCATGACCTGTCAGAATCTCTGCCACAATGTGACTGGGCTAAAGATGAAACAATTTGTTCAGTCAAGCCTATTTGGCTACCATCTGATTCAGGTTTTGTAGTAACTCATCCTGGCTTGGTTGAAATTCATTTTATCATGGTCTATAAAGGAGGTGTTTGATTAGCAAGTTAGAAGTAACATGAATTCAGCACTGATTCTGGGCCAGGCACTGCTTTCAGCATTGTCCACGTATTATCCATTTAATCGTCACATGAGTACTATGAGGCTGGTGCTACTAGTGCGAAATATACAAGGGAGAAAACTGAGGGCCAGAGAGAGTAAGTCGCCTGCCCAAGGTCATACAGATGGTAAGCAAGGAGGCCAGAGTTATCATCAATGGGATGAAAGGACAGTCCATGATTGTATATCCCTTGCTTTAAAAAAACAACATGGTACGTTTGTAAGACTATATGTTAACTATTTACATGTAAATATAATAAATGGCCCCAAATAACAAATGAATTATGTTTTATTCATTAACTGAAGGATATGTATACTCAAATATTTTATTGAACTAATTCAGCTCACTTACAGACTTGAAAGAAGATAAAGCATATCTCTATTAAAAAATGTCTGTAATTAGGGGCACGTGGATGGCTCAGTTGGTTAAGTGTCTGCCTTCAGCTCAGGTCATGATCCCGGGGTCCTGGGATTGAGTCTCACATCAGGCTCCTTGCTCAGCAGGGAGCCTGCTTCTCCCTCTGCCTGCCTCTCCCCCTGCTTGTGCTCTCTCTCTCTGACAAATAAATAAATAAAATCTTTAAAGATATCTGTAATTCAAACACTGTCATAGGTTATATTGACTTTTTCCTTCTATTAGCTGAATATATTAGATTCTACTCAATGTTCATGCCTTCTAATTTGATTTAAAGAATCCCTTCAAACTCTCTGGTTGTCACTCTGTCTTTCTGGATCTTAATCCAACCTGCAGGGCTTGGGGCTGCCTGTCCTTGCTCATCTATTCTAACTCTGGACCCAAAGGCACACCTAGGTTTGTGGATCCTGGCACTTATATAGGGAGAAGGGTGGGAGGGGTCGAAGATCTTTAACAAAAAGAATGCAAAATGAAAAATACAAAATTAGGTTCAAAATGAATATTTACTTAAGGTAAGAAATCACACAACACATTATAGATTTTTAAAAAGCTGGAAAATACTAAAAACATTATTAAATCCAAGTACACACACACAATATTTTTAATCATTAATTGGCTGACAACTTAAAAATAGCTTTTCCCCCTGTAAGTTTTGGCTATATAATTATTGATCATCTCGTCCTATAACAACAATTTGGCAATGCAGTTTTTAATAGGATAGAAAGCTAAGCCAGTCTTTCCTCTACCATAGTTGATCACAATATCACTTTTATTCAATGGCCCATCATTTTTATCCAACTTTTCTGTGTGAATTTAAGGATTAGCAAAGATATACTTCACTTATGTTTAAATCAAGATTTTGTAGTTTATCACTTGCGTTATTGAACATTCTAAAGTGCCTTTACAAATGTTAGTTTAAATGGTATTTTATAAGCTTTATCAAATATACCATTGTATCCAAAACAGGGGGAAAATGTTTGTACTTGGATGTACTACCTTATCAGGTCCTCTCCTGACAGGGGAGAACTTCCATTTGGTCAGACTGGGATGAGACAGAAAGTTTCACTTATGATTATATATATCAGATCATTGGTAGGACTTTCCACTGCCTAGCTTGTGGTTTCTTATTTTCCCCCATTACCGCAATGCCAGGTACTATAGGACACGAGCCCTCTGGCGCTGCATCTTCACTTCTCCATTTAGGTTGGCATGCTAGGCAGCAGGACTATTCCAGGAGGCTATTCCTACACTGAGAGAGCTGACAGCGTGAATATATCCCAGTAACCCCAACATAAATGTATCCCTAAGTCAGCTCCCACAAATCTTCATCTGTAAGAAGAAGCCATATGAGAGAGAGGCAGAGGGGCAGAGGGTCAAAGACAGATGCCCACCTTGAGTCTTTGCACATATTCTGGACCAAACTCCAGGTGCCAAGACCCAGAATTCCCTTCCTCAATCCCTGGGCTGCTGACCTGCTGACTTGACCGCTCACCGTGTGGACCATACTTAAGCAAGCTCAAATCATGGTCAAGGGGAATCAGTGGGGGTAGAACTTGTCCCTTGTCAAATGTCAAATACTGAAAAACTTGTCAAGCAAGCAAAACTCGAAAGGCCTAATCCAGCCATACCATTTAGAAATTCTGTTCAGTCGTCAAGAAAGTACACTAGGACATCTGTCTGTTAAAAATCATTGGACTCTGGGAAGAATTGTTGAAGGAACTTTGGTATTAACATTCAGGATTCCCAGGATCGCCAAGCCTAGGAGATGGTGAAGTCACAGCAAATGCTGTCCCAAGCTTCTGGAGAATGCATGTTATAAAGCAGGACACATACTACAGGGCTTGAGTAAGTAAAAGCATACCTCATTGTTCCCAATGATAGGTGCTTAGTCACCATGGCTAAACAGTGCGCCCTACTGCCTCTCCTGTGGAATGGAGTAGACCATAGAGGTCTTACAGACTAAGGCCCCCTGGGGCTGGTGGAGTCAGGCACTCAATGTGCTCGTGATCATGTAGCCAGAATCTGTCATACTCCTAAAAAGAAACCATTCTTGGACAAAAGAAAATTATTCTCTTTGGGAAGAAAAGAACAACGACATTCGATAGAATGGAAAATTTTCATTGCCCAGCTATTCAAAATTCTAAGCACTTTTGTTTATGTTATGTAACACTTAGAGAATGATATAATGAGGATACATTGTTAAGAATATAATCCTGGAAAGAATCTGATACCTTCTCATCTACTCTTTGACCACTGTCAAATAACTGCTGTAGGTCCCCTCCGAATCTCATCTGATTCTGTGCCCCACATAGGCTTGGACAGAGGAGGTGGGAGTCCACAGCTCTAAATGCTAAAAGGTTGCCCCTGGGTTTTAGGACAAGCAGACCAGCAATCCCTGCAGATGATGGGACCTTGCCCCTTTGGTCTTTCCTCTCTCTTGTTTGCTATTCAGTTTTGTGTATCCAACCACACGGCTCCTCTCTCTGCTACACAGGAACTGGGCTTGGCATTTTGTTCAGCTTTCAGATCCACGTGGTTTTCTGCCCCACATCGCTTAGGAAAAGCTGGAAGGGAGAGATCAGAGCCCCACTAGGGCTCCTCAGTGTGAGTCCCTCCTAATGATCCTTTTCCAATCAGAAGGGAGTAATTCTCCTCCACTTCATTATTTTCCTGCCTAGCTTTCTGCCCTTTGAAGCTGAGCTTTTCCTTCCATTAACAAACAACTAGGAAAGGGTACTCACTAGTACTTTGTACTAATCTTGCAGTTTTATAGCCTGACTTCTGACCAACCTTTTGTCATAAATGTTTTTTTAAAGGGGCAGTCCCTGCTTTTTCTAATCTTATTAGAAGACCTAAGATTCTACTTCCTTCTGGGATCCCCTGGAGAACAATACACACAAAATACAGTTATCTTTTATTCAGGCAGTGGGGTGCCTTTTTGCACTGTCTATATGTCACATTCCACATGGTGGCCTGGATAGTTGGTATTCAGAAGCTAGCAAGAAATTAGCATTTCAGACTGATACTAAACACAAATTAGACTCATTCTCATCTTCTGGAACAGGAATAGCACTTGGTAAATGCATAGGGAACTTTCGGGGTACAAAATAAATGGATTCACTTAAACAAACATTTATTGAGCACCTGCTGTGTGCAAGACGTTNTGGAACAGGAATAGCACTTGGTAAATGCATAGGGAACTTTCGGGGTACAAAATAAATGGATTCACTTAAACATTTATTGAGCACCTGCTGTGTGCAAGACGTTGTTGTGTTGAGTGCCATACTGAGTGCTGTGAGTCAACAGTATGACCAGGTTTTGCAATTTGATAGAGTATATGGCTTTACATGGACATAGTATAGAATTTTTAATCTTCATAGAGGGAATAAATACCATAGGAGCAGATGATGGAGTAAATATCCCAGGAAGTCAAGAGAGGGATGGGCAATGCATTTTCAGATTGGGGAGGACAAAGGGAAGCCATAATTCAGGTTTTCTTTCTCATATTTTCTTTTCTTCTAAGGTTTTCTTAACCTGTGTCTTTTTCCATTTTTTAGCCAGTACTTTTTGAGCCGTGCTATGGACGGCCTGTGGAGTTGGAGTTTGAAAGACTAGGATCTAATTTAAATTCTGCCACCTGCTAACAGTGTGAGTTTGGGCGAGTCACCTAACTTCTCTGCTTTTCCAGATTTGAGGCTGCCAATTACACGTATTTGCCACAATCTGTCCAAAGGGTGGTTGTGATAATCCATGCAAAATAACACAGGTATCATTCAGGCGGAAGGGGTCATTATCATAACAAGCTTTTTTCACTAGTTGTTAGTGGTTATCAATGTTCTATTTCTAATTTTCTTCACTGATCTCGTGGAGTGTTTCTTTTCTAGTCACTTCATATTTGCTAACTTAGGATCAAAACACAGAAGACTTCTACAAAGATGTGCACCTTCATGTCTGTTTGAGAACAGAAGCCCTTTGGGCTTGTTTCCCTCACATAGCCTTGCCCCCTTTTCTAGCAGGAACATCCTTGTCCGGAACAGATCCAAGCAAAGGTTTCTCACCCTTCTGTCTTCTCAGCTGCTGTCTTCCCCTCAAGCAGCCCCTCCTCCTGTACATAACAGAAGCAAAAAGGTGCTATTGCCAAATATAAAGTTGAGAAGCTCACTCTGTCACTTAGGGGGTTTTTTGCTTTCCCCTGAATCATCGGTTTCCTTCGTCAGTTTAATTTTTGACAAATGGCAGGAAAAAGTCTCTGGCAAGATTTATAGAGTGAAATGTAGTGACTTAACCACAGACTTCATCGTGATTGATGAAGAGCTTCTTTCCAGGACAAAGTCTGGGAGGAAAGTGGTTTGAGTAGTCTGGTCTGCTCAACCAGCCTTCATAATGAGGATGGTTAAGGAAGAGAAGCAGTTGCCCAGCACAAAACACATTGAGGGTCTCCATGGCGCTCGTCCGTGAGACACAAGTTCCCAGGAACACTTCCCACCAGAGGAGGTCGCAGTTTTCTCTCGGCTTATTGCTCTCGTTTAGGCCTGACACATAAAAGCAGTTATTATATTTATTTCTCATCTAGAATTATGCAAGTTGTGTATCTCATTCATTAGGGAACTTGAGCTCCTTCTCATAGAGGCATGAAATCTAGCTATGAAACACAAGCTACCTATCGATTCTGGCAGGATCATGAAAAAGAAGGTTTGAACTCTGAACAATTCTTTTATCTCAGCGTTCTTAAATGAATATGGTGTGTGTGTGTGTGTGTGTGTTTCTCCTTTTTCTCCTTCATCTTCTAAGGAAAACACTGAATCAGAAAGAAACTGGGAACCAGAAAAAAATAGAAGAGTCTTGGTGGCTGGTATTCGAGATTGAGTGTTTTGGTTTTTCTCCATCACAAAATCTCCATGTAATAGTAGGCTATAGCTTTAAAAATATATACTTGTCTAATATGATGGAAATAAGAAATAATCCAAATGTTTAATTCCAGAATTTGAAAGCCAGTGTTTCACACTTCGGTTAGGTCAAGTGCCCTCTGACTTGTCATGTCAGCCTATTCTGTAAAGGATTCAATGGACTGACCAGAAACCTAAAATTGAAGCCATATGGAAACTTACTGTGCATATTAAATTGTGTGTAGCAGTGTTAACAGCATCTTGATTTGTGGCTGCAAGTAATAAATGAATTATATTAATTTTGTAGCTGCAAGCTAATTTCTCCAGAATTACTTTTTAATAACCAAGCATCATGTTCACTGGTAAGATTTAAATACATTTAGGAACAAATTTGTAGACTTTTAAGTAATGCTAGATTATCATTTTGAAAGCTTAAGAGTTCATTTACTATTTCCCTTAACACCAAATTTTTAGAGAAGAAACGATTTTGCTCAACCTGGAGAAGTTTTTTGGTAAACAATGGGTGTGTTATTACCCAGGAGTGGCCCCCACCCCACTACAGCCAAGTGGGAGTGTCATTGTTGCAAGTATCCGCCCCGCCCCCCCAATTTCATAGGTGATTTGTCTCTATCGTGTAATTTCTCATTTCCTCTCTCCTGCTGGATTGAAACTTATTGTGCTTTCAAGTCAGTGCAAAGCTTTGAAAATTGTGACCAGTGGTCTTAAGTGAGGCTGAGCAGTTTGGTGGTAGAGTGTGTAGGTTCTAGAGGCCGACTTGCTTGGGTTAATCTTTCATCCCACTGCTTATCAACTGTGTGACCCTCAGCTAGTTTTTTGTGCCTCAGTTTTCTGAGGGGGATGAATGATAGTATGTACCCTACGGGTTGTTGGGGGAGGACTGAAAGAGAAAGTAGATGTGAAGCCCTTGGATGAGATCCACGTTGATGAAGCCTCGTTAAATGTGAGCTACTGTGATTCTCTGGGGGAGAATGAGGTTCATGGGAAGCTGGGGAGGTTGCTGGTCAGGCAGACCTACATGGGATCCCAGATCTACCAGTTACTGTCCTTAGACAATAAATGAGCTTGGATAAGTTGCTTCACTGCTCTGAACCTCAATCTTTATCTGTACAATGGAATTCTCATACCAAACCCATCTCTCTGAACTGCCAGGATGGATGCATGAGACAAAATGTGAAGAAGTGTAATGCTAGTCATGCAATAGTTTCAACAAATATTCATTAATATTCATTCCTCTCTCTTCCATGGGAAGTAGCCTAATTTCTATTATTTGGGGTGGGGGTGAGGTCACAACTCAGTCAGATGGCCTATTTCCCCCCATAATCTTAGGCTCCATGCCAAAGGAGACTTCTGACGATAGGACAGTGATACAAAAAATCTATACTCACAAATAATACTCTAAATGTTTATACNGCCTATTTCCCCCCATAATCTTAGGCTCCATGCCAAAGGAGACTTCTGACGATAGGACAGTGATACAAAAAAATCTATACTCACAAATAATACTCTAAATGTTTATATGTAACTTTTAAAATATATTGTATGTTTTGGCTATAGATTTTTTTCCTAATTATGTTTGATAATGGATAATATTATAATTAGATGGCCTTCACTGAAGGAGGAGGAAACTAGCTTCTACTGAAAAAAATATTGCTATGGGCAATCTGTATGTGAGTAATTGGAATGGTATCACCCAAAATGTTCAACTCCTTCACAAATACTAACAATGATCATTACTTATTGAGCACTCACTATGTGCTAGACATACTGAGTGATCTACATACAATATCTAATCTAATCTTCCCCTAAATGCTATCAAGTAATTGTTATGGGATCTCATGATTGCAAATAAAGATACTGATGACAGGTTAAAAAAGTTTACTCCAGTCACTTCCTAAATCGATGGTTCAGCTCATGCATGTGATGGAATGGGGTAGAATGGTCAGTTTTAGCTTTTTCTCTTCTTGTTACAATATCTGATTTCATGACAGAAAACTTTATAACAAAGGGCTCCTGAAAACCCGTATGACAGGGGCACCTGGGTGGCTCAGTCATTAGCATCTGCCTTCGGCTCAGGGTGTGATCCCAGGGTCCTGGGATCGAGCCCCGCATCGGGCTCCCTGCTCTACTAGGAGTCAGCTTCTTCCTCTTCCACTCCCCCGCTTGTGTTCCATCTCTCTCTGGCTGTCTCTCTCTCTCTGTCAAATAAATAAATAAAACCTTAAAAAAAAAAAAAAAAGAAAGAAAAGAAACCCATACGACAATATTGTTCCAAAATCTTGCAATTAGGAACCATGTTTTCTTTGCACAGTCCTCAGTGATCCTACCCAGAAGTCAAAGGTCAATTACAGTACAGCTCCTGCAGCAATACTGGGATGATTCTGGGGTAAAACCCCAAGCACAAACACAAACACATTGTGCCACGATCAACACCGCAGACAAGCTATACCTGGAGAAACAGTATTGGTGCCCCCCTCCCCCAGTCTTACTCCACTTTTCTTTTTGGGCTCCACATCTGAGTCTGAGCCCACCCCTACCCCAAAGTCCAACTGTAGCATAGACCTCTCTATTGAGCTCCAGACTTAGCGAGCTGCCATTGAACCGCCTGCCCCACCACGTGACTATGACTGACTGCAAGTCGCTTAATCTCAACGAGTTACAAACAAACCACAGATGTATGACTGTTCTTCAGCCTCTCCTCTCTTCCTCATTTCCAGGTCCAGGCAGTAATTAACAGTGGTTTTTCTCTGTTCATCACCCCTTTCTAGTCCACAGTCATCTTGCATTGGAGCTGTTTCCTGACAAGTTCCCTTGGGTGCACGTTCCCAGCGACACTCCCAGAGCATACATCTGCTGATGTACTGCTCTGGCAAGACGCTCCAGCAGACTCCCCTGCAGACCCACAAGGCTATCCATGTGTCGCCTTGGCCGGTGAAGCCAGGCTCACCTCAGGCCAAGCCCAGCTTACTCCAAACACCCCTGTCAAACTGAACTTGCAATTCCAGAAGTTATTTGCACCTTCCTCTCTCCAGATGAACATTTCTGCCTGAAACTCCCTTCTGTTAGAGTCTCAGAGGGGCTTCCCAATAAGTAACAACTGCTTAATATGATAAGAAATAGGCAGAAGAAAGCCAAAGATCAACCTATAATTGATGAAGTTAAGGTTAGAGAATTTTGCTTTGAGTGTGAGCTAAATGAGCTTGCTAACTCAACTCTAGAAATGGGAAGACTGTTCCAAATGATCACAGAAGACCCTGGAAGACCCCAGAAGACTGAAGGACCCCCGCTGTTTCTTAACTTGGAACTCTAGGGAACAAGAAAGGTGGAATGGAGGAGGGGGTGTGGCACACACGTAAAATATTCTTTGCCAACACCCTCCAATTAGAATAAGGCATTCCTTCCCCAGGGTAAGAGTTTAGGATCTACTGGAGGCCAAGAATGTCAGACCTTCCCATCTGGATGGAAATAACAGGAGGAGGAAAGAAGCATTCCCACAATACACCTGTCACACTGGTTCACCTGTGAAATGTCTCTAACTCGAGCATCTCCTACAGGAAATTCCTGGTCCTGCCTCTCCCATGGCCCAGCCCTGGATGAGCAGATTTTGCCTCCATCTGTGCCCCCCCTACTAAGGCCTTTGATTTAGTAATTTATATTTAACTGTATGTCTGTCTTTTATCTTGGACTCCCTGTTCTTAGAGAGCCATGTCTTTTTCATTTTTTATATCCTTCATACCTAGTGCAGAATCAAAAAACCCAGTAATTTATTAATAGATATTTGTTGAATGAATGGGTGTTCTTTTGGCCTTGGTTACTCAGGCCCCAAGAGAGCAGGGAGCACCCTATCCTGCTCACCCCTCTGTCTACCTCTCTACCAGCACCTTATACAGAATCTGGTGCAGGATGGCACTCCTGAACAGCATGCTCCCTGAGTGAGAGACACACAGGTCCTCACTACACCAGAAACTCCACGAGAATGGGGAGCCGGCCTCCTCTTTCCTCACTGTGTCTTCACTACCTAGAGCAGTGAAGGACTCATCAGAGCAGGGACTCAATAAATAATTGTTAAATTAACAACTCCTCTCACTGTATCCTCCACTTTTCTCCTCCCTTGAGGACAGAAACATGTGAAGGCCATGACCCATCATTCTGAGGTTTTATTGAAGGTATGGAGCGGTTGCCAAGGCACTGCCCTAATGTTCTCTAAGGAAGGTTGGTGATTTTCTATCACTCTCTTTATTGGCCATTGGGTCCAAAGTAATTGAAATATATGGTTATAGAGCCCGAAACTATCTGACTAGGAATGTGAGAAGCTAGCATATTTTCTTTTTTACCACAATTCCAGTTCTCCAGAAGGTGCTAACCACTCTACATTCCTATCTAGTTCCTCTCTGATGTGACATGGAATCCCATTGGGGACTGAAGTGTCTCAATTTGCAATTCTCCAGTTGCAGTAGGGAATAAAATTTTTACAGGTGTTTTGAGGATATCTCTTCTATTTGTCGAGCTTGGGAGAGGGTCTTGTAGAACATACACAAAGCCTAAGTTTTCCATTATAATAAGTGCACAGTCCTGATTGCCACTCTATGGTGCTGCTCTTCAGACACTGCCATGAGGCAGGCTGCATTCAATGCTCCTGGATTCCTCTACTACAAAAGAGAAGTGATGGCCCCAGCTCATGATCCACCAGGATATCCTTTGCTACCTCCAGTCATGTCTTAGATGCAAACACACAAAGATCCCTCACGACTCATTTTACTCTTATATTTTGAGAAGAAGAAGATGGAATGTTCAGCAAAGATGGAATGTTCAGAAGAAGATGGAATGTTCTTAGTTGAGAGTAGGCAAGTTTCAAAACCGAACCAGGAAGAATGACGAAATGGTTGGGGAATCATTGCTCTCCAACGACAAATTTCAGGTTCTATCTACATGTACACCCCATTTTTTGACTAGTGTACCAACTGCTCAAAGGTTGAATAGACAAACGACCATTGTGCCATTGTGTCTTAGCAGATCACACACCTATGATATCACCTGACCAATGCTGTTTCACAAAGGCTAGCACAACTCCTCTTATGATCTCACTCTCTTTCTTCTAATCACAAACACCAGTGGGCACCTGGAATTCCTCCTCTTCCTAACTCTATCCCATCATCTATCCCGCTATCTGGCTGACAGATGAAAGGCTATAAGATTTGGTGTAGGGAAGTGCAACTTTCCTTTCATTAGCTTTATCTGTCACCCTCAAGATTGTGTCCATTGTTCAGTGATGTGAAATGCATTGGGTGCCTGCATTCCGGGAGTTCATATGGACCAGGTAAAGCCAAGGATCCAGTAGATGGAGGTGAAGCCTGAGAACGGGTATTCCAAAAATGATGCCTGGGTGATTCTGATGCCAGCAAAACTTGGGAATCCTGCCCTACAATTCAGGACTTGACTGGAATCTTGCAGGATTCCAATGGGCCCTTCGACACTTTTTTTGGTTCTTTCTTTATATTCCAGTGTCAGTCTTTGAACTTGCAAGGCTCCTTCTCCCCTTCCTAACATTGAAAGGACCCTGGATCTTTACCATCTTCCTGAGAGTTCTCATTGCAGGACTGCCTTTTCAAACTCTGGAAAGAAATAAAGTCCCTGACTTGGCATTTTAGTGATTCTAGCTACACTGTTAGAGTTTTCTCTGGAAACTGGCAGGTGAGCACACAGGGGATTCTATCAAGAATTCTCACCTTTCTGGGGGCGCCTGAGTGGTACAGTTGGCTGAGCGTCCAACTCAGGTCGTCATCTCAGGGCTGTGAGTTCAAGCCCCATGTCAGATTCCATGCTTAGCGTGTACACTTAGCATGCTTAAGTGTCTCTCTGCATCACCCTCCTCAAATAAATAAGTCTTAAAAAAAAAAGAGTTCTCACTTTTCTGGTGTGAGAGGGTCTGACACAAGATGTAATGCAGTTTATAAGCTTAGGTCCAGGTGTCTGCAGGGTATGTGCTCTCTGGCTTTTTCACTTATTTATTCCACCACTGGTATCTTCTCAATCAGTGGCTTTCCAGCTTTTATCATGTGTGTGTGTATGTGTGCGTGTATCCGAAGCAAAGTTTCAGTTGCTAGTACTTACTTTTGCTTTGTGTGAGGGACTGTAATTTTTATTCTGTAGATAGAATTTGTTATATTTTATATTATAATAGAATTATATTCTATAATATACTAAAATTATATTGGTTAAGTCCACTAGACTAAATTGTGTCACAAATGTGCTACTTGGATCTAACCTGCATTTTAAGGGGGAATGGGATAGACTGGTGATGGGTAGTAAGGAGGGCACGTATAGCATGGTGCACTGGGTGTTATACGCAACTAAAGAATCATCGAACTTTACATCAGAAACCAGGGATGTACTATATGGTGACTAACATAATATAATAAAAAATTAAAAAAAAAAGAATCACATTATAGAACTACATGACAAAAGAAAAAGACAAGATGCAAAGGAAAATAATTTCCCAAAAAATAATCTCCCCAAATTCCATGTATGGAGTATCAAAAAACCATTCTCAATTGTACCATAAATAAAATATAATAAATTTAAGAAAAATCATTGTTCATGTTGTTCAGATTTAGCAGGAGTCAGTATGTTGATACCATGTTAATAATAGAAACAATAGCTGTTTTCATCAGCTGCTTGCTTGCTTTGAACCAGGGAGTGAGCTAGTACTTTTCCTAAATGATCGCATTTTATCTTCACAAGCCTATGACATCTGTGTTATTATTCTCACTTTATAGGTGAAAATCTGAACCTTAGTGTCAGTTGCTGTTGGATGTGAGCGGTCCATGCTGTTTTGTCTGATTAATGATGTTATTCTGCAATAAAGCCAGAGCTTATATCCCCAATCCCAATCACTGAATCAAGAACTCAACAAATGTATGTACTGTAGAGACACAAAGAGGGTTAAATATTGTCCCTGCTCTCAAGGAGTATACAATCTAGTCATATCTACATGTTACCTAGTAATATGAAACCTAAGTAAGATTTTGAATACAGTAATATTTAGGCAGCAAGGATTTAAATGAGAACTATGTAACTGAAACAAGATAGATGTGACTTCAAAGCAGCATGATGCCACTTCAGACCATTGGGATCTGGGAGGGTTCATGTAGGAGGTGGTCTTAAAGCACATCTGAATTTGAGAAAGTGGAGACTAGAAATGAGGACATCTCAAACAGGTGGAGCAGCATAAGACCCAAAGGCAGAAAGAGGTGCAATAAACAAGTTCAACCCCAGGGACATTTTCCTGTAGTACGAAGTCTAATCTTGCTCCTCAGAGATATCTCAGGAGCTAGAGCACAGGTGAGGGTGTCTTGGTTCCTGGCCCTCCAGTCTTGTCTTTACTAGGATCAGAAACATTTTTATGTGTACACTGACTCCTAAGATATCATTTGAATAAAGCATACTGATGCTTTTTTATTTTATTTTTATTTTTATTTTTTTTTTTAGATTTTATTTATTTATTTGACAGAGACAGAGACAGCCAGGGAGAGAGGGAACACAAGCAGGGGGAATGGGAGAGGAAGAAGCAGGCTCCCAGCAGAAGAGCCCGATGTGGGGCTTGATCCCACAATGCCAGGATCACGCCCTGAGCCGAAGGCAGACGCCCAACCGCTGCGCCACCCAGGCACCCCATTTTAAAAAGTAGGTGAAAACCATTGATAATGAAATGGGATATCAGTTTGGAAAAGTGGACTACAGATACTACACACAAGACATCGGGTGCCAAATTAGGGACTGTGGAATACTGCCTAGGGATGAAAACCTCAGGACTGGTTTTGTCCACCTTTGTCCATTAGCATTGTGTCCACGGGAAAGTGACATGACTCTGCTGATTTGGTTTCCAAGTGAAATAAGGATGATATAAATTACTACCTAATGCTGAAGTTCCTGGGGCTAAAAAAGGTGAATATGTGAAAAGTATTATGTAAATTCTAAAGTGCTGCAGGACATCAACAGTTGTTTTCAGTTTTAATATGGAGGGTTTAGATGAAGAAAAAGACTGCATTTAATTATTTATCAGATAGAAAATAAAAACCATTAAAGGTGTTACTCTGAGGGACTGGTGTGCTGGAGTAGTTGGGGAAATGGGCTGGAATCAGGAAGGTGGAACAGGGTAATGAGCTCAGAGGCCAGTATGTTGGTCTAGGTATGAAGTGATAAGGGGAAATCAGCAGAACTTGGAAACTAACTTGAAAGTACAGGGTCCAGAAAGAGAAGGAATGATGAAAAATATTTAATATTTTTTTCATACATGCTGCAGGAAAGTTCTGGAAACAACTAGCAGGAGTGCTAGTGTTTTGGAGAGGGCTCCACTGTCCACATGTTGAGCTTCAGAGGACAATGGGATAACCAAGTGGAGGTATTTGGTGGCCTGAAGTACAGGTCTGGTAGTCCTTAAGTAGGGGACACAGGAGGAGAAGTGGGATTCGTAAGAAAATGAAGACAGGTGCAGTGGGGGTGCCTGGGAAAGATGAGAGAAGGAAGAAGAGCTGATAAAGGAGACAGAAGAAGAGTTACCAAAGTGTGAGGAGACCTGCAATAGCTGGGGAGGGCAGGGGCAGCCAGGGAGCAAGCCAAGAGAAGGACTGAGTGCAGAGAGGAGAAGAAGGATTTGGTAGACAGCAGAGTGAAAGGCACTTGTCCTGAAAAGAAGTAAGAAAGCCCGGCCACACACAGCTTGAAATGTATGTAAAGATGGGGCTCACAGATGGGGCTCACGGTACTACAGAGAAGATAGCTGAGCACTCTGCCAGTAATTTGTGTTACTTCTTTTTTTTTT